>NW_020174560.1:8147845-8332568 GCF_003031525.2 Neophocaena asiaeorientalis asiaeorientalis | reverse complement strand
AAAAAAAAAACCTAAAAAAAAAAAAAAAAAAAAAAAGACATAATCCTACCCTGAGGTAATAATGATATTCTCCTGTATTTTCTTATTAAAAAATGTAAAGTTTTTTTTCATATATAGGTCCTTAACCTACTTGGAATTGTTCTTTGGTATCAGTGTGAGGCTGAAGGGTCTAATTTTATTATTTTCCATTTGAGTAGACAGTTGTCCCCCAAACCATTTATCAATAGCCCGTTCTTTTTTGTGCAGCATGTGGGATCTTAGTTCCCCGACAAGGGATCGAACCCATGCCCCCTGCAGTGGAAGCGTGGAGTCCTAACCACTGGACTGTCAGGGAATTCCTCTCATCAGCCCATTGTTGTTGTTTTTTTTAATTTATTTATTCACTGTGGTGGCTTCTCTTGTGTGAGGAAAGTCCAGCAGCCCATTCTTTACCTGTTGATTTCTAAGATTACTCCTGTAATATCAAATTTCTTTATATGCTTTGGATTAGTTTTTGAGCTCTTCTGTTTGTCCCATTACTATACCTGTCTATCTCTACATCAATAAACATCATACTGTCTTAATTGTTCTAGCCCAAGATAAGCCTTGATATCTTGTAGTGTGGATCCTCCTTTTTCTTTTAAAGAATTATAGCTATTCATGGTCACATCCCCTTCAGTATAAATTTTGAGATAAGCTTGTCAAATTCCATATAAAACCTGTCGTGATTTTGATTGAAATTGACATTTTGGGGACTTCCCTGGTGGCACAGTGGTTAAGAATCCGCCTGCCAGTGCAGGGGACACGGGTTCGAGCCCTGGTCCGGTAAGATCCCACATGTTGCGGAGCAACTAAGCCCGTGCGCCACAACTACTGAGCCTGCGCTCTAGAGCCCGCGAGCCACAACTGCTGAGCCCGAGTGCCACAACTACTGAAGCCCACGCGCCTAGAGCCCGTGCTCTGCAACAAGAGAAGCCACCCAGTGAGAAGCCCGGGAACTGCAACAAAGAGTAGCCCCCGCTCACCGCAACTAGAAAAAAGCCCGCGCTCAGCAACAAAGACCCAAGGCAGCCAAAATTTTTAAAAATATTAAATATTAAATAAATAAATAAAAATTAAAAATATATATTAAATAAATTAATTTAAAAATATTAAATAAATAAAAATTTTAAAAAAAGAAATCGACATTTTTACTCTTTTAGTTTTACTGTTGTACCTCTCCACTTACTTAAATCTTCAGTAGCCTTCAGTATCCTTAAACTTGGGGTGAACTTCTTTATCTTTTAGTCTTCTTAGTAGTTTATTGGATGTATCTCAGATTTCTGAGTTATTTCTTTTGCTGTGTTATTCACTCACTGTATAGCTAAGGATTAGTGTCTCAACCTTTTGGTTTATCTAGATCTCAAAAGAATGTATAAAATTAGACTCTATGAAATGTATAAAGTTACTTTTCAGGAGAAGGAGAAACACAAAATGCCATTTAGCAAGTTTGAATCTTCTTGAAGAACAGAATTGTATAAATAGAAAGGTAATATGCATAATAACACCTCCTTTCATTCTTTATTATTTTTGTGGAATGTCTCATTTTGTCTTTTAGTCTATATGATTTGGGTGGTTTCTTTTGTGTTTTGTGTGCCTTGAGTAAACTGAGTCAAAATTTAAAAAAGAAATTTTAATCCCTTACCACAAAGAAGAAATGGTAATTATGTGACATGGCAAAGGTGTTAGCTAACGCTATGGTGTTAATCATTTTGCAGTATATAAGTGTATCAAATCAACATGTTGCACACCTTAAACTCATACAATGTTATATGTCAGTTACATCTCAATAAAACTGGAAAAAATAAGGAACTGATTAAATTATAGATTGGGGGAAGAAAAGAAATGTAATACTAGGACTCTGGCACTAATTTTTAGCAGCAAGAGAACCACAGTGTGATTAAAAATAAGTATGCATAGCCATTACTACTCAAGATTTAGAATAGGGAGTGTTAGTAATTAAGCAATATTACTTGGAATTCCAGTTATAAAGTACTAGAAACCATTCATAAGCCTTCCAGGCTGCTAGTATTTATTGAGCAGGTGTGTGTCTGAGCACATAAATAGAAACAGAAAAAAAATTTTTTTTTAAGTTTGAATTTTATGGTGGTTGTTGGTAGCTGGAGAGGAAGCATAGCATAATGATGGAGAACATGGATTTGGGGACCAGAAGCTGCCTGGGTCTAAATCCTGGCTCTGACACTTGCCAGTAATGAGTGAGATACTTAACTATTTCCTGCTTCAATTTCCTTATCTGTAAAATGAGAATAATAGTAGCACCTACTGCACAGATTTGTTGTAAGGATTAAATTAATTAATACATGTAAAGCACTTAGAAAAGTCCCTGGAACATAGTACAGGCTTCCTAAGTGTTATTACTAAGGTCTTCTTATTGATCATCATCAGAAATATCCCTAATTCTGATGATCTTACACATATACTGAGAATAATGTTTGTAAATGTCTAGTTCTATAGCTGACATATGGCAGGAACACAGTAAAATGATACCTATAACTATTGTGTTCTTTTTTTTTATCTAGTTGCTTAATTCTGTATTTGCTTGAGGAATCTTATTTTGTCTCAGAAAAAAATTGAATCATTACTGTTTTTGAAAGTGTTCTATTCTGTCATTAGTATTGTTTCTAATGTATAAAGTATATTTCTAATGTATAAAGATAATTATTTCTGTCATAGCTGTTATTTATTTATATGTACTAGACAGTGTTCTAGGTGCTTTACACATATTATATTACTTCTAGACCTTAAAACAATGTTCCACTGTCTCAGTAAAGGTTCAGAACAAGAAGGTATTTTGGATAAGTTCAAAAGAAATACTTTTTTTATTTGAGGGAAACAGTAACATGATTTCTGTTAAAGGAAAATCAAACAAAATATACTTTAAGGCAAAAAGCCTCAAAAACCTGGAGGTAAAGAGGATATTTCATTTTGATGAGAGATTAAATTCACCAGAAAGATTAAGTTTGTATGCACCTAATAACCTGGCCTCAAAATGTATAAGACAGAAACTGACAGAAAAACAAGGTGAAATAGACAAATCCACAATCAGTAAAGATACAGGTTTAAACAACCTTCTTAACAAGCTTGACTAGTGGATAAATAGGACACTGTTCCCAACAATTGCAAAATACTCATTTTAAGCAAACATGGAATATTTATTAAAATTGAAATATGCTGGGCCATAGCAAATCTCAAGAAATGTCAAAGGGTTGAAATCTTACACAGTAGGAGTCCTCATGAGACTCCTGCATTGGGTATCCATTTGAGATCTGTAGTCAGGAATTTAAGGTGAATCATCAAGGTTTTTTTCTCCAGCAAGGTTAAATGGTTTGGTTGTAAGGATAAGAGAAGGTGATTAGTTGACTAACCAGGAATGAGGTTTCCCAGGAGACCATACCAAGGAGGCCAGAGGTAAGGGAGCTAAGGATGTTTACAGAGGCATTTAATATTGAATCCTGGAGTCTAAGCTGAGCAAGAAGAGAAGTGAGGACATGATGAGGATGATGGACAGTGGGAAAGTGGTAAGATTAATGGATGGGAGGGAGGTATTAATGAAATAAGAGAATTGCTGGAGTACATGAGCTGGAAGGATAGAAGGTGGTGGTCAAGTGTTGGGATGTTGAAAATCAAGATTTTGGAGATGATGCAGTTACTGGGGCGAATGATCAGGGGAGGTGGCCGTGGAATGGGAAACTGAAATGGTATGTTGGACATGATTGTGATGAGGAGACCTGAAAGGCCACAGTGTTAGATGAGTCATCCATATGATTATTGACATCACCAAGAGCAGTTTAGGAGTAGAATGGACCTTAGCAAGGTTCTGAAGCCTTTAGTTGAAGAGTGAGGGAGTTGAGGGTCAGTAGATGACATAAACAAGTTAGGATAGTAAATGATGAAGTCTGATGGCAAGAAATTAAAATGTGTTCAGGTTTTTGAAGGAAAAGAGGAGAAAAAGAGTTTAAGGAGAAGCAAGGAGGAATATTGCCCGTCTACAGGAAATGTTGGAAGAAAAGTAGCAATCTCCAAATGAGAGGGCTTCCAGGGACAGCCAAGTTTCAAGTTAGGGAACTGAAGGAGAACTTTTCAGGGAGAAGGTTGAATAACACAGGAATTTTCACTCAGTAAAAATTATCCATTGCCATCATTTTCACCATCATCATTATTCATATTAGATTTTGTGGTTAGCTGTTGTATAATACCATTCTTCTGGACACGTCAGTAAACTTTATACTGTTGTATTGATATGTCATTTACTATTGATTTTTTTTAATTATTGATATTTTCTGTAAAAGTTTGGATAGCCAAGCCTATGATAATGAATATCAAAATAATCATTATCCTATCATATTGGAAAATCGTGTTTAATCTCATTTGTTTAATCTCATTTGTGGAATAACTACCATATGCCAGGTGCTTATCTATTGCTGGAAATACAGAGACATGTAAGATATGATACCTCTTCCCAAAGAGTATGGATCAGTAAACTCACCAGATATAACTTGTGAGTTGTACACATACACAGCCTTACACACACAGACTGAAAGATTTTATACGCACACCCTCAGACTATTCTAGCAGTGGTGGTCCCCTCGAAGACATGAAGGAAATGGAAGGGGCAAGATATTAAGGGGAGCTTTTCATTTTTAGCCTGTGTTCTTTGAATCTTATATTAAAATGCATTTATATAGTTTGTTAATAAATAATATTAAATATTCTATTAAAATGCCTTTATATAGTTCATTAATTAAAAATAAGAAAATTTATGGAAGTTACAGTTTTTCTTTGTAGTAATTAAAAGGAGAAATTGTGGGGACTTCCCTGGTGGTCCAGTGGTTAAGACTCCGTGCTTCCACTGCAGGGGGCACGGGTTCAGTCCCTGGTTGGGGAACTGGTCCTGCATGCTGTGCAGCACAGCCAAAGGAAAAAGAAAAAGGATAAAAGGAGAAATTGTGTTTTTTTAAGCTTAAGTCTTTGTCTGTTTTTTTCTAGGCAGGGATACCAATGGGACCAATACCAGCAGGAGGAATGCCTTACCTGGGACAAGCACCATTCCTAGGAATGCGTCCTCCAGGCCCACAGTACACTCCAGACATGCAGAAGCAGTTTGCCGAGGAGCAGCAGTAAGAGATCTCAGGATGCAAGGATAAAGATACATGATAGCAATCCATTTTAAAATTGTCAGGTGATCTGTAGTGCAGATTTGAAGCTCGGTGCCTTTACGGTACCTTTAAAACTCTTTAAAATACTCTTATTATTTAAAAGTTTAAAGCCAGAAGGGACCTTAGAGATCCTGTAATTGAGTCCTCTGACTTTACATCTGGGGAAAGTGAGGTCCAAAGAAATAAGCAAGTGTCAGGCTGGGTTATACAGTTACCAGTAAGACCTGGACCCGAGTTCGGGCCTCCTGAGTCCCAGAACTACTACTCTTTCTCATGTATGATACTGCCTCCTCAAGTAGAAGTTTCTTTTTTGTATGCAGAGCAAAGAGTGTTTTTATTTCGTCTACCTCCCTCTCTGTTTTTTGTAATTACTTTGAATGTAAAATGTTGTCTCCTCCCCTTGCAAATTAGACAGGAAATAAATTCACGTCTATAATTTAGGTAAATCACTTTTTAGACTTATTTCATATATTTGGAAATTAATATAGTGGTGAAATAGGATTGTCTTCAGAAAATTAGATATAATTATCAGTGAAGTTTTTAGTTCTAGAAATGCAAGATGACTTTGTAGAAGAAATATGAATATAACAGTTGATAATCCCTGAAGCTGGCTCTTTACTAGATTGTTTTTCCTTCAGAAAACGATTTGAACAGCAGCAAAAGCTCTTAGAAGAAGAAAGAAAAAGACGCCAGTTTGAAGAGCAGAAGCAAAAGCTCAGACTTCTGAGTAGTGTGAAACCCAAGGTAACGTATTCCGGCACACAGCCTACCCCCCTGAATGTGCCTATTCTCAGTCATTTAGTGGATTTTGTTACGTGGGCACCAGCGCAAGCTGAAGCTGTGGTTGATTTGTTTTGGTTTTGTCTAAGTCCGAAAGCAAAGGACTTTTCTTTTTCTGTAAAGTTACTTTATTGTTGAAGGGAATAGGATAGCAGCCATTATCTTCTCAGCTCTTGTTTTCTGCCTTTGCAATGCTTGTAATCTTTTCTGGGGAAGCATTAATACTGGATACTTAATATCTAACAGCTGTAGCCTAAAGTATTTCTAAATGGGCCTTTTAATGATCTTCTTTAGAGTGTTGTCTTACGCCTTCGCTTTATGTCAATGTTTTTCTGACTTGGAAAATTCACTATCCGAAGTATGTGGTAAAAATATTGTAAATTGACGAATATTTGCACTTTTCTTTCAACTTATGTGGATTAGGACGAAGTGTGAGAGACAAGTGAAGAAATATATATACATTTATTGTCTCCCAGACAGGAGAGAAGAGTAGAGATGATGCTTTGGAAGCCATAAAAGGAAACTTAGATGGGTTTTCCAGAGATGCTAAGATGCATCCTACTCCAGCATCACACCCTAAGAAACCAGGTAGTTTTAATTTAAAATTTTTCTTTTGTTGGAAGGTGCCTTATAGTCCCTGTGTGTTTAATTGACCATTATGTGTGTGTGCAGAGAGTGAATGTTGAGCTCCTCCTTCAAGCTAAGTACAGATTTGGATGTTTTAAAATTTACAGTGGGTTAAGAGCTCTGGTCTAGACAATCTTGGGGGGAAGAAACTTCTTTGTCTTCTAGTAAATGTCAGTATGACAACTTGTAAATCTTCTGTATAAATGAATATGTTAACGTTAGTAAAATCCATTCACTAAAAACAAATGTAATAAACGAGTTTACCATTTCATTCTCATTATTTTAAAATAGTTTTACTTTTGATGTACTAGTTCATATTTTATTCGATGTGATGAAACTTACAAATTTTCTAAATGACTTCTTTAAAAAGTCATGGATTTATATGTATAAAATAGATAACTAATGAGAACCTACTGTATAGCATAGGGAACTCTACTCAGTGCTCTATGGTGACCTAAATGAGAAGGAAATCCAAAAAATAGGGGATATATGTATATGTATAGCTGATTCACTTTGCTGTACAATATAAAATAACACAATATTGTAAAGCAACTAAACTCCAATTTAAAAAAGTCATGGATTAAATAATATTTCTCGTGAAATTTTATTTTTTAAAATACATTCCTTTGTAGTTTTTATTTTCATTTACCATCAAATAAGCAAAAGAAAAGTACCTAATAGAGCAGGGTAAAGAGATATTTTGGGGGGTTTTTTTGCATGTGTTTTAAACATTTAGCAGTTGAAATGAGTCTTATCTTCACATAACTGTTACCACATCCTTTTTTTAAATTTGATATTTTGACATTTTATTCTCAGCTAATTTTAAGAATAACATACCATTAATATGTGAATAGTTTTCATAAATCATTCAGCAAGTGCTATTTTCTGCAGACATGTATTACATTGACAGTTTTTATAGGTACCTTTTATAGGTGATATCAGGAGGGCATAATCTAATATTGGCACAGTAACGAGTTCTTGACTTTCTGGGACAGCTTTGCCTCTGTGCTATTAATTTCACTTGCTAGATTATATACTCAGATTATCGTTACAAACATATGCCCCAAAGTAAAATATATACTGATATTGAAAAGGGAATGGATATTAGCAATCAGAATGAGTTCAGAAAGGAAAAACATACCTAAAAATGAAAATTATAAGCTGAATAAGCTAGTCAGTAAGTCATTTAAGTATAGTCGTTGGAATGGTAAAACTGGACCCAGCATGGAACCTAATTAGATAAAGGAGAAGGCGGCAGAGAGGAATGGTCATTGTTAGGTCACATACTTTTCTATCCATATAGAATGGCCCCTTTGGACAACTGGGTATGGTTTAAAAACTTCGTTGTTAAGTAATAAATTGGTGTTTTGATGTTCAAGTAATCTCTTGAGTTCAATCAGCATGCGTGCAGTTAGCTGTTTCTAGTTAACTGCTTCGTGCTTCGCTAGAAAAATAGTTTTTTGAAGCAAGCCCAAGGAATTTCCAGAGCTTCTCCAGCTAGGGTCTTAAACCTAGGCCTAAAGTATGTAAAAAGTTTCCAGCCTTTTTACCACCAGAGGCATAAACGCCCATAGACTGTTTACCTTAAAATATTGAATATACAAACTGTACCACATAATTGTTATACTTATTAACTATATATATATATATATATAGCTACAAGAGTTTCTAAGCCAAAATATATACCACATAGAATTAACATAATTCCAGTCAAATGGAAAGAAATTTTTAGCCTAAACAAAAGAAAGAAAAGAAGAAAAGTTGGTTTAGCCTAAACAGTCAGCTAGTATATCCCTAGTAGCTGTCAGTTTTGCATTGTTACTATTTTCTACCAGTACTGATCTGAGAGCCCAAATTGAGAGCTTAAATACACACTCTCAGTAACCATTATTGGGAGGGTTGAGATTCATTATGACATGGCTTTTTTTAAACAAAATTCATTAAGGCAGTAATTTTGCATCTTTCATAGAACTTTAATGCTTACAGGCTTTATTTCATGGATCCAAAAGAGAAAGGTCCAAAAGAGAAGCATATAGTGTCCCCATTTTTCAAATGAGAGCCTTTTTAAAAAAAGACTGCTCCTTGTGACATTAGGCTTTAGTAAATGTTAAAGCAATACAAAGAAGTTAAAAATGTGAAGAAGCAACAATAATAGTATTGCTAATGAGCATAGTATTAAACACAATCCCTGTAGAGAAGGTTTATTACATAAGTGAATCTCATTTAACAGTAAAAAGCCACAGTGATGTTTATATCTTTTAGAGGCAAAGATCTTTTAAACATAGCTCTTAGGGTTTACTTTCTTAAATTGGCTGTTGAGTTATTTGACTTAGCACTTTATGATGTCCTAATTTTGATGCTTTGCACAAGAAAATATCACTTTGGTAATATGTTTGATGTTCTTGTTGCCTTTGTAATTTTTATTCCCCACACAGTAAGTTTCATCCTCATATGAAATATGAACTATGTTAAGTGTATGGATTAGGCATGATTTATCAAAAATTACAAGTATGCGTCATGCATTGTTTTTTACTGGCATAATGAAATTTAATCATCAGTATATATCTGTCTAAAATGTATTCAGCAACATATAGGTTGGTTCTCTTATTTATATTGGTTTGAGAAAATATTATCCAGATAAACAGATCAATTGGATTTCAAAAATAATCACATGTAAATTATTAGTGGTCTCAAGGAAAAAAATAAGTGCTAACTTAATAAAAGAAGGAAAGAAATTTTGAGTTTTACATTTTTCTGTTTTTGAACGAAATGCAAAATAGCTATAAAACCTCTTTTTAAAAAAGACTAAAAATGAAATTGAGTTATTTGTAGTGAGGTGGATGGACCCAGAGTCTGTCATGCAGAGTGAAGTAAGTCAGAAAAGCAAATACTGTATGCTAGCACATATACATGGAATCTAAAAAAAAAATGGTGACCTAGAGTCTGTCATACAGAGTGGAGTAAGTCAAGAAGAGAAAAACAAATACTGTATGCTAATACATATATATAGAATAAAAAAAATAATAATGGTTCTGCTGAACCTAGGGGCAGGATGGGAATAAAGACGCAGATGTAGAGAATGGACTTGAGGACACGGGGAGGGGAAAGGGTAAGCTGGGACGAAATGAGAGAGTAGCATTGACATATATACACTACCAAATGTAAAATAGATAGCTAGTGGGAAGCAGCCGCATAGCACCGGGAGATCAGCTCGGTGCTTTGTGACCACCTAGAGGGTGGGATAGGGAGGCACAAGAGGGAGGGGATATGGGGATATATGTATGCATATAGCTGATTCACTGTTATACACAACAGAAACGTAACACACCATTGTAAAGCAATTATACTCCAATAAAGATGTTAAAAAAAAAAGACTAGGGCTTCCCTGGTGGCGCAGTGTTGAGAGTCCGCCCGCCGATGCAGGGGACACGGGTTCGTGCCCCGGTCCGGGAAGATCCCACATGCCGTGGAGTGGCTGGGCCCGTGAGCCATGGCCACTGAGCCTGCGCATCCGGAGCCTGTGTTCCGCCACGGGAGAGGCCACAGCAGTGAGAGGCCCGCGTACTACAAAAAAAACAAAAAAAAAAGACTAAAAAATTGTTTGTAAATAGACATCAAAGTGTTTTGCATTCATTGTATGATTGTTTGTTGTTACATGTTATTTCTTATTCACCTCCACTATTCATGTTTCATTATATTCTTTTGGAGTTGTACTACATCTTAATTTCTTTTCCCCTGTTGATTTTCATTTCTGTGTGTGTTTCATTGCCATTTTCCATTTTGCAGATTATCCCACATCATTTCATTCTGCTAAAACTGTCTCCCCATCACCCGCCTTTCTTGATGAAGAAGAATTCAGTGACTTTATGCAGGGGCCTGGTGAAGCTCCCACATGTGGGCCTTCTTCCACTTCCCAGCCTTTTCAGTCTTTCCACCCCACCACCCCACTTGGCCAGTTGCATGCTCAGAAGGCTGGAGCACAGTATATCCCTCCAGGTCAGAGTCCAGTGTCTGTTGCCTTACATGGTGTCCCTGGGCAAATTCCTTATTTCTCTACTGCTTCAGCCTCATACAATGTGCAGAAAGCAAGTAACTACTAGACTATTAATGAAAGTATTTTTTAAATAATCTAGGATAATTTATTTCACTTATATAAGTAGAATAATACAGTGATGTTGGCACAGAAACATGTGCCTGAATATATGAGTACTGTTGAAATTCACCAAAGTTAAGAATATAGATTTTTTAATTCTGGGGGCTTCACATTCTGGAAAAGTGATTGGAAACATCTGCTCCTAAATTAGGACCTATTTAAACCACCTTAGAACTTTAAGAACACACTGAGTTCTTCAGGAGATGCCTCTTGTTTGGGGAAATCACCACCATCATTTTCTTAAGAGTAATGAGCCAGGGAAAGCAGCTTTAGAAAGTGCTTTCAGTGATAAAGCACGCTGGGGTCAGAAGCCCAGGTTCTCCATTTACTACCAGTTTGTCCCTGGACAAATCTTTAAACATTTCTATACCTCAGTTTTATCACTTATGGGGGCGGGAGGCAGTTACTGTGTCTTGAGGCACAGAATAGTGCTGAGAGGAATCTTAGCAGACATGTACTCATCTACACGTTCTCGGTTGACAGATGAAGAAATAGGCGATAGTTAGTAGAAGTGTCTGTATCTTGTATAGGTCACCAAATTTCTAAGGTAGTACACCTTCCACTATACCATTCTACCTCCTGTCTCACAGAATTCCTGAGAATCAAAGTAGATAATGATGTTTAAGTTCTCTAAAATTGCTAAAGTGTCTCAAGCCCTAGACAAATGTGTGGACTTGAATTGTTTCAAAATTTATATTATATGTGGCAGGGCCTTCCCTTTAGAATTTGGGGGGTGGAGATGGATGGTTGAAAAATTAGAAGCTTGCAGTTATATACAAATAATCCTTCATGCTGTTTGTTTAGGCCCTTCCTTGGAGGAGAAGCTCCTAGTATCTTGTGATATAAGTACATCGGGGCAGGAACAAATTAAATTAAATACTTCTGAAGTTGGGCACAAAGCCCTAGGCCCAGGTTCCAGTAAGAACCATCCCAGTTTAACGGCCAATAACGGGGGTGCTGTAGATGGACGTGTAAGTGGTACCACTACCGCAGAGGCAGAAAAGACTTCAGACCAAAACCTGTCCATTGAGGAGAGTGGTGAGCTCATGAAATATTCAGCGAAAAGTTCATTTAACCAAATGTTGCTCAAATGCTAACACCTTAGGCCTTAATCTTAAAATGAATGCTGCTTGATTTTGCTAATCAAAATTTTGCTTAAAATATATTTAATGCATTCCTTTCTCTAATTAACCCCTACAATTTTGCTCTGAATTCTTTAAACACGCTGTTATTCCTTTTAAAAAAATTTCGATAACCAGTTTTTTTAATCGGAATCATTTCTGATTTAAAATTTCTTCTCCTTTTATTTTATAAAAAACTTCTTCCCCCTCAAACTTTCTGTTCTTCTATAAGGTTGAAAAGTTAAAATTTAACTGGAAAAGTCACCAATGAGAATATAGTTTTGCTTCTCTGAAATTAATCGTACACACTGCTGCCTAAATTAGATCCACATTTTTGTAAACTCAACTTGCAGAGATGAATTACAATGTGGGCAGCCCAGGAGGCAAACTTTTGGAGGCTATTTTACAGGACAAAGTGAAAAACAAAAATTTTAAACAAAAATGCTATACAACTAAGGCAGCAGTGTCATATTCAGGATTTAAAAAAATCAGACTTTGCAAAGAAGTGTTATTAAAAGCTGCAAGTGAAGCTTGGGCATTTTTTCTTTTGTTTTGCATATGTAATCTTTAAACCATCATCTCTCATGTTTTTGTCTTTAAATTGTAATATATGTGACTGGCATCAAGCCTCATATGATCCAGAATATTGATTTTGTACATCTTAGGGGTATTTTTTTGTTTGTTTATTTTTAGTTTACACCTTAGGACATAGGTGTACAAGAGTTGCTTAGAAACCAAATTTTAGTTGTATTGGTGACTTTTTTTTTTTTAGTGTCTCCAGTGCTCTTCTTATAAAAAAAAACATGACACAGTGTGATTTCCCCATCTGCTACATGGACCAGTATATACATTAGATAATGTTCTTTAACTTCTTAGGTGTGGGAGTATTTCCCTCACAGGATCCTGTTCAGCCCAGAATGCCTCCTTGGATATACAATGAAAGTTTGGTTCCAGGTAAAAAGAGCTTTTTTGTCCAAGATTCCTATCTGGATACTTTACTTTAAATGTTGTAAATGTAGTTATAAATATTTACTATTGTGGTTACAGAATATGCAGAAGGAATTGTAACTTTTTCTTATTTTTTCTAAAAGAGTACAGAAAATTAAATACATCTAGTGTTGAAGACTGCCTCATAAGGACTTCTCTCATGGTCCAGTGGTTAAGACTCCGTGCTTTCAATGTAGGGGGCCAGGGTTCGATCCCTGGTCAGGGAACTAGATCTCACAAGCTGCAGCTAAAAAAAAAAAGATCCCACATGCAGCAACTAAGACACGGCACAGCCAAATAAATAAATATTTTTTAAAAAAAGACTGTCTCATGTATGAAATAACTATATAAATGAAGAAGTGTTTTGCTGTAATGTTTTATTGACCATCATATACTTTTATATCTAAAAGCTTTTCTTAGATTTATTATGCTTTAAAAGACACTATCAAATATTTATTTCACAGATTATTAATAACATCAAGAATAGTACTAATATGTTTAGTAAAATTTTCTGAACCCTTGGTGATTCGTTTATATATTTAAAAAATATTCTTTGACTTTGTCAATATAAAACTATATGAAGTAAAAGACCAAGTGGCATCTTTTCCTACATTGGAAGATGTTGTTTACTTTTTTCTTTATGTATGTTATTAACTACTGAGCTAAAAAAATCACTGAAGTACACGTTTTGTGATGTATTCAATTGGTACAAGGGAATAGTGTATTTAAGCCATATTTGATGTGCATAGAATAATGACTATTACAATGGCATTATGTTAATCACAGTTAGTATATTGCAACTTGTTCAATTTGCTTTGCAAACCCCTTAAAAACTAAAGGTAACTTTGATCTTTAGCTCTCTTTGTTGGTCATAGACTTGATCTAGGTTGGTTCTGCACTTAATTTAAATAAAACTCATGCAAGATCCCTGTAGCTCAACTTTTTGGGGGAAAAAATTAGTAATGTCTGCTTTTCCTCAGAATCACATAATCACAAATTGAAAGGCTCATTTCCCAAAACCACAGGGGACTTCAGTTGTACATAAAGATAATTGATTTCCTCCCAACTGCCCGTTAGACAGATTGCATCTTTTCTTCTTCCTCTCTGTCTGCAAGCCAAACAAACAAAATCTAGATCTTGGTATATTTTGGGATTCTATCCCTTTTCTGCCAGCTTGTATTTCTTTCTCCCTTCTCCCTCCAAACATACACGGTACACATAATTTCCTAGCCAAAATATGTGTTCTTATGGTCAGCCTACTAACCTGTAATCCATATCTAAATGCTAGATGTAAAATTTTTGCTTTAAGCGTTTTTCTCTGTCTGCCTTAACCCTACTTTCATCCCCCAAACTCCTCTAACTAGGCTTGCCAGATTTAGCAAATAAGCATACAGAACATCCAGTTAAATTTGAATTTCAGAGAAACAGCAAATAGTTGTTTAGTATAAGTATACCCCATGCAATAATTGGCGTCCTGTATTTTATGTGGCAACCCTATCCCTAACAGCCTTTCCCACTTTGTCCTTTGGAAAGGCCATTTTATAGTGAAAAACTCCCCAACAGTCCCTTCCTTTTTTCAAACACTTTCCGCCATCTAACTGAAACCCTGTCTTTCTCTGAAGGCTGTGTTCCCAAAGCACCTTACCCAATAATGTTTCTGCTAATAGCCTCTAATTCACTGGGACAAGAGAAAGGTGATTGGTATAATTCTTGCTTCCCACTGCTATTTTCAAATTAGTCCCACCATCATTACTCTACAACTTCTTTTTTAAAGTCCAAAACATCTGCTTATACCACCTCCATTTATTGTTGTTCCTATCTACTAATGAATTATAAGACTTTCTCTTACCTTTAACCCCAAATCTTTGTCTGTAGGGCCAAACTCCAACCTCTCTTCTAAGCTCTAGACCCTAATTGTCTGCTGGATATTTCCACTTGAATATCTTTACAGCAGTTTAAACCCTTGATGTGGCTTCAGTTCTCTTAAAGCAGTTTGACTTAAGTTTATTCTTGTATAAGCAGCAATGACAACAAAAAAGATGAATCACTTGTAATATGTTTACATTTGTAATCTGGTCTTTCCTTTAATAGATGCATATAAGAAAATTTTAGAAACCACAATGACTCCGACTGGAATAGATACTGCTAAACTTTATCCCATCCTGATGTCATCTGGACTTCCCAGGGAAACTCTTGGACAGATATGGGCCTTAGCTAATCGAACCACACCTGGCAAACTTACTAAAGAAGAACTTTATACTGTTCTCGCCATGATAGCAGTAACACAGGTAGACATTGTTTCTAAGGTTAGGTCAAATTACTTTCCAATATAAACTGAGAGAATATGAATCCTTTTTTTCTACAACCTTGCAGAACTCCTTGGACATTAAAATTTAGATTATTTTCAGGATACAGTTCTTCAAAAATGTACATTTTATATGATGTGCATACTAGCAAAATATTCCTTTGTTTAAAGACTTGAATATATTAACATTCTCTGACCTAAGTGTAACCCTTCTGAACTTGAAAGTTAGTTAGTAATAGATGAGATGACTCTCTGTCCTTTGAGGTCCTTGTCTAAAACTCCTTAGATACAGATAAAGTATACTCGGTCTGGCAGCAGTTTTTCTCATATTACAAAATCATTGTAAACGATTTGATTGTAGTGAATTAACCAGACTTGTCAGAGTGAAAATGTAAGAATTGGTATGTGTTGGCCATTTCCTTGCTAAATATTAGATTCACATTAACCTCATAACTTATTTTCTTGTGTCAAATTCCTGAGTTTTGGGAGAGTCAGAGTGGAAACATACCAGGGCTACAGATTTTACAGTTAGGTCTCTCTTTGCCAGATTTGGGTTGTATGTGGTTTGCAATTTCCTAAAGTGTTTCCATTTTCCTCCTGTTCTACGTAGAGGGGTGTTCCTGCCATGAGTCCTGATGCTTTAAATCAGTTTCCAGCGGCTCCTGTTCCAACTTTAAGTGGCTTTCCTATGACTTTGCCTACTGCTGTGAGTCAGCCAACTGGGATGCCTTCAGGCCCTGCAGGCTCCATGCCCCTCACCCTCGGACAGCCAGTCATGGGCATTAATCTTGTTGGACCAGTCGGGGGAGCTGCAGCCCAGACTCCCAGTGGCTTCATGTCAACTTACCCTGCAAATCAGGTAAATGGAGAGGCTATGCAAAATGGAGAGGCTGTGCATATTCTGAGTTATCCCTGGAAAATGAATCCAGGCAACTTTTTTTTTTCCATGAATGCAGAAAAGGTGCTGGATTATGATGGACACTGGAGGTGAAAATTAAGCAGTATTAAAACAATACAACATTTAATTTTTCATTATTTAAAAAAAATTTTCTTAAGCCTTAAGATACTTGAATTTTGGCTAAAAGTTTATAGTTCTTTATCATATATGTCTTAAACCTCAGGCTTAATAAAGCTAATTATATCCTTAGGCTATGTTTTTTGAGGAAGCTGCTAAACCTGAAATTAAGATGCTTCAGTTTATTTTTCACTTCTTAGATTAGCAAAAAACGTTTTAAACATATATTCAGTGTCAGTAAAAATGTAGGGAAAAGGGTTTTTTGGTACAGCCTTTTTGGAAGGCATGTTTGGCAATAGCTATCAAAATTCTAAATGTTCGTGTCTTCTGACCCAGCAGTCACTCGATTAGGAGTCTCACAGAACTTAGTAAATCAAATTGGCAAAAATATACAAGGATATTTGTTGTAGCATTGTTTGTTAGAGTAAAAAATTAGGAATAGCTGCATATCCATCAGAAGAAGAAAGGTTAAATAAATTTTGGTTTAACTCTACAGTGGTAAACTATTAGATTATTAAAATGAATGCCGGTAGATGTACATGTACTGCATGAAAATATGTCCATGTTCTGTAATTACATTTTTTTTAAAGTGCAGAACAATATAATATAAGCTCGTTTTTCTATAAAACAAATGAACTGTTAACAGTGTTAACAGTGCTCACTTCCTAAGCATGGGATTAGGAGTCCGTATTCACGGTTTCCTTTATACACGTATGTGATGAGTTAAAACAAACTTGTATCACTTCTGTAATTTACAGACATGATTAAAATGTTTTATAAAGATGGCAGTTTCTCAGTAATCCATTAAATGTGATTCAGCTATTTTAAAATTATATAAATTAACTGTTTAAACCAGTCTTCTACCGTTTGTACAAGAGAGCATTTTAAAATATTAGGCAGCATTCCTGCCTTAAGCACTTGAGTTGCTGTTTTTGTCTAAAGGGTGTTCTTCTAAAATTAGGTGTTTGTACTTAAATGGGAAGAGTTAAAAAGTAGTTTTTGGAAAAAAAAAAAAGTAGTCTTTGAGGTTGACAGTTGAAGATTTGTTCTTTACCATTTTATCATAAGACGTTTTCTATTTCAACGTCCTCTGTAAACCTAGGTTGTCAAACCAGAAGAAGATGACTTCCAGGATTTTCAAGATGCTTCCAAGTCAGGATCCCTTGATGATTCATTCAGTGATTTCCAAGAGTTGCCTGCTTCTTCAAAATCAAATTCTCAGCACGGAAACAGGTAGAAAAGAGTTTAATATAGTTAACACTGTATTTAATAATTGAGAAAGAGGCCATCCACAATGAGAAGCCTAAGTATAAATAAGAGAATTAAGACTCCTTACTCTCATGCTTTCTTGGTTATTCCTAGTGTATTCCTACTTTCACTCTTCAAACTTCCTTCCCCTTTGTCCACCTTAAACTTCAGCTTCTACCATTTCCTCCCAGTACGCACCTGCTTAACAATATTTCTTTTTGCTTGTGCTAAACCTGATTTATTACAGCTGAGTGCACCTGTGCCACGCATGACTTCATGTTCTTATATTAGATCCAGGTCTTCAACTGCTGAAAAGCTTTTTAGGCAGGGGCACATAATTTGACATTTTGCAATATAACATACTATTGCTTTTCCACAGAAATCATCATTTAGAAATCTAAATATGATTATTTATCCATGTTGCTCTTCTGTTTGAGATCAGTGGCTTTTAGGCCTTCAGGTTTCTGTTTGTTTGTTTGTTTGCTTGCATAGACAGTTGCATAAACATTTTTCTAATGTTTTAACTTTTAGGTACAGTAAGTGATTCAGTATGTTGTCAACACCTTTCCATTATTTTTTTTAACATTTTTATTGGAGTATAATTGCTTTACAATAGTGTGTTAGTTTCTGCTTTATAACAAAGTGAATCAGTTATACATATACATATGTCCCCATATCTCTTCCCTCTTGCGTCTCCCTCCCTCCCACCCTCCCTATCCCATCCTTCTAGCTGGTCACAAAGCACCGAGCTGATCTCCCTGTGCTATGCGACTGCTTCCCACTAGCTATTTGTTCTTCTTTCTCTAATTGCTTTAGCTGTAAGGTTAGGTTGTTTATTTGAGGTGTTTCTTGTTTCTTAAGGTAGGATTGTATTGCTATAAACTTCCCTCTTAGAAGTTCTTTTGCTGCATCCCATAGGTTTTGGGTTGTCGTGTTTTCATTTTCGTTTGTTTCTAGGTATTTTTTGATTCTTCTTTGATTTCTTCAGTGATCTCTTGGTTATTAAGTAGTGTATTGTTTAGCCTCCATGTGTTTGTATTGTTTACAGATTTTTTCCTGTAATTGATACCTAGTCTCATAGCGTGGTCAGAAAAGATACTTGATACGATTTCAATTTTCTTAAATTTACCAAGGCTTGATTTGTGACCCAAGATATGATCTATCCTAGAGACTGTTCCATGAGCACTTGAGAAAAAAGTGTATTCTGTTGTTTTTGGATGGAATGTCCTGTAAATATCAATTAAGTCCATGTTGTTTAATGTATCATTTAAAGCTGTGTTTCCTTATTTATCTTCATTTTGGGTGATCTGTCCATTGGTGAAAGTGGCATGTTAAAGTCCCCTACAATGATTGTGTTACTGTCAATTTCCCCTTTTATGGCTGTTAGTATTTGCCTTATGTACTGAGGTGTTCCTATGTTGGGTGCATAAATATTTACAATTGTTCTGTCGTCTTCTTGGATTGATCCCTTGATCATTATGTAGTGTCCTTCTTTGTCTATTGTATCAGCACCAAGAGCCTTTCATCCACATGGCTCAGAATAAAAGGGAGAAAAAAAGAAAGAAAGAAAGAAAAAGATAAAATAAAGTTATTAAAATAAAAAACAAAAAATAATTATTAAAACAAATTTTTTTAAGTAATTAAAAAAGAAAGAAAGAACAACCAAACGAAAAAACAAATCCACCAATGTTAACAAGCGCTGAAAAGTATACTAAAACACAAAGAAAATGTACAGACAGAACCCTAGGACATATGGTAAAAGCAGAGCTATACAGACAAAATCACACACAGAAGCATACACATACACACTCACAAAAAGAGAAAAAGGGAAAAAAATATATATCCTTGCTCCCAAAGTCCACCTCCTCAATTTGGGATGATTCCTTGTCTATTCAGGTATTCCACAGATGCAGGTACATCAAGTTGATTGTGGAGCTTTAATCCGCTGCTTCTGAGGCTGTTGGGAGATATTTCCCTTCCTCTTTGTTCTCACAGCTCCCGGGGCTCAGTTTTGGATTTGGCCCCGCCTCTGCATGTAGGTCACCTGCGGGCATCTGTTCTTTGCTCAGACAGGACGGGGTTAAAGGAGCAGCTGATTCGGGGGCTCTGGCTCACTCAGGCCAGCGGGAGGGAGGGGTACGGACGCGGGAGCCTGCAGCGGCAGAGGCCGGCGTGATGTTGCACCAGCCTGAGGCACGCCGTGTGTTCTCCTGGCGAAGTTGTTCCTGGATCACAGGACCCTGGCAGTGGAGCTGCACAGGCTCCTGGGAGGGAAGGTGTGGAGAATCACCTGTGCTTGCACACAGGCTTCTTGGTGGCCGCAGCAGCAGCCTTAGCATCTCATGCCCGTCTCTGGGGTCCGCGCTAATAGCCGCAGCTCGCGCCCGTCTCTGGAGCTCCTTTAAGCGGCATTCTGAATCCCCTCTCCTCGCGCACTGCGAAACAGAGGGAAGAAAGCCTCTTGCCTCTTCGACAGCTCCAGACCGTTTCCCGGACTCCCTCCCGGCTAGCTGTGGCCACTAGTCCCTCCAGGCTGTGTTCACGCAGTCAACCCCAGTCCTCTCCAGGCGATCTGACCTCCGAAGCCAGAGCCTCAGCTCCCAGCCCCTGCCTGCCCCGGCAGGTGAGTGGACAAGTTTCTCAGGCTGGTGAGTGCCGGTTGGCACCGATCCTCTGTGCGGGAATCTCTCCGCTTTGCCCTCCGCACCCCTGTAGCTGCGCTCTCCTCCATGGCTCCGAAGCTTCCCCCCTCCGCCACTGCCCGTCTCCACCAGTGGAGGGGCTTCCTAGTATGTGGAAACCTTTCCTCCTTCACAGCTCCCTCCCACTGGTGCAGGTCCTGTCCATATTCTTTTGTCTCTGTTTTTTCTTTTTTCTTTTGCCCTACGCAGGTACGTGGGGGAGTTTCTTGCCTTTTGGGAGGGCTGAGGTCTTCTGCCAGTGTTCAGTAGGTGTTCTGTAGGGGTTGTTCCACGTGTAGATGTATTTCTGATGTATCTGTGGGGAGGAAGGTGTTCTCCACGTCTTACTCTTCTGCCGTCTTGAAGCTCCTATCTCCATCTTTTTTTTTTTTTTTGCCGTATGTGGGCCTCTCACTGTTGTGGCCTCTCCTGTTGCGGAGCACAGGCTCTGGATGCGCAGGCTCAGCGGCCATGGCTCACGGGCCCAGCTGCTCCGCGGCGTGTGGGATCTTCCCAGACTGGGGCACGAACTCGTGTCCCCTGCATCGGCAGTTGGACTCTCAGCCACTGCACCACCAGGGAAGCCCCATCATTTTTAAGAAGTACTTAGTAGATACTTCTTCCACTGAGTAGAGCACATGAGGCTTTGAGTAAGCAATGTGAATGTTTTTGGTTGCTTTTAGAACTTGTTTTTGTCAGGGTACATATTCTGTTTCTCTTATGTTCTTATTTGTGCAGTTTCATTCATCTTTTGTATTTTAACCAATTGATTATTTCTTAGTCAACACTTCCTGCAGACACTGTAAGAAGAACTAAGGGATAGGCATTATAGAGAATTAGAAATTAGGAAAAGAATTATTCTCCTGATTTTAAGAATACATCAAACACTTAAAAATGACACATAGAAGAGACATACGAGGGGTGTGACTGTAAAGTACTGGGAGTTCCGAGCCTGCTGTACCAGCACACACACGTATTAACCTGATAGACACATAATAGTTCTTTCTCATGTCTCTTCCTCTGCACAAATTGATATGTTCTACTGCTATCTAGAACATATCTGAATGACCCAAGTCATCTCAAATTACCTCCATAAAATGATTCATTGTTTTCCTGCTCAAAGCTAAATAAGAATTTGTTAGAGCACCATATCCAGTCACCTAATCAGAAACATGCTGTTTTTGTCTCTTTTCTCTCTCCTTTACCGCCATCAACTCTGTCAGCTCTGCTTGGCATGGGAAAAGGCCATGTGTGATCTGGCTCCTGCCAACCCTCTTGACTGTTGCCATTTCTCCACAGCTTACCTCCAGCCACACGTAAACCGCCAAACTGACCATGCTCTTTCAAGCTTCTGGCCTTTTCCATTCTGTTTTCTTCAATCTGAAATTCTCTCTATAGTTAATTCTAGTTCCATGTCGAAAATTGGTTCATTATAGGAAGTGTTTACTAACTCCACTCCATCAGTCCCCACCTGTAAGATGAGTTAAGGGCTTCTTCTTCTCTACTGCCATGGTAGCCTGTGAACATCTGTGCCGTAATTGCCATTACTGGTTTACCTGACTGTTCCCCTCACTAGGCTGTAAGTACCTGAAGACAGTATTTCATGTGTCTGTATGTAGTACTTAACCTGTAATATGTAATTAATAAAGGTTTGTTGGATGAATATATTGTAGTATGAAGGTTACAAACCAAATTTAACAAATTGATGGTTCATTCCTCAGGGAGAAAACTTTCAGCAGATGAAATTAAAATTTGGGCATAGAAAGTTTTAAGATGGTGGCCAGACCTGAGATATATGGGGTATTAGCAATTTTGTGTGGCATTATCTCCACCCAGTAGTTTACTTTCATATACAGCCATACTTTGCAGATTTTTCTTCTTCAGTTCTGGCTTGACTACTTCTGTGCTTCTCTTGCATGAAAACGTTTTGTTCATGTCTAAGAATCCACACTCGTCGTTTCTTTATTCATTCAGAAACATTTACATAGCATCTCCTGTGTGCCTGACACTGGGGTAGGCACTAGAAATACAGAAGCAAAAAGCACAGTTTCTGCTCTAAAGATTGTTAGTTTTATCTGGGTATTTATATTATCTAATAAAACTCTCTTAGAATTGCTCCTTCAGTGGTGAGTTTGTGTGTTCATGTATAATGAATTCCCTAGTTTATGATGATCTGTATTCCATATTGTGAGTTATTTTAAAAGGATATTTGTTAAATCATGATATAAATAGGTAGGACCACTTTGAGCAGTATTTTTAAGCAAAAATGGACATTATTTTTTTGAGAAGATGAAAAGGCAAGTAAGGTGTTAAAATGGGCTGGAGCCAAGAGTATTGTTAGTCTGAAAAAATGACACTAGTTAAGGGCAGGCACCAGTTATGGGATGCCTTATGATTTGTGACATCTGTAAAGCATTTTAGAAATAAGTGGCATGGTGAAAGTGATTTTTGCTACTAGGTATGGGATAAATGCAGCTTCCATGGTAATCCTGTTGTGAGGTTATGAGAGTTACCCTGGGTTTAGAGTTACAGATACTGAAAAGTATGTATCTGAGAAATTGGTTGGACTCGGTGTTGAACTGGATGTCAAAGTCAAAGGAGGAATAGCACTTGAGCTGGCATGAAAGGGCATCTGGAAGGGAGCAACATCATTCATTTATCCATTCGGAAAATACTTACCGTGTGCCAGGCACCGGGGAGCCTCGTATAATAAACAAAGCGGTCATGGGGCGCTGACGATAGAATAGTTCAAAAAGGATTAAGGCGTAGGAGTTTTGAGTTGGTTTATTTTCTTTGCTTTTTAAATGGATGTATTTAGCAGGTTGAGCAACTAAGTAAAGTCACCTACCGCAGCCACGTGAAGTAACTGTAAAACACAAATGATACACTAGAGAAAAAGCAAAGCACTTTTTTGTGGCCAAATTCTCTAAAGTCTCATCTTTCAGTAGAATGCAGGTTCTTAAATTTTAAAGCAGTATCCCTCTCTCACTGAGTACCTTTCGTTAGTATTAAACAGTAGAAATAACCATTTGCATGTTTGGAACAGATAACTACTTTATATAACTGGCATAAACACTTTCATGGTGATTACAGTTTTTTTTAATAAAAACTTTAAGGAAAGAACTGGAATGAATTCTTCCTTTGTAATATGCATAAAATTGTAGTCTGAGTCATAGCGTTTTTTGAATGGAATTTTATTTTGTTGACTTCACTCAGCAGTACTACATTACTCTGAAGATCCTCTGGTTTTTTTCCAATTCTGAATATAATTTTTAAATTAATAATATTCAAATAAATGTCATATTTAGTGGAAGATTTTACCATGGACTTTAAAGGGCCATAGCTAACGTTGGCGATCATGAAAAAACAAATAGATCATTCAACTTTGTGGTTTTTTCCTAAGACATTAATTACCTTTATTCCTGTGTAACATTCTGTTCAGTGTGTTGTAGTTTAATTACTTATGGAACTTTTAGAAATCCACCTATACTGTATAAACAGTGACCTATTTGTCCAGATCAAATATGTAGCAGCTGTTTGGTATTGGTGTGAAATTATTAATATTTGATAGCACTAAGTCCTCCAGGCACTCTAGACGCCCATTAGCATGCACGTGCAAGAGCAGGGTTTTTACCTTGCTTGTAGGCCACTGATAAGATTTAAATGACTGTAGAAAATTTTTGCTCCAGGGCAAAGAACTCAATAGAAATCCATTTATATAATTGTGTATATGGTACTGAATGACACAAACTAGTAGTGGAATGTAATCATTCATATGTAAAGGTGGTTCTTCCAGGGAGCTGCCTGGGTCTGATAAGGGGGAAAAAAAAAGGCAGTGCTTTTATAGTATGTGCTTAAGCCGCCCAAGAATTACCCACACAGATACTACTCATTACACTATTTTTCCATCCAGCAGGGAAATGTGTCCACAGGCAAAAGTATCTTTATCTAATTTTGAAGTGATTGTTGTTTTGCTGCAAAGATAGCTTCTGGAACTGCTGATGTGATCCTCGTAAAAATGCAAATTGTATTAACTCTACTGCTGCTTATCAGATGTGGGAACTTCTGCCACTAAGCAATGCAGTGTGATCAAAAGAAGGACAATTTACATCTTGGCTTGAACAGCATTTCATAAATAGATTTTTATCTTAACTATTCCACCTCTGCATTCTGAACCCATCTTAGAGAATAATTTATATTAAGGTTAACATAATTTACTTTAAAATATTGGGTATACGTACTTGGAGCAGTTCACTTTCACAGTTTTATGGACCTAAATTTAAAATTACAGGAAGTCATCATTCTATAATAATCTATTTCTAATGCCATTCCAGTGGTTCTTATGGCTTAAAGATGATTAGATAGATGGTCAGCGTGGATCTGACTCCTTTTCACATAATCAAGAAAAGAATTATTGCTTGAGTGTTGTTTCAATATATGTTTTTTCAAGGAAAAGGATGTTGTTTTTTGTCATTTGTGGTGTACCTATATAGTTTCTAACTTTTAAAGCAGGGAGCCATGAGTTTTAACTAGGTTATCTGTGTGCCATTTTAACTCTAAGTTCTTCCTTGATGACAAGGTAAGGAGGCAATGTTCTGGTTATTAAGAAATATTTCTTTTTCCCTTTTAGTGCCCCTTCTTTGTTGATGCCACTTCCTGGAACTAAAGGATCAGCTTCAGTGGATAAATATGCTGTGTTTAAAGGAATTGCAGCTGACAAGTCCTCTGAAAATACTGTTCCATTTGGAGGTAAAAACAGTTCATAAACTCATGAACCTATGAATGTAAATTTTTGTTTTTAGTGGTGACCTTTTACGGTGAATGTCCTTGAGCTGTGATCTTAAGGTTCCTAAACCTTAATTGGGCTTCTGTCTTTTCATCATAGAGCCTGGTGATAAATATAGTGCTTTCCGAGAGCTTGAACAGACAGCAGAGAGTAAATCTTTAGGTAAGTTTTTGTTTCCTTAAATGGATAAATTATTTCCATTTTTAATAAGAGATTTTTATGGTTCTTTCAGTAGCATCCCAAACATTCTTTTATTTTACTGTGTCGTTGTTTTTGTTTCGTTTTGTAGCTCTGGAAATTACGAGAAATAAAAATGTGGTTCAGTTATTAGATAATAAAATAACTGATAATTTAGAAAAATTATTTTCTAATATTTAGGGCAAACCCCAAATCAATGCAATTTCCTTTGAAGATAGTGCATTTCCTTTCACTGGAAGCCTTCAAGCCAAGTTAGACTCCTGTGACCAATTCCGGTTATTTTAACGCTCAAAACAAGACTTGAGCTGTTGGCAGTGCCGCAATCTGTGGATTGTGCAAAAGGCAGCAACCAGTCTTTTACATCTCAAGATTTTCAAACTTGGCTGTAATTTAATGAGTAGAAGTGAGAGGGCTTTGTGTGCCTGTGTGGTTCCTATCTCTGATAGAAGGGCTTAAATAGAGTAGAAGGGAATGTAGAATGATAATTTGAGAGCCATATATGTAAAGTCATACTTGTGGCTAAATCCTACTGGAAACCTGATGTGTAGGATTCAGATAATCCATAGGTCAAATGATGTCCTTCAAAGCTTAACCACGCATGCTGTGAAATTTTTATCCTCTACTGAGGAGTTCCTCCTGGAAACAACACCACATTCTACCTCTCTGTATTGGACAATCAAATTTGGAACATCCTTCCACAATCATTTGTTCTAACCCTTTTCTCCGAGCAATGGGGAGGACGTGTGGAGGTGGGGGGAAATTACAGGAAAGGTAAGGTGTATGTGTGAAAGTTAAAATAGAAAGTGTACTGCTTAAATATCTGTAGAAATATTCAATCTTTTTTTTTCTTTTCTTTTTTATTTTTTTTGCGGTCCGCGGGCCTCTCACTGCTGTGGCCTCTCCCGTTGCGGAGCACAGGCTCCAGATGTGCAGGCTCAGCGGCCATGGCTCACGGGCCCAGCCGCTCCGCGGCATGTGGGATCTTCCCGGACCGGGGCATGAACCCGCGTCCCCTGCATCGGCAGGCGGACTCTCAACCACTGCGCCACCAGGGAAGCCCAGAAATAGTCAATCTTTTACAGCTCTTAGGTTCTAGAAATGTTTCCTTGTGTTTCATTCAAGCCTTTAGGATGTAATAACTTTCTTCCTCAGTGCCTGTATTAGGTACTATGAGTACAAAAATAAACCCCAGAGGAACTTCTGGTTTGTTAATTTGGCATTTACTCCTAGCAATGCTTTTATCAACTCTTGGGCCAAGGCAAGTTTGGAGTAAAGAGCATGGTTTAATATCAGGGTTCTTTATATACTCTGGTATTAGTGATCGTATGATATGTATGTTATTCCTGGGAAACACCATGGTGCCACCAAAATGTAAGCAGCACATCTTAGCCCTGCTTTTGCAGTAGTTTATGAACAGAATCCCAGATGGTTGTTGGCATTGTTGTGTTCTTGCTTTCATTCCTGTCTTACCTTTAAGGCTTTCCAGGGAGAGATGCCAACTTTGTTCATTTTAGGAGAATATATTTTTTTCTACTCTCATTAAAAATACAGGGCTTCCCTGGTGGCACAGTGGTTAAGAATCCGCCTGCCAATGCAGGGGACATAGGTTCGAGCCCTGGTCCAGGAAGATCCCACATGCCGCAAAGCAGCTACGCCTATGCACCACAACTACTGAGCCCGCATGCCACAGCTACTGAAGCCCACATGCCTAGAGCCCGTGCTCCACAACAAGAGAAGCCACCGCAGTGAGAAGCCCGTGCACTGCTTCGAAGAGTAGCCCCCACTCACTGCAACTAGAGAAAGCCCACGCAGCAACGAAGACCCAACGCAGCCAAAAATAAATAAATTAATTAATTTAAAACTTTAAAAAAGTGGACTGAAAAGCTACCCATGAAGTCGTATGCTTAATGTACCTCCTGATAAGCAATCTTCCAGTGTCTGCAACTAATTTATTTGCCCGAAAAGCCCCTGTGTTTTTGAACATGTAAACCCACCCATTTTTATTTCTTTTTAACCCTTTCACCCAGGTTACATTTCTAATGGAAACGTTTACAATTCATCAGTAAGTTTAGTTTGCTGTGGTGATTTCCTTTATAAAATAACAAAGCAAAACTTGTCAGTTTCACAGATATTTTAAAGGAGCACATCAAAAATTTAGGCTGTGACAAAATTGACTGCTTATTACCTTTTTATTTACACAAATAATACAAATATTATCAGTGATGTACTTGCCTAAAATTCTAGGGCGATTTTTAAAGTTTTACATCTGCTTCTGTCACTTTGTGAAATTGACTTTAGTTTTATTAGTGGTATGTATAAAAACATAAAATACAGAAATTCTGAATGCTGTTCTTCTCTTTCTAAAATTTCCCTAATATTAAATAGATTTCTCTGTGTTGATAAATTATGCTGGTGAATTTGTTAAGTAGCTCAAATTAGGGGGAAAATAAGCTTCCATTATTTTCCATGCTTTTTTCTTTCTTTTTTTTTTTCTTTTTTTTTTATAAATTTATTTTTAATTTTATTTATTTTTGGCTTTGTTGGGTCTTCATTGCTTCAGGTGGTCTTTCTCTAGTTCCGGCGAGCAGGACCTACTCGTTGTTGCTGTGCACTGACTTCTCATTGCAGTGGCTTCTCTTGTTGCAGAGCACGTGCTCTAGGCACGCAGGCTCAGTAGTTGTGGTTTGTGAGCTCTAGATCGCAGGCTCAGTAGTTGTGGCACACGGGCCCAGTTGCTCCGCGGTATGTGGGATCTTCCCAGACCAGGGCTCAAACCCGTGTCCCCTGCACTGGCAGGCAGATTCTTAACCACTGTGCCACCAAGGAAGCCCCCATGCTTTTTTCATATGATGTATCAAAGTATATATCATGTTATAAGCACAAGCCTGCATTATTTAAGTGACAATTTGCAGAATTATATTTTGGTTTTACACACATTTTTATAGTTCATATGCTTCTATATCTCATTTTTAGGGAAAAGTAGAATTTTAAAAAATGGATGAAGAAATTAAAGCTTGTATTTTAATTTATAACTCTCCAGAAATGGCATTCATATTTTTAAATAATAAGTGATGTTAGTATAGCTATATTTATATTTGGTTTATCTCTGGTTTTCATTATCTGGTATAACCTAGTGGATTTTGTGGAAGACCTTCAGGCACTATGCAAAAACGGAGATCATCTGTGTCCTAACCTTATGCCTATGAGTGATAAAATTATTGTGATAATAAAGAATAGAAACCCTATTAAGAACCATGGGCCCAGATTTTTATCAGTATCTAACTGCATCTATTTAATTATTTATGAGAAATACCTTAGTACCTATTTTCTCTAACTAAAAAAATAATTTAAAAAATGCTGTCAGTAACCCCATCCTCAGAGTAGCACAATATAAACTAAAGTTTAAATCCGATCCTCAAAATTTTTTTAAAAACTTATTTATTATTTATTTTTGGCTGTGTTGGGTCTTCATTGCTGCACGTGGGTTTTCTCTAGTTGTGGCGAGCAGGGGCTACTCTTCGTTGCGGTGCGCAGGCTTCTCATTGCGGTGGCTTCTCTTGTTGCGGAGCACGGGCTCTAGGTGCACGGGCTTCAGTAGTTGTGGCATGTGGGCTCAGTAGTTGTAGCACACGGGCCTAGTTGCTCCGTGGCATGTGGGATCTTCCTGGACCAGGGCTTGAACCTGTGTCCCTGCATTAGCAGGCGTATTCTTAACCACTGCACCACGAGGGAAGCCCCCTCAAAATTTTTAATAATGGAATTGGTGTTCAAATCCCTTTGGATTGTAATAAATAAGTGCTGATTGGTACAGTGACATTGCTGATTTCAAGAAGAGCCCAAGTACTCATGGATTTTTTGGGTAAGATTCAGCTTATTTGTTGGAAAGTGTGGGGGGAACTACTTTATAATGTGCCCTTAGCAAGAATGCTTTGCAAATAAGCAGATGCCTTTTCAGAATTTTTCATCAAATCCCTTCAAATTAATGCCTCAATATACTTGAGCAAAACCACATAGTATCTAACCATAAGCCTAAGTGCCTAGCTGAGCAGAGTCTTGTACATCCTAAATACTAGATTCAGGATTTTTCGTAATACTTCATTGGTACCTGTGATATTTTTTTTCTGATTGATTACCATGTAACACATTTTATCTTTGAAGGGCCACTGTGTGTTTTAATATGCCTCTCTTCAGGAACCTCCAGCGCCTATTTCCTTTTTTTCTTTTTAATTTATTTATTTAATTTATTTATTTTTGGCTGCGTTGGGTCTTCGTTGCTGAGCACAGGCTTTCCCTAGTTGCAGCGAGCAGGGGCTACTCTTCGTTGCGGTGCAAGTGCTTCTCATTGTAGTGGCTTCTCTTTGTTGCAGAGCACAGGCTCTAGGTGCATGGGCTTCAGCAGTTGTGATGTGCAGGCTCAGCAGTTGTGGCGAACAGGCTTAGAGCGCAGCCTCAGTAGTTGTGGCAAACGGACTTAGTTGCTCTGCGGCATGTAGGATCTTCCCAGACCAGGGCTCAAACCCGTGTCCCCTGCGTTGGCAGGCGGATTCTTAACCACTGTCCAGCGCCTGTTTCTTATTCTCCTGGATGCTTGGCTGGCTAGCAATAGTGAGAAAACATCCTTGGAGCAATGCTTTTGGACAGCTGAAGGCTCTGGCACAGACATATCATGTCACATATCATATCACACTGAAATGAGCAAATGAAAATCGTGTGATACGTGTGCTCAGTTTGATTTTTATTTATTTCCCTATCACTAGCCTTCAGTGTGGAAACAAAAGGGACATTGGGTAGGGATATTATTAAACTATGGTTAAATAATGTGAAGCCAGTGAGGGAAAGGTCTGTAATATGCTTGTACTTTAATATGGATCATGGGATTTAGGCTCAGCATTCTTTTGTATTTGGTTGTGTTTTTTCTTGCAGGAGAAAACTTTGCAGAGTTCAGATCTGCGGGAAATGATGATGGTTTCACCGATTTTAAAACCGCCGATAGTATCTCACCACTAGAGCCACCAGCAAAAGACAAACCTTTTCCAGCAGCCTTCCCCTCAGGAGCTATCCAACAGAAACCACAAACACAAGTGAAAAATCCTCTGAACTTAGCAGACCTAGATATGTTTTCCTCAGTTACTTGCAGCAGCGAGAAACCATTGTCCTTTTCAGCTGCATTCAGCGCATCAAAATCTGTTTCCTCACGACCCCAGCTCACGGGATCTGTGGCACCCATGACGACATTGGCGTCAACTAAAACTTCTAGTTTGGCTGATGATTTTGGAGAATTCAACCTCTTTGGGGAATATTCTAGTCCAGCATCTGTTGGGGAGCAGGACGACTTTGCAGATTTTATGGCTTTCAGTAATAGTTCTATTTTATCTGAGCAAAAGGCAGATGACAAATATGAGGCCCTTAAAGAGGAAAGTAGTCCGGTTCCTCTAAGCAGCAGCGTGGGCAGCACAGTGAAGAACGGACAGAACTCTGCCGCTGCGTCTACCAAATACGATGTCTTCAGACAGCTCTCTCTGGAAGGATCGGGACTAGGTGTTGACGAGCTGAAAGATAACACTCCTTCAGGAAAGAGCGATGATGATTTCGCTGACTTCCACTCCAGTAAATTTTCTTCCATGAGCTCGGACAAATCCGTGGGAGAGAAAGCAGTGGCTTTCAGACACACCAAAGAAGACTCTGCTTCGGTGAAGTCCTTGGATCTCCCTTCCATTGGTGGCAGCAGTGCTGGCAAGGAGGACTCTGAAGATGCACTCTCTGTTCAGTTTGACATGAAACTGGCTGATGTGGGAGGAGATCTTAAGCATGTCATGTCTGATAGCTCTTTGGATTTACCAACAGTTAGTGGCCAGCATCCGCCTGCTGCAGGTGAGGAATTGGTGAGATTGCTCTGGTGATGGTGATATAGACTTCAAAGATGGTTCTGTGGGTGTTGATTGACAGAAGAGGAAGGCTCTGGCTCTTAACCCTTATGAATGTCTAATAATTAACCTCTTCATTGCCAGTCCCCTTAAAGCAGTGTTGAATTGGATTCTATGGATACTTGGATATGTGGATACCATGAATGCAATGAAACTTAGATTGGATAGCTAAGATATTTTTACGTTTGAAATCTAACACCAACTTGGTGTCTGAGGCACATTAAAATCCACTGCTGAATGAGCCACACATTGCCAGAAATTTTATAAAGACTTTTGCAGTGTCAGTAATGTTCCTCCATTTCTGTGAGTGAAGTCAATGTTTCCTTCTCCTTTTTTCTTCTCTTGGGTATATTTGGCAGCTGCCAGTAGAGTATTCTGTTTGGTTTATAGAAACCGACTCTTGTTAGACCAAGAAAGTAACAATGTCTAGCCAGTTATACTGCAGTTTTGCCACATCCCTATAAGAGAAGAGGGCAAGAGCTTGTATCTGGATGCCCTGTGTGCCAGGGTCTGGCAAGGAGGAGGGCAGGAGTTGTTAGTGGAATTGAGGTACGGTTTTCAGTCTTAACGCTATTACTGGGAGTAGTAAATTGTAACACAACTGTAGATGGTAGATAGGGTAACTACTAACTTTCTCATAAAATGTTTGAAAACATCTTAGAAGAGAGCCCTCTTTAAATTCCATATGGATTTACATGTAGCAGTTGATTCTCTAGTCCAAATTCCTGTCAGAAAAACTAGATTCCCAAGTGTCCTAGTTTTTATTTTGTTTTGTTCTTTGATATGTATATAGAAAGATAAACCTATTTTGTGGCCTTTAATAATGAGAAATATCTCAGCATTACTGTATTATTCCAGAAAATGCATTATGCGTACGAAGGGTTCATTGTCGTTTAACTAGAGAGGGACACATAAGACACTCCCAAGTTTACAGATTCAGGAAGAAATAGTAAAGTATGGCGGCTTTTGCATATATCAATTTGGTAAGTCAGAAAACAAAATTGCATCCATCCTTTGGCTATTGAGATGTTAGAGGTCTTCTTAAACAGGGTGCTGAATTGGGAGCAAGGTATAGGAGGAGTGACGTGTTCCACAGGCTACTTGCCAAGTGCAGTGGGCTGTCTGCAGGGCTCCTTGTGCCCCTGACTGTCTACTTCTTTTTCTAATGTACCCTTCTTCAAATGTTTTCCTTTTTTTTTTTTTTTTTGCCGCTGTTTGTTTGCTAGAGTGATTTTGTTTATTTTTTTTGTATGAGCTGCTTGAGCTACAGCAGTTGGTTGCAAAGTGCTCCATTTTCTGAACAATAATATTGGCTTTTTATTTTAAAATCTCATAACACGTATACTAGCCTTCTGGGCTCTGAAGTTATTAATTAGAAGCTATTTTTCTGAAAGTGAATCTATATTCTTTCACAGTGCCAAACTAGATTTCTTTGTGAGACGAGTCTAATCTGCGTTTGGGAGGGTGTCTTTTCTTTTTTTTTTTTTTTTTCCGTTTGGGGAGGGGAGATTGGTTTCGTGACTGAGCTTGTTCTGATTGACCTGTTAAAATAATCTTCTGTGCTCATGTCCTTTTATGTATGTTTGGAACATTCCCAGCTTGGAACCTGTAACGTTCAAGCCAAGTTTCTTCAGTTTGAGGATATTCTTAAAAGAGGATTGTTCCCTCCTTTTGATCTGTAAACCTCCTGTCCGAAAGGAGCAGTATCCCTTTAGAGTGGTTGTTAAAAGGGGTTGACGTCTGACCAATGAGCTATATCGTTCTTGAGCAAAACTGCTGCGTGAATGTATTGAAGAGGGTAAATGGCAGGGACTTCTCCAGTGCAACTTGGTTTTTCTTTATCCTCATGTTGACGCACAGTATCTCTTGCTCTCTTAGTTTGAGGGTTAAGGGTGCTTTTTGTTGGAGAAATAAGAAGTGGGCTGATGAAGAGAGAATAAAGCGTAGTAGATTATCAGCTCTGGACCTTAATCCCGTTTAGAAACCCTAACTCGACTCTGAAGGGGATACTGTCTCTTTTAACTCTTGCTGTAATTCTTTGTATGGAAGGTAGATAACACTAATAACATTGCCTGATTTCTCTGCGTATTACTACATTTAACCCTTGGAGCCCTTGCTGCATATAATTTCAACTAGGCTGCTTTTGTCCCCCTCTAAATTGAATCTCTCAGCACTAAAGCCTCTTGATGTGCACTCATTAAGATCATCTGGTTTCGTTGGCAGCAAGAGCTGCCCCTCATTTGTGACACTCTCAAAGGGTTAGCAAGGCTTCTGTAGCTACCTGCCTACCTACCTACCTGTAAAGTGGCTCTTCTTTGACATTGAAAATCTTTGTATTTTAATCAGCGCTTTATTATTATTTTTTTGGCTGCTTTTCTGATGTCTTTTTTTCAATTTAGACATTTTCTGTGTGAATGTGCCTTTTCAAACTTGCTTTGGTATATTCCTCTGCAAATACCGATCTGCATGCTTATTCTGATGACTTTTTTCCCAGCTCTTCTGTACCACTCTCTTTTGTGATCTGTAAGTCTTAACGTTAATAAATAATTCTTTCACACATTTTGAAAGTGTGGGGATGTGTGTAATTTGTACTTTTCCAGGATTAGACCAAAGAAATACCTGGTCAGTATCAAGTTTAAACCCTCCTGTGGTTAGAGGGCTTTTTCCCTTTTATTTTGTTTCTTCAAACACCTTTCTCCTAAGAAAGTTATTGGTACATTTTAGCCTTTTCCCCTTATAATTCCACGGATATAAATTTTTAACATGGCACTGGATTACAATGTGAGTTAAAACGTTTTAAAAGATAAGTGTAAACCTTACATTACTTTACGTAATGGAAATTTTATTCCTTACTTCTAGTGAAGATATTGCTTAGTAAACATCACAGAGCCTGTCTCCACTAGGAATTATACTGTGACGAGAAGGGGAAGACCTAAGAGTTTAGTGTTGGGGAAAGGGCCATATCTGTTAATAACTAGGTATATATAAATTTAATTTAAAATAAATTACCGAATGGTATTGAGATGAACTTCTGAGCAGAGTAAGTGTAAACTGAATTCAGATTGATAATCTCTGTAATGAAAAGTGTTTATTGTTAATACCAGGGAGTCTCCAGGACTGAATTTGATTTGAGTTTGAAGTTGGGCACTCCGTCCACTAATCGTAGAGCATGTTGTCTTTCCAGCTTCAGAATGTAGTATGAAGCCACCCTTGGTCTTTTTTAACTTAGTCCGTAAAGCAAGTTCTTAGCTCTTTTCATTTTTAAGAAAACAATTTTAGAAAGACCCATAAAAGTTAGCTGCAAGACTAGACCAAATTTGGAAATTTTTTTCCATTTTAGAGTATAATAATAGTGAAAATTTTTTTTATATATATTTTTTTTTTTTTTGCGGTACGCAGGCCTCTCACTGTCGTGGTCTCTCCCGTTGTGGAGCACAGGCTCCAGACGCGCAGGCTCAGCGGCCATGGCTCACGGGCCCAGCCACTCCGTGGCATGTGGGATCTTCCTGGACCAGGGCACGAACCCGTGTCCCCTGCATCAGCAGGCGGACTCTCAACCACTGCGCCACCAGGGAAGCCCTTTCCTTATATTTTGACGCTTTGGTTCTTTGTTCTTTTTAAAAGTTTGAGTCAGAAAGGAAATTAAACCGTTGAAGGTGAGGATTTTGAATAGGATTCCTGAGAGATTACTTACAGTATCTGAACTATGCCATTTGAGAAAAAAGAAAAGTTGCATATTGGGATTTAGATTAACACTAAGAAAAGCTGGGTCTGCCATTCAAAATACCGTGTTTTCCAGAGCATAATTCTTTAGAAAGTGAATAATACTTGGTTTGCGAAACCTTGTATAATCATACTGTGTTTTAATTATGATGTGTATTAACTAATTTGGAAGAAAGAGATTTTGGTGTAGCCTCCATCTAGTGAAAATATCAGTTGCCTTTCTTTTAGAATGTTCTGGTGCCGGTCTCATGATGGCTTTGGCTAAGGAATTCCTCTGTCAGTGGAATTATTTAGTGCTATATTGGTCCATCTGGGACTGCTTTATTTTAACTCCTTTCTGCATTTAAGCAGGCTCCAGAAAATGAATATACCTGTGCATAAAACATAATCACATTCACAAATTGAGCAATTAATGTTTCCAGAGTAATATTACTTTTTAGGGAGGAAGTTTTGATAATACATATAACAATACAAACTTTCAGTAAAGACTTGAAGGCTGTATTCTGTAAGTTCCAACAAATCAAAAAACACCATTTTGTTTACCCCAGTGCCAAGTAAAGTGAGATGTGGTTAGTGCCTGACTTCACACATCAGTGCCTGAGAAATTATACAAATGTATTTATATCTTACAGTCACTCTATTTTTCACATTAAAATCCCTGCTGATTTTTAAAAGTAGCTAATGAACATGAAGGGGATTCTGGCAATATCAAAGAAGCTGGGCTAAATCCTAAAATAACTCAAAGAATCAAACCAATTTAATATTTAAAGAGCTGTTTCCAGCTTTGTTTTTCCATCAGTTGAATGCTTTTCATAGGTTGTTTTGGAAAATGTTGGCCCATTAGCTATATAGGGTCATATGCATAGTATGGTCTTCTGGGTGCTCCCCTCTCCCTTGCATGGTCACAAGGCTCTAGTTGTAATTGCCATCTTCTGTGCTCATTTGATTTTTTTCTGTGGGATTTTTAATGATGACCATGTCCCACTGTATGTCTTGGCACCATTCTGTGGCCTTCCAGCCTCCTCTGGACTGAAAATATCCACAGGATTGCCACTTTTCTTTATTGAACTTAGAGCACTGACCTGGAAACCCGCAGGTGCTTACTGATAGCCTGACAACATTTAAACTGTAGATTTATATGAGTAATACACATGAAGAATGGGAGGTTTCTATGCAGATTAGGAAACACTGGAAGGCGATTATACAGCACCATTTTATGGCCTGTCATTTTTACACTGTGATCACTTTCATTCCTGTTTTCTTCACCAACACCTGTCAGGGTGTTTGATACTTAGAGGACACAGTCGGGCCAGGTTCTGTAGTTAATAGAGAATGTAAATGTGACTGACTTCAGAAGGTAGAATAAGGCCAGGAATGGAAAGAAGTTTAAGTGTATAAATATTTCATGATTTGCTTTGGTCAAACGGAGTTTGGATTAAATCAGTATTGGAAATTAAAAGCTGTTTATTCCTTAGGCCAATGAACAGTTTAATTGCTATATAAAACACTAGGGAACAGTGGAATTTGCACATGTATCTCTTTTCTTTTTCTAAACGCCTTTCTCAAAAGCCAGTGACTCTTAATCACCTGGGCACATATGCTTACGGCTTTAGAAAAGATCCATGGGAATCGGTATGGCCTTCTGTGTCCTGTAGCAGCAGCTCACATTCTTTGTTCCAAGAAATACCTTGTTTTCACGTACAACATCCACGCAGAAGGGACGTGAATAGAGGTTATGGAAGAGACTGATACGGTTACTTGCCAGTGTAAGCAAGAAATCCATGTCTTAATTTGAGACCCATGATGGAAAACAGATTGTATAGTTTATTCCTTTGGCCTTAGTAACAGGACATTGCTGACTGCAAACAAGTACATATATTAAAGCACACAATTTGGCGCACTATCTGTGTGCAATTGCGGTTCAACCTAGCACAGCCTAAGAGTTTTCCAGTAGAATCAGAAGTACAGCAGTGATCCTCTGTTCCTTTTATTGCATTCATTCTGTTTTCTTTTCCTTTTTCTCTTGCAATTTTCAGAATTCAGCTATCAAATTGAAAACCCACCTACAGTAATTTCAGTGATTGCAAAATAAAATGTGGGTTATTCCGTATTATTTTTTCCATCACTCATGTTGTGGCTCTTATAGAATCTTTACTGTTTTTAAGACCATCGTACAATAATACATATCATTTGACTGCTTAGAAAACATAGAACTGTTAACATGGGAAATAAGGAATTTTCTTGGTTTAATCTACCCTCAGTGAGCTGATTTACCACGTTTGTCTAAAAAAAAGGTTTACTTAAAAAAAAAAAACAGTTAACTAATATTCACCATGCTAGGAAATAAAACTGTAATTTTATATTGCTTATAAATGCTAAGGTTTAGGAATACAGTGTTCTCACGTTCCTCATGTGGTAGCAGTACTTCCTTATGTGTTCAAATGAATTGCACTTAATAAATTGTTTTTTTACACTATATAGCTAGTAAATAAGCAAAAGTAAAATTAAAAAAATCAGCCTTGAGGCTTGACTTTCATATATCCAGTATCATTACTCTTCATTATCTTATAAAATATAAAATTTTTCTTTTTTAATCTTTCATTTGATCATTTCTGTGAGTTGTTCCAAAAGGCAAAATGTTACACTTATCGTTCTTAATAAAAGAAACGTTTCTTGAAGACCTATAGTGTTATAAAAAATACTTAAAAGGTCTTCAACTAAGGTATTCCCTTACTGCTTATAATGCCTTTTGCCTGATTATATTACAATCATTTCTGTTTAAAAAAAAAAAGAAAACTTGTTTTTTCTTGCTGCATAATTGCACAAAAGGGTCTTTTTTATTACCATAGCAATTTAGTTGTAATGTTTGAACAAGAGCTTGACTTTTTATTAAATTTATCTTTGGTCTCTAGGAAAATTGCTACCCTTTTTAGTAGATGAGATTCTGGGAGTAGTTCACAATACAGCTTCTTCAAAGAGCTTTCTGGTAGGATGTAATAATAAAAAATTCATGTTCTGACACATTCTTCTGAATGTAACCCTTGAAGACTCACTCATCTTGTGTTTAACTGCATCTGCCTCCTGATAGAATTTCACTTCATTTGAGTCAGGGCACCTTCTGATCCCTTTAAATAGTGGGGAAAATAAACACTACAGCCAGAGACTAAGAGGGTGTTCTGCCTAAAGTCCTGTTTCATTCATTCTAAACTGTACATTTTTCACCTGAATCTTTTTTTCCCTCCTGTTTAATAAGCTAAATTTGAAGGGTACCATTTGCACTACGGAATTTTAAAATATACTGCTGTTCTGTGGCAGTTACCTGCTTTTCACTGGTTGGCCTCTCTGTAGATCTCGGGTTTTCCATTTTTTTTATTATTCAGTTAGTGCCCTTTTCCTAATAGGGTTGAGAGAGAGAGAGCTATTTGGGGTGCACTGTTAGAGGAGCAATGTCAGGAATCCCTTCCTTCTCATAAACTATGCAACATTGCTGTGTAAGAGAGATGAAGAAGCCCAGTGTTGCTTTACCTGTTGACTGAATTACGAAAATCTGGGTCACAGAACTTTTGAGCATTTTCCTTTAATCCATGTTTGTGGTTGTCAGAGAGGGAGTCTTGCATTTGGCCTTCTTACCTGGTGTACAATGGCCAAAATGAGACCAAACACCTCTCAGCCAGACTGAATGGACAGCACTGCTGGAAAGTTGCTTCTCTACACCAGTGTTACTCAGCGTCAGCTGGTTTTGCTTTATGAAAATGAGCAAGAAATTTTCCCTACTAAGACCACTAAAGGGATGGGTTGACTTTTCAATTTTTCTTTGAAACAATTCTATTTTAGGCCCTAAGGCAGGCAACTAAATATCACATTGAGGCTGGTGGCAGCTATGCTGTATAGTAATTGCTGTGCTGCTCACCAGGCCCTGGGCTGGGCCCTTTACACTTGTTATCGTTAATGTCATATAACACAGCCCTTCCAAGTGCATGGTCTTCTCTTTTTACAGATAAGCCAGCCGAGGTTAAGAGATGTTAAATAGCTTGCCTAGTGTCACACAAGTGGTAGGTGGCAGAGCTGGGAGTTGAACCCAGGTCTGTCTGAATCAAAAACCTACATTCTTTCTGCTGTTTTGTGCCACCTCTTAAATTATTTAAAGATATATTAAGCATGTAAAATGAGTCTTCTGCCGCAGGATTTCTTTTCTTTTCCTTTTTTTTTTTTAAATGAGGGGGTTACACATAGTTGAAGGAGAAACAGGAGCCCAAGAGGACCCAGACCTTTGATTCTATTTTTTTAGTGATTAAAGTAGTTTAGACTGATTTTTCTTTCCTCATACTCCATCACAGCAATATGACGTCCATATTGACCAAAATAACAACTAGGTAAGTAATTGCTCAATTAAAATCTCATATGTGGCCTTGCCTAGACAGAAACTCCTAATAACTGATTAAAAGTTAAATAACGTTATTTTTACTTTAGTTTCGGGATATTGTCAATTTCTAATTAGTTTGTCGTGTACATTTCATATGGCCGTGTTATGAAGGAACATTTTCCAGCAAAGTCAAAACGAAAGAGACTTGTTTTAGGCAGGGAATATCGTAAATACATTTTAAAGTTCATAAGTGAACGGACATTTTATTAAATGACCCTATTCTTATATCAAACTGTATATACATTGGTGGATGAACCTCCTATCTTTTTTTAAGAATTGTACTATCCAAAGAAGATGGCTCTTTGTTACTAAATATAAATGCCAACTCAAGGCTAATGTGGGTTTTTCAAGATCAGATTTTACAGCCCAGCTTCTTTAATTTTAGTACAAGCTCTAAATTTAGTTAACTCCAACATCGCATAAAATGAATCAAAAGTGCTAGACATTTTGCTTCTGCAGAGCTTAGGGCATTTTGCCTAAATGGTGAGCTTGCCTCTAATTGTGGGGTCTTATTTCCCTTTCAGATGTAGAGGACTTAAAATGTGCTGCTTTTGGAACCTACAGTAGCAATTTTGCAGTGAGCACACTTACGAGCTATGACTGGTCAGACAGGGATGATGCCTCTCAGGGCAGAAAACTCTCTCCATTTGTCCTCTCAGCAGGAAGCAGGGCCTCCTCAGCTGCCTCAGCTCTTCAAAAGAAAGAGACTTCGTTTGGCAGTACCGAAAACCTCACCATGACACCTCTCTCCAAAGTCACAACCTTCACGAGCGAGGATGCTCTTCCAGAGACAACCTTTCCGGCTTTTGCCAATTTTAAAGATGTGGTCCCACAGGCCAGCGAGCAAAAGGAATATAAAAGCGAGGACTACAGGGATTTCACCAGACAGGACCTACCTGCGGCTGAACGGAGCCAAGAGGCCACGTGCCCAAGCCCAGCCCCCAGCAGCGCTTCTCACGACACCCCCAAAGAATGTGCAGATGACTTTGGAGAGTTTCAAAGTGAAAAGCCCAAAATCAGCAAATTTGACTTTTTAGTGGCCAATTCACAAGGCAAAATGAAATCCAGTGAAGAAATGATCAAAAGTGAGCTGGCAACCTTTGACCTTTCCGTTCAAGGTGAGTGGCTTCCAACATAGATTTTACGTCATGGTTTCTTCCACTGCAGTGTTAGATGTTCTTTCTTAGAATAAGAAGTTAGTCCCTGGGATAGCAGGAATAGATTTTCCAGTGTTTAAAATCAGAATCTATGACAGATAGCTATAAAAGAAGGTTTTCCTGAGACTGAACTGAAATTAAACCAGTATCCCTCAGATAACTGCTTTTGGGGCTAAAAATAAGCATAGCACCGAGTCTGTTGTTCATTTGCTTGTTTGGGGTAGAGGTGTGCCGTGTTAAAAGACAGAGAAATGGTTTGATCCCCTTGTGGACAAGTTAGTTCTGCTCTTGTTCGCTGGCTATGGACTATATCTTTTCATCCAGAGGCTGCAACGTGGTAGCTATGGATCTGGATCCAGCCTGACAGACCTGTTTTGATTGACCCACATGGAAGGTTTTCTAATATGTGAAGCAGCTGCAGATACATAGAAATCATGACACTTCACAATCTGGATTTCTAGCTTTTCTTTCTTCTTTTTTTTTTGTAAGCTTATTTTTTTTTAAATTATTTTTGGCTGTGCTAGGTCTTCGTTGTGGCTCTCAAGTTGCCGTGCACAGGCCCTAGAGTGTGCGGGCTTAGTTGCGGCATGTGGGATCTTAGTTCCCTGACCAGGGATCGAACCCGAGCCCCCTGCATTGGGAGCATGGAGTCTTAAGCACTGGACCACCAGGGAAGTCCCTCTAGCTTTTCTTGAAAAGTTGTAGCATCTGGCGGTACTAGGCCTACATTCCCACCTCTTGACAGGCAGCTGGAGCTGAGTAGCAACATCCCCCTCTGACAGCTGAGGTGTGCCCCGCCCCCCCCAGTGTCACAGTCCCCACCGCTTCCATCTCCAGCTGACCTTCTTCAGTCATTTACTTTGCTTGCCTGTCCTCTGAAGGCATTTAAGTTTGCCTCTTTTGCTTTAATCGCATCCTGACAGAAGGGCTCGTTGATTTCCATTAGATTGGGAGAGATGGAGGAAGTCGGTACAAATCCCTAACTGATGACTGGAGAAGCAACACACCTCTTATGCACTGATACTTAGAAGGACCCTTTAGCCCTCCAGACTCCAGTGATTCCGCACTTAGAATTATGGAAGAATTATGATAGATCGGAGAAGCGTAATGGAGAAAATTAAAGGCAAGGAACTCAAGCAAGAGAGAACAAATGAAAGCGTTCAACATGTAGCTTGCCAGACAGGCTGAATGAGGGGTGTGAACGTCTCCTGACACAAACATCTAAGAAAAGAGGGTCGTGTTAGCAAGGAAGAGCCTCTGGTTGCACTAAGCTGAGTAATCAGAACCTTTGTGCCATCCACCTCCCCCAGGATCGCACAAGAGGAGTCTGAGCCTTGGTGATAAAGAAATAAGCCGTTCTTCTCCTTCTCCGGCCCTGGAGCAGCCTTTCAGAGACCGCTCCAACACACTGAGCGAGAAGCCCGCCCTGCCCGTCATCCGCGACAAGTACAAAGACCTGACAGGAGAGGTGGAGGTGAGCGGGCTCCTCGTCCACAGGGGGCTGAGCCCCTGAGGGCCCTGAGAAAAAGCGCTTGCAGCTTTCACTTGGGGAATCAGGGGCAGAGCGTCACAAAGCACCAGAAGTAAAGTACGTAATTACAGTGAGAGAATGGTGACGTTAGCCCCAGGTGAAAGTACCTCCCAGATGTGGCATCACTGAAAGTAGTCAGTGACCCTAAAACTGGAACTATTCCTGGGACCTCACAGGCAGGCAGGTGTTTCACGGAGTTCTTTTTGAGCACGTAGACTTTATCATCTTAGTGAATGGTAAAGCATCAAAATAGAGGAGAAAGGGCAGATGTCCTGGGTCCTCTCACTGCTCCTGTTCACAGCGCCGTAGTCCCATGCTGCCTTCCTCCTCCAGCCAACACTCTTAGCGCTCCTCGTCCCTCCCTGGCACACACGCGCACACGCACACTCGGGAAGCCGTGGCGCCGGAAGCCGCGGTTTGATACTGGCCCTTGTACTAGACACCTACCTATATGGTGAGTGCCTTTAAAGAAGCTTCCGCTGTTAGTGGAACAAATGAGGCAACATTTACAAAGGGAATCAACGAAGAAACATTTCCCTCAGATTTACAAGTCGTGTGCTTGGAAGTTACATTTACCAGGAATTAAAAATTGTCACTAGTGGGTTCAAAAAGATAAGTTGCGCTTGGACTAGAGTGATTTTCATGCACAGGAAAGTCTTCAGTACTCTGAATTGACAGAAGTAACAAATAGGATTCCAGGCTTGCTGGTTTGACCCAGTTCTTTTTATAAAATTCACAGGAGAATGAGAGATATGCATATGAATGGCAGCGGTGCCTAGGGAGTGCCCTAGAGGTGAGTCTGTCACTTTCGTGATGTTCACACGTACGGAAATGCCCCTTGCGTACATATCTTGCCTTCTGGGTTCATTTGGATAGCCTCGCAGAGCTCTGCCTCGATGGCCTTGCGCAAAGAGAAGCTGTGTGGAAAGTCACACGTCTTAAGCAAGGCTTCTTTCCCGTCTATGATAGTAGACACAGCTCACTCAACTACCGTGCCCTCTTCTGTCACTGTGTTTAAGACATAACAAAACGATATCGTTATCTCTGCCCAAGTTAAAATAATATTTAAGCTAAAGAACCTCTATTATTCCTCTTCCAAAAAAAGTGAAGGATTGGTTCTTCAGTGTCAAAGTTAAATTCTCAGATTTGTTTCAGCGTAGTCCTCTATATACATCAATCAGTCATGTGTTTCCACACCTCCTGGCTTTCTACTGATAGTTTTCTACTGATAGTAAATTGATTTGTAAATTGATTTGTAATGACTTTTCCTGATTACATAAGGTGACGTGATTTCATTTCTTTGTAGGTCATTAAGAAGGCCAATGATACCTTAAATGGAATCAGTAGTAGTTCTGTGTGCACAGAAGTGATTCAGTCAGCTCAAGGCATGGAATACTTATTAGGTATGTGCTTTTATATTTTGCTTATCCAAAATCATGACACTTTGCAGTCTTTTCAGTTGTCCCTATGTTACATAGCTTAATCTAGATCCCTCAAGCCACATATGACTTCACTAAGTAGCGTCTGCATTTGTAGAGAAGACACTTAAGTCCCAGACAGGAACAACTATTTGACTTCGGGTCTCTTTGGCCAGGTTTCCCAGTCCTTGTTATACACAGTGTGAAATTACTGGTTTATCAAAGAGTCTGAACTAGATGAGGCATTAAAATTAAATCATTGGTTTAAAAAAGAAAATTAAATCACTGGGTCTCCAGTCAATTCTTACCATGCTGTGTTGAATCACAGATTCCTTAACTTCCTGGCCACCTTCAGCTATCAGACTTGCCAGTCCAACATGAAACCTCAATCCCTGTCCATTTCAGTGGTCCTCTCCTCCCCAAGCTCAGGCTTGTCCCGTGGCCAGAGCCACATGCAGATCTTTACTCAAATGTCACCTTCTAAGTGAGGTCTTCCTGGCCTGTCTTACTCAAAGCCATGTCGTGTCTCCCCACCCTGGCACTTCCCGTCTCTTTCCCTGCTTGATTTTCTCCCTAGCCCTGTCACCTTTAATATCTTAAATGCTTTACTTACTGTTCTTATTATCTGTCTCCCTCCACTAGAACGAACCTCCAAGAAGGAAAGGATTTGGGTCCGTTTTGCTCACTGCTGGGTCTTCAGCACCTAGACTAGGGCCGGGCACATAATGGTCACTCGCAAATACTTGCTGCATGAGTGGCTGCGAAGGGATGTGAGCTCTCCTTCCTCCTGCCGCCTTGCTCTGGTTCCGCTGTCCTGCCCAGACGGGCACAATTCTGCTGCATAAACAGTTGTTCACCGGGTAATGGGGTGCCTGTCCTTCCTTCTACTAGTTTTCTAGTGTGGAAGACCATCTGAGAAGCCCCCTCACTTGGCTTAGAGTGGACTGTGATTCCTGCCCTTCCCCTGGGGGAGGAAGGACAAGCTGTGGTGCTGTACAGAGGCTGAGCATGTACCACTGAAGACCCCCTGGGATTCTTCCAGTCCTCTCTTATAGCGGCAGGTGGAGGGGTTGGGGGGGTACGTCTGGCAGCTGTCCTTAGAATGTGGAGACCTTGGCACCCTCATCCTTGCTGAAAGAATTCAGCCATAAATCAGCGACCACAGGCAAAGAACCATTCTGTGTCCTGTTAAGTGTATAAAAGATACATGAAGCCACAGACTTTGTAGATCTTTGGGCATTCAGAGGAGTGAGATACTCCTTAATTACAGGCAGACCTCGGAGATATCACGGGTTTGGTTCCGGACCACCGCAATAAAGCATATATCTCAAAAAAGCATATATCTCAATAAAGCAAGTCACATGAGTTTCTTGGTTTCCCAGTGCATAGGAAAATGATATTTACACTATTACTGTAGTCTGTTAAGTGTGCGATAGCATCATGTCTAAAAAACAATGTACATGCCTTAACTTAAAAAGGCTTTATTGCTGAAAATGCTAACCATCACCTGAGCCTTCCGTGAGTCATAATCTTTCTGCTGGTGGGGAGGCTCTTGCCTCCATGTTGATGGCTGCTCACTGATCAGGGTGGTCGCTGAAGGCTGGGGGGTGCCGTAAGATGACGGTGAGGTTTGCTGCACCGATAGACTCTTCCTTTCATGAACCATTTCCATATACTATAAACCGCTGTTTGAAAGCATTTTGCCCACCAGAGAACTTCTTTAGTATTGGAGTCAGTCTTCTCAAAACCTGCTGCTGCTTTATCAACTAAGTTTATGTGATATCCTCAATTCTTTGTTGTCATTTTAACAGTCTTCACCGGGAGTAGAGTCCACCCCAAGAAACCACTTTTCTTTGCTCATCCATAAGAAGCAATACCTCATTGTTAAGTTTTATCATGAGATTGTAGCAGTTCAGTCACATCTTCAGGCTCCACTTCTAATTCTAATTCCCTTGCTCTTCCCACCACATCTGCAGTTACTTCCTCCACTGAAGTCTTGAACCCCTCAAAGTCACCCCTGAGGGTTGGAATCAACTTCTTCCAAATTCCTGTTAATGTTGATATTGTGACCTCTTCCCGTGAATCACACATGTTCTTAATGGCATCTAGAACGGTGAATCCTTTCCAAAAGGTTTTCAATTGACTTTGCCCAGATCCATCAGAGGAGTTACCATCTGTGGCAGCTACAGCCTCACAAAATGTATTTCCTAAAGACTGAGACTTGAAAGTTGAAATTATTCCTTGATCCATGGGCTGCAGAATGGATGTTTTGTGTTTCGCAGGCATGAAAACATTAATCTTGTTGTGTATCTTTATCAGAGTTCTTGGGTGACCAGGTGCAATGTCACTGAGCACTCATATTTTGAAAGGAATCTTTTTTTCTGAGCATTAGGCCTCAACAGTGGGCTTAAAATATTCAGTAAACCGTGTTGTAAACAGATGTGTGTCATCCAGGCTTTATTGTACCATTTATAGAGAGAGCACAGGCAAAGTAGATGTAGCATAATTCTTAACGGCCCTAGGATTTCTGGAATAGTAAATGAGCATTGGCTTCAACTTAAAGTCACCAGCTACATTAGCTCCTAACAAGAGAGTCTGCCTGTCCTTGGAGGCTTTGAAGCCAGGCATCGACATCTCTTCACTAGCTGCGAAAGTCCTAGATGGCATCTTCCAACAGAAAGTGGTTTCATCTACACTGAAAGTCTGTCATTTAACGTAGCCACCTTTGTTAATTATCTGAGCTAGAGCTTCCGGATGACTTGCCGCAGCTTCTCCATCAGCACTTGCTGCTTCACCTTGCACTTTAGGTTATGCAGATGGCTTCTTTCCTTAACCTTCATGAACCAGCCTCTGATGGCTTCATACTTTTTTCTTCTGCAGCTTCCTCACCTCTCTCAGCCTCCACAGAATTGAAGAGAGTTACGGCCATGCTCTGGATTAGGCTTTGGTTTAAGGGAATGTTGTGGCTGCTTTGATCTTCTATCCAGACCACTAAAACTTTCTCCATATCAGCAATAAGGCTGTTTCGCTTTCTTATCATTCTTATTTTCACTAGAGTAGCCCTTTTGATTTCTTTCAAGAACTTTTCCTTTGCATTCGAAAGTTGGCTAACTGTCTGGCACAAGAGGCCTAGCTCTTGGCCCATCTTGCCTTTCGACATGCCTTCCTCACTAAGCTTAATCATTTATATTTTCTGATTTGAAGTGAGAGACGTGAGACTCTTCAATGAACACTTAGAGGCCATTGTAGGGTTATTAATTGGCCTAATTTCAGTATTGTTGTGTCTCAGGGAATAGGGAGGCCTGTGGAGGAGATGGACAGGAACAGCAGGTCAGTGAGGCAGTCAGAACACATGCTTCATGGTTTGTGGTGCCCTAAAACAACTACAGTAGTAACATCAGAGATCACTGATCACAGATCACCATAGCAAATATGATAATAATGGAAACGTTAGAAATATTGTGAGATTACCAAAATGTGACAGAGATGCAAAGTGAGCAAATGCTGTCAGGAAAATGGTGCTTATAGACTTGCTTGATGCACAGTTGCCCCAAACCTTCGATTTGTAAAAAACGTGTATCTGGAAAGCACAGCAAAGTGAAGTGCAATAAAGCGAGGTGTGCCTGTGTAGTGATACTGATATTCCGACTCTTTTAAACTGTTAATATTCCTATTTTCAGTGAGTTTAATGGTATATCCCAAATTCAAACAAATGGACTCATAAAGAAGCCAGAAAAAAATAGCTAATACTTAGTTAATGCCTACTGTTCTCAGCCTTTTACAGTATTAACCCATTTAATCCCTTAATTCAACCATCCTTTGAGGAGGTACTACTATTATCCCAGTTTTACAGATGAGGAAACTGAAGCACAGAGAGGTTATGCAACCTGCCTGAGGTTACACAGCTAGTTAAGTGGCAGAGTTGGGACTTGAATCCAAGCAGTGTAGCTCTAGAGTCTGTGCTCTTACCAATGAGTTTATACTGCAGCATTAAGAGTTGGTTGGTCCCAAAGAATAGTAAGTTCATGTCTGTCCAGATACAGTCCCAGTTTCCACCTAGAGTATCAGCCAGCAGTGAGGCTGTTGTGTCTTGCTCAACTCTTTCTGTACGCTTCCAGCACCTAACTCTGTCCTCTCTCACCCTGTCAGGTGTTGTTGAGGTGTACAGGGTAACCAAACGTGTGGAGCTGGGGATAAAAGCCACTGCAGTGTGCAGTGAGAAACTCCAGCAGTTGCTGAAGGACATCGATAAAGTATGGAATAACCTAATTGGCTTCATGTCACTCGCCACACTCACGGTAAGCCCACTAGACAATTTAGCAGTTGCTTTCCTTCTAGAAATCTAAGCTGTGAAGCTGAGTGTATGTTCCTATGATGGCACTTATTGGAGGATGAAGGTGCCTACTGTATCAAGCTATGTTAAAGGAAGGAGATAACAGTTGTTCCATTAGTTGAATAGTACCATGTTGGCTTCTGGATAGCTCCCAGGACCGTTGTACCTAAATAAAATGAGAGTGTAGGAAAATGTTCTCTATCTACATCCTTCTTAAGTCACATATGTATATGCATGTTTTGCAAAGCACTCGTTTGAGTTTCTCCCTTTGCATTTCTAGTTATTTCTGTCTCCATTTGTGTCCTCTTAAAAAACCGTACTATGAAAACACTAATTCAGAAATATACATGCACCCCAATGTTCATAGCAACACTATTTACAATAGTGAAGACATGGAAGCAACCTAAATGCCCATCAACAGAGGAACGGATAAAGAAGATGGACTACTACTCAGCAATAAAACAGAATGAAATTTTGCCCTTTGCAACAACATGGATGGACTTGGAGGATATTATACTTAGTGAACTAAGAGAAAGGCAAACACTGTGTGATATCATTTATATGTGGAATCCAAAAAAATAATACAACAAACTAGTGAATATAACAGAAAAGAAGCAGACTCGGGACTTCCCTGGTGGTGCTGTGGTTAAGACCCCACACTCCCAATGCAGGAGGCCTGGGATTTGATCCCTGGTCAGAGAACTAGATCCCACACACATGCTGCAACTAAGGAGCCCGCCTGCCGCAACTAAGACCCGGCACAACCAAATAAATAAGTATTTTTAAAAAAAGAAGAAGAAGAAGCAGACTCACAGATACAGAGAACAAACTAAACTAGTGGTTACCAGTGGGGAGAGGGAAGTGGGGAGGGGCGAAGTAGGGGTAGGGGAGTAAAAGGTACAGATTACTATGTATAAAATAAATAAGCTACAAGGATATATTGTACAACATGGGTAATATAACCAATATTTTATAATAGCTATAAATGGAGTGTAACCTTTTGAAATTGTGAATCACTGTTACATACCTGAAACTAATATATTCTACATCAACTATACCTCAAAAACAATTTTTTTTTAAACCCAAGTGAAACAAACAAAAGACTGGATGATACATCTTGTTGCTGTCCTGTGGTTCATTTAGCCGGTTTACTTTCTTAGGGTCTTGGATTGTTTTCATTGTTTTCCTGTTATGAATAGTTTTACTCTGAATACCATTAAACAAATGACTGTTTCCCTTTTTGGGGATATAGTTTCTCCAAGTGGACTGAAGAGGTCAGAGTGCATGGCTGCACATTGTACGCGCATGCCTGCATATAGCTGTCGTTGCATGTGTTATATGGATTTACAGGGAGCTTAGGGGCTAGTTGACAGTGCTGTCAGCAATACATAAGTATACATTTCTTTACATTGTGTTCTAGCTTTGCCAATTTCTTACGTTGACAAGTGTGTAAACGATTTCATAAAAGTGTTTTTTAATTTCTTTCATTTCCTGAGGGGCTAGCCAGTGTCTCAAATGATAATTTACCATTTTTATTTCCTTTGTGTATAAACCGATCATCTATCTCTTTTGACCATTTGACCATATAGTCAATGAAATATTGTACTGACCATACATATTTCATACTTGTAATAGACTTACTCACACACGTGTGTGTGCGTATAAGATTACATCAGTTATTTTTTTCCTCTTCTATTTCTTCCCCTTTTTATTTTTAAAAAATTTTTTATTATTATTTATTTTTGGCCATTTTGGATCTTCGTTGCTGTGCGTGGGCTTTCTCTAGCTGCGGCGAGCGGGAGCTACTCTTTGTTGCGGTGCGTGGGCTTCTCATTGCGGTGGCTTCCCTTGTTGCTGAGCACGTGCTCTGTGCGCGCGGGCTTCAGGAGTTGTGGCTGGCGGGCTCTAGAGCGCAGGCTCAGTAGTTGTGGTGCACAGGCTTAGTTGCTTCGCTGCATGTGGGATCTTCCTGGACCCGGGATCGAACCCATGCCCCCTGCATTGGCAGGCGGATTCTTAACCACTGCGCCACCAGGGAAGTCCTCGTCCCCTTTTTAAAATATTTCATGGGGCAAAACTATTTTATTTTTATATATTCATACTTATTCAGTTTGTCTGTGATAATATCCTTTATTTCACAGTTTATCTTCCTTCCACAGCTGGAATAAATATGCTGTTCCATTTTCTTTCTTCTTTTCCTTACATTTTACCATGTGCCCCATCTGAAAGAGCAGCCAGTTCTCATTGCGCTGCACTGATGGTCAGGAGGACTCCCGGCTCTCCCAGTAACCTGTCTTCAACGGCAAGCACATCCTCTCTCCATTGTTATGTTGCTTCTGGCTTGTACTATTAAGTTCTTAAAGCATTTGAATCATTTCCCAAATCTCTTATTTTGTTTTCTTTGGCCATTTTTCAATTTATAACCTAATTATTTTTTTAAAATACTGTGTGAAAAAAAAAAAAAATACTGTGTGGCCAATACAATAAGAAATGAAGTTATAAATATTTGAAAAGAAGAGATAAAATTATGTTCATTGGGTGATAAATACTTATATAAAACTGAATTCAAGAAGTTAAATTTAACAAGTTTGGCAAAAATTCATAGCATTCTTTTTTTTTTAAAGACTTTTTTTTATGTGGATCATTTTTAAAGTCTTCATTGAGTTTGTTACAATATTGCTTCTGTTTTATGTTTTGGGTTTTTTGGCCGCGAGACATGTGGGATCTTAGTTCCCCAGCCAGGGATCAAACCTGCGCCCTCTGCATTGGTAGCACGGAGTCTTAACCACTGGACTGCCAGCGAAGCCCCCTACTGGTTCATTTTTTTATCCACTATCAATTCGTTCTGCACACCACTCTCAGATGCCTTTTTCTAAAATGCTAATCTGTGTCATTTATACCCCATTTAAAATCCTGCAGTGACTCTCCGTGGTCTTCAGAGTCAAGTTTAAACTCCTTAGCTCAGTGAGTAAGGTCTTTTCCATCACTTGGGCTGCCCTGGCCTCTCTCTCTCTGTTAGACTGCTGTCCCCTCTGGACTTTGCATCATTTGTCCCAGAATTCATTCCAAGAGGCCTTCAGTCTGCATTAGATGCCCTTCCTGTGTGTGTCCATAGCACATTCTGTCAGGGCACTTACCACGCTTCTTGATAATTGTGTTTGCTTGTTTCTTGCCCACTAGCTTCTCAGCTCCTTAAAAGCAGGGCTGTGTCCTTTATTTATTTTTTTAATTGAAGTATAGTTGATTTACAATATTATGTTAGTTTCAGGTGTATAGCGTAATGATCTGGTTTTTTTTGTTTCTTTGCAGATTATATTCCACTATAGGTTATTACAAGATATTGAATATAGTTCCCTGTGCTGTACAGTAAATCCTTGTTGCTTATCTGTTTTATGTGTAGTAGTTTGTATCTGTTAGTCTCATACTCCTAATTTGTCCCTCCGCCTTCCCCCTTCCTTTTGGTGGCCATAAGTTAGTTTTCTATGGCTGTGAGTCTATTTTTTATATACATTCATTTGTATTTTTTAGATTCCACATGTTAAGTGATATCCTATAGTGTATGTCCTTTTTTCCCTTGTGTTCTAACACAGTGTTTGGTGGGACTTTGTACCTTTTGTTTTATACTTCTTTGAACTTTCCAGTTTTTTTCAAGCAAGATAAGCATTTTTGTACCTCATTATATTAATAACTGGTTTAAATTTTTTAAATAAATGGATAAGGAAAATAAAATGAAACTAGGGAAATAAGTTAAAGTCAGGTATGAAGTGTACAGTAATATGTGCTTTTTTTTTTTTTTTTTTTTTTTTTTTTTTTTTTTTGGCCTTGAGGCATGCAGGATCTTAGCTCCCGATCAGGGATTGAACCCACCCTTGGCAGTGAAAGCCTAGGGTCCTAACCACGGGACCACCAGGGAATTCCCCAAAAATGTGTGCTTTAAAAGTGCTGGCATTTGCTAGCGGTGAGCTGTACAGTTGACCCTTTCTAGGCACTGATGTAAAGAAGACGTGATCAGTTCCATGATTCACTGTGTTTACAACATAAAAATAAACCCTCTACTCAGGAAGCATAATTATTCCGGTACTCAGAAAGAAACTTCTTTTGTGGGTTCTCATAAAGAAGAAACTAACGTAATCTACATTATCTTCAAAAATATCCTTTCAGTAAAGAAGGCAGCAGGTTTCGTTGAGTAGTTTCTTAGGAAATCTCTCCGTAGAGATTGAATGGCATAGCTCCAAGTACAGATTAGTGGAAATCCTTCCAAGCGGGAAAAAAATAGATGAAATGGTAAACGAGAAAAAACGTGTGGCAGCGCATACTGACAGTGACCGCAAGTCTTTGCTCTGTAAAGAAAACATATAAATTACTGAGAACTGTACCAGCTTCCAGTAAAATCGGAACCAAAACATGAAGTGATTCATAGAGGAGGCACAGCTAAGCAGTAAACATTAATTCAAATTAAGACAAGATCTCAGTTTTTACCTCCTAATAAACCCAGTATGGGGTTTGGTTTATTTATTTGAATGCTGATTGTGTTGATGTGGTAAAATTGGACTACTTCTTAGGGAATTTATTAGGAATTCATTGATTAGGAAATTTTTTTTTTTTTTTTTTTTTTTGCGGTACGCGGGCCTCCCACCGCTGCGGCCTCTCCCGTTGCGGAGCACAGGCTCCAGACGCGCAGGCTCAGCGGCCTTGGCTCACGGGCCCAGCCGCTCCGCGGCACGCGGGACCTTCCCGGACCGGGGCACGAACCCGTGTCCCCTGCATCGGCAGGCAGACTCCCAACCACTGCGCCACCAGGAAAGCCCTGATTAGGAAATTGGTACCACCCTATGGGAAAGGTGTCTGGCAACATGCTTTCCCTTCCACCTGTGAACTCCTTGAGAACAAGGACCAAGACCACATTTTGTTCATTTTCTGTCTGGCCAGGCACCGTGTAAATACCCGGTAAGTGCTGAATGAATGAAAGGACTTGAAAACATTCAGAGCAGTTGACTTGGTAATTCCACTTCTCGGAAAACTGCCTAAGGCAAGAGTTCTACGTACAAACTCACAAAAAGAAGCAAGTTAAATGCACAAGTTGTTCTCTGTAAAAGTGAAAAATTGAAAATAACCTAAAAGCCCAAATCTGGAGAATTAGTTGTGTGACTCTTCATACTAGGATGTTAGGCCGCCATTTTTTAAAGAAGCATAAAGTTTGAAATAACACGGAACTATTACTACAGGGCTAGGAAATATGCCAGAATAGTGATAGGGTTGTGTTTGGGTGATAAAACCCTGGTGTTTTTAAAAAATACTTCCTAACTCCAGCTACGCATGAAGTTGGTTGGCTGGTAATGTACGTGGCGTGCCTGTGAGGCTGTGGGATGGAGAGGGACATGTTACCAGGTGTGTCCCCTTTGCATTGTTAGCATCGCAGTTCATCCCAGCCTCTCGGTCTCACAAAGGTCTCACCTTTAGGAATCTAGAGATCAGTGTGGGTCTGGGTCTCTCCTAATTCACCCACCTTATGCTCCTAACCCTGTGCTGATATGACCACATTAAGCCTAAATATCGGCATCATCATTAGCCAACCTCTACTGGTGATTACTGTGTGCTAGACCCTATTCATAACTCTTTACATAGATATAATTAATACAGCAGTCTTGAGGGTAGATACTGTTATTCTCCCCCTTTCTTACAGATGAAGAAACTCAGGCACAGAGATATTGGTGAGACCTGGACTCAGTCTGAAAGTCCTAAGTCTCCTTTTTCAACCACTATATTCTGCTGCCGCCTTGAAATGGGCAAGTTGGATGGGTAAAAGCAGAAAGGCAAAAGCCTTTTGGGGAAGAGTGGGTTATTATTTCGCATCAAGGTTAATGAGATGAAACACCAGGAGTCTATCTTGGCAGCAACTTGCTGTAAACAGTCAAGTTCTTTTCTGTACACTTTTTCCCCTGTTCGTATCCCAGGATTATAGAGTAGCTTAAAAGAGTCCCCCTTGCCACTTAGATTTTAAGTTTCTTTGTTCTGGTGACAGGCAGTTTCTTCTTGTAACTAACATTTTGAAAACTAGACTTCTAGACAAACCCACCTCTTCTGGTGCTATTAGAAAAAGATGGCTGTGGGAATTCCCTGGTGGTCCAGTGGTTAGGACTCGGCGCTTTCACTGCCGAGGGCCCAGGTTCAATCCCTGATCGGGAAACTAAGGTGTCACAAGCTGCCCAGCAGGGCCAGAAAAAAAAAGAAAAAGAAAAAGATGGCTGTGGGAATTCCCTGGTGGTCCAGTGGTTAGGACTCGGCGCTTTCACTGCCGAGGGCCCAGGTTCAATCCCTGATCGGGAAACTAAGGTGTCACAAGCTGCCCAGCAGGGCCAGAAAAAAAAAGAAAAAGAAAAAGATGGCTGTGGTTGCAAAGCATCTTTCTTTGCCGTGAACTCTTTAAAGAAAAGGTATCACAAAAGACCAAGTGTGTTAACCAGGTTCATTATGTATTAGTCCTTTTCAGTTTGGAGCAAAGGATATTTGGGGAGAATCTTGGCCTGGATTACTGCTTTAAGGGAGCTGCTGTCAGTGGGTGAAATGGAAGTCAGTTTCATCCTGGTACATCTTGCTCATGAGAAAGGCTTGCCTTCTTGACTCTGCCCCTCCAGACCTTTCTTTTCTTTTTTCTTTTTCTGTAAAATATATATACAGTAAAATGCAAAAATCTTAGTTATACCACTCAATGTTTTTTACATATGCATACCTCATATAACCCATACCCCTATCAAGATACAGAATAGCCCATCATCCCAGAAGCTTTCCTTATGCTCCTCTGTTGTCATCACCCCACTCAGAGATAAGTCATGTTCTGGTTTTTTACACTAAGGATTAGTTTCGTTCAGACCTTTTTAAAGAAGCCATAGAATTTGGTTTTGTGATTTCAAAGGAAGCCTGTTGGGCTTGGTCACACATCTAACTTAGGAGTGTTGCCCTCTCACTTACGGTGGTTCTAAATCCCTCCACATGGCAAAATAGAAGGTAAGTGGGAAGAGTGGACAGGCATTCTTGCCCTCTCCTTCAAACTCCCATTAGGAACATCCATTTCTAGCATCCATGTCTAGATGCTAGAGTGATTTTTACCTGACAGTTTTTAGGCACCAGGGAAGGGCAGGTATCTGCCGCTGGACAACACAGGAATGCGTTGCACGTTGTACGTGACCGCCGCGGAGTCTTTGTTTCTCCAATTACCCATGCTATTCCAGTTATAGTTGCTTTTTTCACCAGGTTAGCTGTGACAGAAAAATAATCATTCTTTACTCAGGTATTTTTCCTGATTATACCATGGCATTTCCTCTTGATAACTAGTAGGTCCTCGGTCTATAAAACTTACTTGAACTGGGCTTCCCTGGTGGCGCAGTGGTTGGGAGTCTGCCTGCCGATGCAGGGATCACGGGTTCGTGCCCCGGTCCGGGAAGATCCCACATGCCGCAGAGCAGCTGGACCCGTGAGCCATGGCCGCTGAGCCTGCGCGTCCGGAGCCTGTGCTCCGCAACGGGAGAGGCCACAACAGTGAGAGGCCCGCGTACTGGGAAAAAAAAAAAAAAAAAGACTCGTTTCTTCCAACAGAGACTCCATGAAACTATTCCCATCAAAAGGAGGCTGCATTAATTTTCTCCAGTGAAAAGGTTCCAGGATGCAGCTTGGGCTAAGGAAAGCAGAGTACACAGTCTTAACCTCCAAATTGTGGCTCCTTAACATTTCTTTAGGCTGGAAGTGATACTAGCAAACATTTGCCTTTCCCTTTCATGCTCCCTTTATTCATGGACTAAAACTCCCTCTTGTGGCAAAAGCCTGTCTCCTCCGGGCACAGGTTGAAGGAACTTTTTTCTCAAGAGATAAAAAGCCCTTATTTTAGTGAGATGAGTGAATTGTTATCTTAAAGTTTTGTCTCATGCTTGTGGATTGAATTGAAGTTCAGTAGCTTGGTAACCAAGACTTAGTCCTGAAAAACAAGACTAATCCATTTTTTCCATATAAAATCTACGAGAAGAGACAGGACTGTTATTCTCCTGACCTGTGGTCAACTGAAAATCACCCTGGCTCTGTGATTCCACTATTACTCTCAGTATAATAAAATTCTTCTGTACTTCCTTTTGATGTAAAATAAGCAGTGAATTTCAGAGTACTTACTTCCCATTGCTGTGGCATGTCAGGAGAACAGTTTTTTTGTTTTGTTTTGTTTGTTTGTTTGTTTATTTTTGCCTGCGTTGGGTCTTCATTGCTGCACGCAGGCTTTCTCTAGTTGCAGCGAGCGGGGGCTACTCTTTGTTGCGGTGTGCGGGCTTCTCATTGCAGTGGCTTCTCTTGTTGCGGAGCACAGGCTCTAGGCGCGTGGGCTTCAGTAGTTGTGGCATGAGGGCTCAGTAGTTGCGGCTCACAGGCTCTAGAGTGCAGGCTCAGTAGTTGTGTCGCACGGGCTTAGTTGCTCCGCGGCACTTGGGATCTTCCCGGACCAGGGCTCGAACCCGTGTCCCCTGCATTGGCAGGCCGACTCTTAACCACTGCGCCACCCGGGAAGCCCCAGAACAGTTTGTTTGTTAGTAATGATAGCATTTTTGTCATCTTGCCAGTCTGCACAGTGTTTTAGAGACAGAATCTTAATCATGTCTCTGCACGGCTATCTTCAGTTGGCAGAAGGTGGATTTGGTAGACAGAATAACACCTCCCCACCCCCCTAAAATGTCCACGTCCTAATCCCTAGAACCTGTGAATGTTTTACCTTATGTGGTAAAAGGGACTTTGCAGATGTGATTAAGTTAAGGGTCTTTGGATGGGAAACTTATCCTGGATTATCTGGGTGGGCCCAGAGGCATGACAAGGATCCTTGTAAGAGGATGGCAGGAGAATAAGAATGAGAAAAAGCAATGTGACAGTCGAAGCAGAGAGAGAGATTGGCAGATGCTACGCTATTGCTTTTGAAGATGGAACCGTGGTCCACAGAGGGTGCAGGCAGTCTCTAGAAACTAGAAAAGGCAAAGAGGCAGATTCTCCCCTAGAGCTTGGATAAGGAGGAATACAGTGTTGCCAACCCACTTCAGACTTCTGACCCCCAGAAGTGGAAGAGAATAAATTTATGTTGTTTTAAGTCACTAAATTTATGCTAATTTGTTATAGTAGCAGTAGGAAAAATTACCAGAAAAAAAAAACCCATTGTAACCAAAATCAAAGGTGTGGAATTGCTTGTGGAACCTGTGTCTAGATCACTCTTTGTATCAGTCAAATTAAGTTCTGCAGCGGTAACAAGCAACACCTCCCAGCTCCGGTTCTTAGCAATGTGAAACAACAGAGCTTTATTCCTAGCTCCTGGTCCACCTCAAGTTGGAGGGACTCTATGCCATGTCCTCCTTACTCCGGGATCTGGGTTGATAGAGCCAACACCGAGTGGAACATAGTTGGTCACTATGGGAGTATCAAGGGAACATGACAAATAGCACATTGGTCTTGCTTCCTTCCAGAAGTGACCATATTACTTATACTCACAGTCTGTTAACATCGTGGCAAGTTACACGACTGTGCCTAATTTAGAGGACAGGGAAGGCCCATCCTACATTTGTCTGGAAGAAGGAGAATAAGTCTACTGGTAACACTAAAATACTACCAAACTCTTCTTCCTTAATAATGATTTTCTTGAATACCATTTTAGTAGTTTATTACTGGCTAAAGATTCAGGATTATATATCCCGGTCTGACTCTGGGACTTGTCAGTGTATGCAGGTCATGTCTAATATAGCTGGGTTTTTAATCTTTACTAAATGCGTGACATACTTGGCAGTTAAAGTAGGTGATACACAATTTAAGGTGCCTGTAGAGGGCATACCTCCTTATAGAATTCGGGCCATTTGATTGGTGTCACACTGTGTACTGCAATAATCTCCCTGCTAATAGATGTGTATTTATAAAGGTTAATTTTATCGTTTGAAAGATTAATTTGACTACAGGGTAATTTATGCAGAGCCTTATGATTTTCAGTGGAGATGACCTTTTCATTGGCGTCTTTTATTCCTTTGGTGAACAGGTATTAAAAGGGCTTTCATTAACTTGGATTTGATTTCAAGATTCAGAGTTTCCCCGGGTTCTAATTATTTCTCAGTTAGTCCTCATTCAGTAACATGATAAATGTCTATAATGTAGATTATAGACATACTACTATGTTTTTAACCTCTTCAAAAAGCTTGTTAGATTTTGTCAAAGTGAATAATTGTGATGATCATTTAGAGTATTTTCTCCTTTCCAGAGCCCTTTTTATGTATCTGTGAGGGTCCTAACACCAATTGAAGGAGGGAGGGAGGTAGGGCAAGTGAAATTGTTACTGTTTTACAAAGGACAGAATTGGACAGCAGACAGATGATAATTCCACCTGCTTCTAGGTTTGACCAAATTGGCCGTGATTACACTAAAAAACAAACAAATTATCCTCTGGCTTGGCTAAGGCCATGTAGGTTCACACAGTTGAAACTTCCACCTCCCTTTTTCTTCTTTGAGAACTGTGTATCCTTCCTTCCTTAAGGGTAATCCGAATGGATTCAGCTCAGGTTAGTTTAAGAGAGGTTTATGGAACCTAGCACATGGTTTACTATTTCAAATTAGAAATGGATGGGGAGGGACTTCCCTGGTGGTCCAGCGGCTGAGACTCCACGCTCCCAATGTAGGGGGCCCGGGTTCGATCCCTGGTGAGGGAACTATATCGCATATGCATGCTGCAACTAAGAGTTCGCATGCCGCAACAACGATCCTGAGTGCCGCAACTAAGATCCAACGCAGCCAAATAAATAAATAAATATTTTTAAAAGATACTTATTTCATATTAAAAAGAAATGGTTGGAGAAATATCATATATAATCTACACATTTTTCTAGGGAGAAGAATACAGTTTTGCAAATACAAAGACAGTATAGTAACTTCTCAGTGGTTCAGCCTAAAGTAACTGTAGAACTTGTAGCTGTTATTTTATTGTCCAATTTGCCATCATCCTGGTCACCTCAGTATTCATGAGGAAAAACCAGCCAACACGCCAGGCTCCCAGATCCTTGATTCTCTGGACTACAAGCCCCTTGTCTCTGTTTCACTTAAGCCACCCACTTGCATGATTACACTGGACGGTGTTATCACATCACACTGCAGAGCCTGGGCAATCTTAAACTCAGACATCTTTCTGAGCCCAACTTGGTAACTCTAGAACTTTCTCACACTTGACTTGCTCTGCTCTTGTTTTTGGTTCTCAAGACAGGACAATGGACCCTTTTACTTTGTTCCTATCGACTCCCTTCCATCTTCACTTCCTTTCCCACCTGCTTTGTCCTTAGTGTTTGAGGTTATTGATGTCTGTCATAGGACAACCAGCTGTCCCGGTTTGCTCAGAACCGAGGGGTGTCCTCAGAGCTAAAATGGCAACAGTCTGGCACAGACCAGGAAGTTGGTCACCTTAGTCCATTGTATCCATATGTGGAAATACTGTATGACGGTGCTGCATGCATCTCTTCCCAACCCCATGTTCAGTGACATCACACTGGTAGCTCGAAATCGACCATAGGGGGAGCATTTATACCATGGAAATCAGCAAATGCTTCAAATCAGGGCTTGACTTGTTTTGTTGATTGTCTAGACTTAAGGTGATAGAGAAAATGTTAATAATGTAGATTAAACTTAAAAGTATGCTGTGTCTGTAGCCATTATGTTGTGAGTAGAACCAAAAGTTGAGGAAAGATTCTCCAGTATTCAAGAACTATTATCTGTTTCAGCAAAGAAGTCACTCATATATTTGACAGACAAGTGAAGTTCTGAAGTAGGTCTGAGTCATTTCAGTCTAGCCCTAGTCCTTCACATGAAAACATCAGCCTTCACCTCAGAACTAACACTCTTTCAGGAAAGCAAGCGAAGTTTGTTGATCTAAGAGTTGGGCAAAAATCCAAGAAAGCATTTTGTGAGAACAAGATACTATGTGGAATCTACAGTAAAGATGATGGTATATTTTATTATTTGTAAATTGTGGGCTACACATTCTTTATATCAGTAAAATTTATAATCAGCTTACATACGTGTGTGGGTTTATGTGTATATATGTATTAATATGCGTGCACACATACGTCTTCCTCTTTGGAAAGTCAGTTCTTAATAGTCGGGGAGGGGAGCAGTTTTGCCCCAAATTAGCCAGGGATCCTACATGCAGAGGACAGGTCTTACAGGTCTTTTAAGCTCGTCTTACAGTTATCCAGCTTAAAATGTCAATGGTGCCAAGTTTGAGAAACTCTGCTCTAGAGCATATATAAGAAAAATAAATTAGTTCATGTATACCTAACTTTTACACATTAAGAATCCAAAATCTTTTTTTTCTTAATTGTTTTAATTGAAGTATAATTGATTTACAATGTTGTGTTAATTTCTGCTGTACAGCAAAGTGATTCAGTTATACATAACATACCTTCTTTTTTTTACATTCTTTTCCATTATGGTTTATCACAGGATATTGAATATAGTTCCCTGTGCTATACAGTAGGACCTTGTTGTTTATCCATTCTGTATGTAGTAGTTTGTATCTGCTAACCCCAAACTCCCAGTCCATCCCTCCCCCAACCCCTGCCCCCTGTGCAGCCACCAGTCTGTTCTCTATGTCTGTGATTCTGTTTTTGTTTCATAGATAGGTTCATTTGTGTCATATTTTAGATTCCACATAGAAGTGATATCATATGGTATTTGTCTTTCTCTTTCTGGCTTAATTCACTTAGTATGATAATCTCTAGTTCCATCCGTGTTGCTGCAAAGGGCATTATTTCGTTCTTTTTTGTAGCTGAGTACTATTCCATTGTATATATGTGCCACGTCTTTACCCATTCATCTGTTGATGGACACTTAGGTTGTTTCCATGTCTTGGCTATTGTAAATAGTGCTGCTGTGAACATAGGGGTGCGTGTATATCTTTTTGAATTATAGTTTTGTCTGGATATATGCCCAGGAATGCGATTGCTGGATCCTGTGGTAATTCTATTTTTAGTTTTCTGAGGAACCTCCATACTGTTTTCCATAGTGACTGCACCAACTTACATTCCCACCAACAGTGCAGGAGGGTTCCCTTTTCTCCACACCCTCTCCAGCATTTGTTACTTGTAGACTTTTTAATGATGGCCATTCTGACTGGTGTGAGGTGGTACCTCATTGTAGTTTTCATTTGCATTTCTCTAATAATTAGTGATGTTGAGCATCTTTTCATGTGCCTATTGGCCATCTGTATTTCTTCTTTGAAGAAATGTCTATTTAGGTCCTCTGCCCATTTTCGATTGGGTTGTTTTTTTGCTATTGAGTTATATGAGCTGTTTGTATATTTTGGAAATTAAGCCCTTGTCGGTTGCATCATTTGCAAATGTTTTCTACCATTCTGGTTTTTTGCTTTGTTTTTTCTGCTTTTCTTTGGTTGTTTTTGTCTTGTTTTATTATTCAAGTGTTTTTCGTAGTTGAGGAATAACATATATACAATGAAATGCACAGATCTTAAATGTATAGTTGGACCAGTTTTGACAAATGCACACAACCATGTAGCACACACCCCATCGGTATATGGAGTGTTTTCATCACCCGCTAAAGTTCCCTTTTGCCCCTTCCCAGTCAGTCCCCTGATCTGATTCCAAAAACAGCCAGTGATCCATTTTCTGTAGATTTCCATCACCATAGATTTGCCTGTTCTAGAACTTAATATAAATGAAATTATGTAGTGTATATGTTCTTGTGTCAGCTTCTTTTACATAGCATGTTGTAAAAATTCATCTGTGTTGTGTGTATCCGTTTGATCCCTTTTATCACTGAGTAATATCCCAGTGTATTAATACACTATGTTGTCTGAATCCATCTTCTGTTTAAAGATGCATGCTCTTTCCAGTTCTGGCTAATGTGAATAGAGCTGCTATGAACACTTCTTGTATAAGACTTTTGTTAACATGTTTTCATTTCTCTTAGATAAAAATATCTAGAAATTGCAAGCTCACATAATAGATGTGCATTTTAACTTTTAAGAAATTAACAGCTTTCAATCACTGGGCTTTTCATCATTGGGTGACACGCTCCCTATTTCATAGATTTTTTGGTAAGGAATAAATTAAATAATGTATGTAAAGAGCCTAGTGTACTGCTTAGCACAGGTAAAGACTTGACCTGTTAGCTGTTAATATATTTATTCTCCCTAGCCGATAACATCCAGATCTCTCGTTCTTGAGTGCTAGGCCTGTATATCCATCTGCCTGCTCATATAGCATCAGAACTCAGTTATCCCACAGGCAGCTTCGACTCGGCTTGTACCAAACTGAACTCTTCTCCCCAGTCTCCATCCCCAAACTGGTTCTCCTCTCACGTGCCCCGTTAGGGTGAATCCTTTCAGTTGCCCAGTCCCCTCCCCTCCTCACACATCTAACAGATCCGCCAGGCCTATTGATTCTTCGGCCTTAATAGCTCTTCATGTGTCCATTTCTCTCCATTCCGCACTGTTGCTCCCTCAGTTCTGACCTTCAGGACCCATCTCGCTACTGCAGCCTTGTAACAGAGGCCCAGACCCCCAGTTCAGTGCCTGCCTGCATTGCAACCAGAGGGTTCTGTCCAGAGTACAAACCTGATCCTGTTACAATCTAGTTACAACCCTTAGGGCTTCCCAGGATAGAGTCTCAACCCCTCATATTCCTTTCAGGGCCTTCGTGCTCCAGTTTCATCTCCTCCCTCCTTCCGTAAGCTTGGTTCCCACTCCCTAGATTTCTTCTCATACCTGATCTTTTGCTTAGAGGCCTTTGCCCAGGCTGCTTATTCTACATAGAGTAGATACCCTTCCCTCTCCTACCTCATCCTACCCTACCCCTTTCACCTAGCAAACACCCATCAGGACTCAGCCACCGTGTTTGGAAGTTCTCAGAAGCGTTCTCTGCCACCACGCTCCTTTCCCCCTGAGTCGGGTAAGTGCCCCACCCCTTCCCCCTTGTGCTCCGGCGCTCGGTCCTTAGGCCTAGTGTGGGTCTCGTGGCACAGTGTGGCCTGACACCCACCTCGCCCTGACCCAAAACAGCTCTCAGAGGACAGGGACCATTTTGTGCTCATCCTAACATCCCTAGCAACTAGAACACAGCAGGGCAGGTACTCGGTAAACGTCTGGGAAATGGAATAATTGTACTGGTGGTGGTAGAGAGTGGACTGAATTTGCTGCTGGACCTGTTGGGATGTTTGATCAGGGAGTGAAACCAGCAGCGTGTGGAACTCCTGGCTTCTTACCCGTTTGTCTTGTCCTCACAGCCTGATGAAAATTCACTGGATTTTTCCTCTTGTATGCTACGGCCCGGGATTAGAAACGCTCAGGAGCTTGCTTGTGGGGTGTGCCTTTTAAACGTGGACTCCAGGAGCCGGGTAAGTCACCCGCCTTCCCCGCTCCCCTGCACGGGCTGCTTCCCTGACCGACCCAGGAGGCAATCCCATCTGGCCCTTCTCCGCAAGGTCTGTGACCAGAGGAGGGGAGTTTATCAAGCCCTGAAATCTGACCACAGAAGCAGACATGTTCTTTCAAAGGGGCAGCGGTGGGGAGCTGTCGAGGGGTGGAGGCAGCTCCTGCCTTTCTAAGGAGCGGGCTTGTTGGCACGTGCCTGCCCACCCTCTGCACAGTGGGGTGGCAAGGAGAAAAGGTTAAACCTGTAAGGACTCGTTTGGAGGCCAGAGGCCCTGTTCTGGGAATTTTGTTGACCTTATGGTTTCAACGTTATTTCAGAAAGAAGAGAAGCCTGCAGAAGAACATCCTAAAAAAGTATGAACCAGTTACGCGTTATCTTAGCGTCTCCATCTTAATTTTGAGTGTGGAAGGCAAATTCGATGATTCCACTGCCATCCTGAGCTGTTCCAATCATGGATCCTTTGCTGAGTCCTTTTCGTTCCCATAGTGTTTGATTCGGTCAACTAACATGTCCGTGCGGGTCCACTTCCGTCTGCTGTGCATGCTTGTGGCTCATAGCTGGCTTCTGGTGTTGCGGTTATTTTCCTCTGGGATGAACAGGGTAACAGGAAGAGCAGCTTCTGGAAGATGAAGTGGTAGTGACACACAGAATGAGATCAGAGAGCTTCAGGACTTGGCCGTTAGCAGACAAAAACAAGTTGTTTGGGGTTTAGAGCTTTATTTATTTGTTTACTTGTTGAGCTTTACAAAACACCCCGGAAGTGATTGAGGTTAGGCCTGGCTGACTGTAACTTACCGGTAAGCATTATTCATCTGGAAATCATTCTGCTGTGTTTAACATCTTTATTTTTTACAAATCCTATACCTATTTGGACTTTTTAATGATGTCAGTTTGGTTATCAGCTCCGAATGGCATTAGACCCTAAGAGTCTTTAATCTTTCATTTGCTTTCATGATAGGACTGTAATCAGCCTCAGAAACTTAAGGCATGTTATAGTCAAATGCCAGCCTCAGGGAAGGGCTGCTTTCTTCACAGAGAGATCAAAATGATCCCCAGCCCGTGGCTGTTTTTGTCCAGTGTCAGGACCCCTGCCGACCCGCACAGCCTCTGTCTGCCTTTTCTAGGAACAGTTTGGCCTCCTTTTGCTGAAACTGGGTTTAACAGTAAAGATATTTTTATACCTTTAATTAGCGGCGAAAAACTTTCTCGCTTGAACTCCTGTAGCCACCTGCTCGGCTTTTGTGTGTGCGCCAGTTTGGCCTCAGCCTCTGTGAGCTGGAGAGGGGTCCAGGCTGGCTGCTGGTCAGCGCCCAGGTGTTGAGGGAGCCTGACTGGCCCCCCATGTCTGTTTCTTCCCGGCAGGCGTTCAACTCAGAAACGGACAGCTTCAAGCTGGCGTATGGAGGACACCAGTATCATGCCAGCTGTGCCAACTTCTGGATCAACTGTGTCGAACCGAAGCCTCCCGGCCTCATCCTGCCTGATTTGCTCTGAAATTTCCTGAAAGCTCCTGTGGGAAGTACTGCCTGAGTTTGTTTATTTTCCATCACACCCCTTGGGGTGACAGGGACCAATAAACAGAATGCGAATGCTGCAGAGCTCCCCCCACCGCCATCAATCTACGTGAAGAAATCCTCAGGAGGTGGCGGGGGAGGAAGTGCTGCGGAAGTTCCCAGTCTTTCCCACCAACGACCTTTGCCCCCAGGTTCCCACAGCCAGTCTTTGGTATTCGAGCTAAAACTGCTCTACCCAAACTGCACTGGAAGTTTGCTGACTTATCTCTAGTTCTCTTAAGATGTTTTAAAACATGGACCACAATTTTCTTTATCTGAGGAATATTTGCTGCTGCAGTATTGAAACTGTGAAGAATTGACATTTGAAGAAAAATAAATTATTGCTATAGGACTGGAGTTGCAAGGATGTTTTGATCCAGTGTTTGTGTGTATCTAGAACACTTACTGTTCTGTGAAGCAGAATGCATTTATCCGCATTTAGTTTGTTAATATCTGAAATGAATAAAAGGGGAAATTGTGATTAAACTGGTATTTTTATAGAAAAAATTGTTTCTCTCCATTGGACAATGGCAGGTGGGTGAGGGCAGACTTACCAGCTTTACTGTCGCAACCGACCCAATTCTCTTTTCGTTCATTTCTAAGACTGTCAACTTATAAGAAAACTTTCTCAAAACATGCCTGGGAACTTTGCAGTGAGAAGAATGTTCATTTTGACAGAGGCCTGAATCTCAGTGTATCGGGGTGAATATCGTTGCCCTTAGGCGCCTTCAGTGAAAGCCTTGTTTTACCTCACACACAGACTGTGAACGTGATACTTTTTTCAGATGAGATTTGGAAAGCCAGCTGAATGAAATCTCTTTGCAGAGGCCTCTAGCCAAATTTCCAGAAATGACTGTGCAGGGACCAATACCGCAGTATCTCTGTGAGAGACCGGGAAATTAATTCAGGGTTAGAAGGTGGAGCTCCTGGCCTAGCAAGGAGAAAAGTAAGGTGTGTATTTGTGGTAGAGGCACATGACTTAGAAGCAAAGGCAGGAAACTGTTCAAAAACAGCACTGAATTTTAGAAGGAAAAGGCTTATGCGCTCTGGTATAGGGAATTTTCTTTGCCACTTAAAATGAATGCATAAAATCAGGGGGGAAAAAGCCAAGTGGTTAAAGACTATGTTATTCCTGGGAAGAACCCGCCAAACTAGGACACACGTTTCTCTCAGTTGTTAATTACGTGCTTTACCAAGAGATTTTGAATCTTGTGTGTTTCACTTTGTATGGCTTAAGCTCTCTGACCTAGACTTAGTTTTTATTTGTAAGCTGGAAGAGTTGGTTTTTGTCTGTGTAATTGCTGCTTTACATAATTAATTAGATCATTTTCCCTCCTGAGGACAAAACTTGAGGAAATTGTTTTGTTCCACCTTACTACCTCTTACTTCCCTCCGCTCCAAGAAAGGCAGAAGACATTTTCATTCCCGAGCTCCTGATGCGGCTTCTGCTTCACCTGGCTGCGCGCCCGAGTGCACAGAGAACTGTTGATGAGGTAAATCTGTTTTTCTCATTTGCTCCAGATGATACCATCCCCAGCTACTAATGCCTGGGACAGCTGTCTCTGAATCGTTACCTTTGCCCTCCACAGAGCCAGTGGGTGTTAGTGACAACACAAGTGGGCTGGTTTCTAGCAGGTTTTGCCTGAGGCCTCTGGGTTCCACTTTAGCCTGTGCAGCACCTAGGGTTTCAACACGGCACCAAATTTCCAGCAGCCTTCTAAGTGGTCTTATACATTCCATGATAGACCATGATAAGAAAATCTACCTTTGTGACAAGAAGTATCTCCCAGTTTGACAGAATTTACCTTGCAGAGACATTTTTTGGAAATGCTGTGTGGACTATTATTCTGTCACAGTGGTCCATATTGATGACATTTCACAAAGTATGCTCACCTGTTAACTAGATTGGCTTCCATTTCTAGATATATTCCAGAATGCCTCAGATAAAATTCCTAAGTATAATTACTGCTGACCTTACCAAGTATGATAGGTTTGGTCACTCCACGGGAGGTGCCAGGGGAAAATACTGCAGACATTAATAAAAAGCCTTTGCTATAAAGAGTATTCACTACTTTCAGTATCTGTTTAGTACTGGAAATGTTTTATTAGATCCACCAGTAAAGATCTGGGGAGTGTGGAATACCGTTGCATTGATTTTCTTTATGCAGGTTTATTAAAATGAGTCAACACTGCATGCAGCTTCACCTCAGCGCTTGCTAGCCAAGAGCCCAGTGTCCTTGGAAACAGTAACCAAGGTTACTTACTTCCATATAGTGCATTGTGCAAGCTGCTTCACCCCCTTCTTGAGTGGCAGTTGGTAAGCACTGTTTTGGTGTTGTATTTTGCCTTTAAATTTTTTACGGCTTAGTGTGTCATTTTTGTCTGGACATGCTTGAGGTAGAAGCAGCACAGGGTATATGAGGGTATTATCCCTGCTTTATTTTTCCTGTGGCTGCTAGTTAGTTCATATAGGTTGCATACTTTAAATTATTTGAGTATCTTTTGTGTGCATATGCATAATTCTTTGCTGATTTACAGATGCCTTCGACTTGCCTTTTATTTAATGACTAGCGTGTTCTTAAGATTTGAAAAGATTATAGGGCCTCTATGTTATAGAAATCTGAAATGTGTGCTCTGCACTGGGGATCACTACAAAACATCCCGTCACACCTTGGAGGTCACGTACCTTCCTTCGTGACCTTTAGCTAATAAACTCCAACATTTAGATTGGAAAGGTGTTCGGCTTCCCGAGTGCTAAGTTACATCCCAGTAGCGGCATTTGCCAGGATTTCTGCAGGAAATCTTTCTTAATTACCAAGAACATTTTCTTGCTGTGTACAATCTGAGTTTTGCACATTTATCCAGAGACTACCAGCCTTATTAGAGTTTGCCTTCATACTGTAGAAGCCGTAGCCTCCACAGCCAGTTTGTTTTTTCTGATTGATTTTTGATCATGTGCTGCTGAGGCATTTATGGGGTGCCCTGATTTCCCATAGAAACTATTAATTTCATTTTAATTTTCCCTTCTAGACAGTAATGGTGCATGTTTATAAAAGTGGGCAAATTGTATAAAATAAGAAAAGGTGGACTTTAGAGGGAAACCATTGCCACAAACCAGGTAAAATCTGGAGGATATAATGTATAGAAATATGTGGCCACTGGCATTATATGTAGGGCTTCTTGCCAAACAAACAGACTGAAAATCTAGGAAATTCTTCTACAGATAAGCAAGGAAATGAAGTAAAACAAAGCCGTTGCTGGGACAAGCAGCTCCCCTATAAAAGCAAGGAGCAACCTGGTAACGCCCAGTGGTTTCCCAGGAGCGTGCAATAGAGAAGAGCTAATAGAAACTTCTGCCAAGTCCCAGCCAGTTTGGGGGCTTCCCTGGTGGCGCAGTGGTTAAGAATCCGCCTGCCAATGCAGGGGACGCGTGTTCAAGCCTTGGTCCGGGAAGACCCCACATGCCGCGGAGCAACTAAGCCTGTGCCACAACTACTGAGCCTGCACTCCAGAGCCCATGTGCACAATGACTGAAGCCTGCATGCCTAGAGCCCGTGCTCCGCAACAAGAGAAGCCACCGCAATGAGAAGCCTGTGCACCGCAACGAAGAGCAGCCCCCGCTGGCCACAACTAGAGAAAGCCTGCGTGCAGCAACGAAGACCCAGTGCAGCCAAAAATAAATACGTAAAAAAACAAAATAAGTTTCTTTGATGGAGGACTCACTGCTTTGGTGCCCTCCAGTTCCCAAGAGACAACTGAAAACTGTACCTTTTATTAGAGTGTACACTGTGCTGTTTTCTACTCTTCCAACACTGTGAATGAGGTTAACATCTGCCCATCTGCAAGGATGGGCAGTCCTGACGTGAGTCAAGTGGGATGTCTGTCTGATTTAAGGAGCATTCATAATTATCACAGGAGCCGTATTTTAATAGCTGTTGGAGAGCATCTTTCTTCCCTCATCCACACACATACACACCCTGAAATTCTTATCAGTAAAAATTCCAATATGTTAAGCAGATATATTTATTAAAAATAATGCTAATATAGTCCTGGGGCACACTGATTCCAACAGAGTGTTTGCAGATTCCATTATAATTAACAGCTAAATAATAAAGGCTTGTTTTTTAACTTACAGAGTCACTAAATAATAGGAGGAAAGGAAAGAGGGCTGATCCAGTAGAGACTGACACTGGTATCAATGTTCCCTAAGCACTTGTTTGGTCGGCAGCCTTGGGCAAAGCTTGTATCTAAAGGGTTAATCGGGGCCCAGAGTGATTTTTTGCACTGAGCTCCTCCCATGATGCCAAAAGGCATGGGATTGAGAATAGAGCAGAACCAGTTTATTAAACTGTTCAAATTGTTAAAAAGGATTAAAAGCCAGTTAAAGATTTTCATAAACACTATTCCAAAATGTTAGTTTTAAAAATGTCAGTAGCCATGTAAGCATTCCCCTTACGTTCCTCCCCCTCCCTCCCTTCTCTCTTAAGATAGACATGAACACCCAGCGTAAAAAACACTTCAGGGAGAACCAAAAGTCAACCATTTGGAAAGAAAGGTGAAGAGGGGAGCAGACGCGGGCAGCAGCTGCTGGTACTGCTCGAGGGGCTGCTGATGCAGGCTTTGGTGACTTATATCCCCCAGTAAGGCATCAGGTGTCGGGACTCCTTCTCGTAAACGTCTGGAACTATGCCATAAGGTGTCTGTACCATTTTAACTGTCGACTTCCCAAAGAGCTGGCGCTCGTAGTCTATCAGCTGCCTCCAGAAGCCCACGTTGGGCCTGATGACGGGCCTCCGGGCTTTCACCCAGGTGTACGCCTCCAGCAGGCACACGTTGTGGTATTTCATCAGGTATGCGATGCAGAGCGTGGCCGAGCGGCTGACCCCCGCAGCACAGTGCACCAAGGTGGCCCCGTGTTTCCTGCTCACGCTGTGGATCTTGTCAGCCACGGTGTCAAAGTACAGTCCAATGGGGGCATGAGGCATGTCAGCCAGAGGCACTTTAACATATTCAAACTGGGGCCAGTTGAAATTGGGGATCTCGATGGTAGCATTAACAATGCAGGTGATGCCACGAGCCTGGAGGAGGTGCCGGTTGGAGGCTATACTGCCTCTGCCCAGGAAGAGCGAGGAAGTGATTTGAGCAATGCCTCCTATGTCCCCCTCAGAAATCATCCGAGGGGCCATGAGAGTCCGTGGTAGCGTGCTGTGACCTCTGGAGCTCATGAAGACGCCAGCAGTCACACTTGCATCATTGGAAGTAAGACCAGAATGTTTTGTTTTCCTCCACCAAGGAACTGGAAATTACAGTCACTTTCCTGCAAAATACAGGTGTATGTCAGTACTTTAAACGCTACTGATTCATCACAGCCTTCGGCAGTGTTTGTGGAATGGGGAGGTAAAAGGATTAGAAGTGCTTATCTTCTATAATAGCGTGTGCTTTCCAGGACATAGACAAACCATTCTCATCGATTAGTAGTTGGGAACAGTAGTCTAAGATGCCAATGTGCGAAACCAATGTAAAAGTCAGCACTCTGGTGATTGTTTTTTTTAAAGGCACTAAATAGAAAGTCATCCTATTTTAGGAAAAGTTAAAGACAGAAGGAAGCCCAACTACTCCCTGAACAACAACCTTGCAGGGTCTTGCTCTTATTGAAGGGAGTGGTGTTCCCTGGTAATCAGGAAGAAATCAGAACTTGTGATCCTTTCTGTGGCCATGTTCTTTCACATACTTCTCTTGCCTACCTCCACAGCCACGATGGCCAGATTTTCCTAAACCTAAATCTAGACATAGAGATCGTACATAGATTATACTTACAAAGTATAAAAACGATATCGCTTTAGGTAATACATCCAATGCATGGCCTTTGCAGACTAAAGAGATACTGAATTGGATCAGTTACAGAAAAGCCAGGACATATGGTCACCTTAGCCCTTTATAATTTAAAAAACAGCTAACTCTATCATATTTGTGACATTTGAACACCGGTGCTATGTCATTTCCATGGAAACAATCCTAGGCAATTTGAAGGCCATGGTCTCAAAAATTCATTCGTCTAAGTTAATGAGCATTTTAGCTGACCTGCCCCTGGGTGTGGCTAAATTACTTCACCTTCCTCAGCCAATTCTAAGCTCCAAGATGTATCCCACTGGCTTAAGATGTATTGGAATTAAAATTTAACATCTGAACATCTATATTCTTTCATTAGTACAGTAGTTATTATAAAAGACACTCAATATTATATAATCTCTATATAGTCTTTCATACCACTTTATAGTCTGTGCCCTCTGAGAAGTGTGCTTATCCCCACCCAGGGTACCGTAGGGATGCCCACGGTGATTTCAGTTAGACAGGAACATCCCCGGTTCCACAGACTGGTGGTGCTGGGACTACTCACTTGAGGAGTCTGATCACTCTGGAGTCCTGCGTCTGCAAAGTCCTAAGTGAGTGAGTGCTGATGAGAATGGATACAACTCAGATCTGCAGAAAGACAGAGAGGCAAGAATAAGGTCAATCAGGAAGTTCCAAAGAATTCCTCCTGGGTTTTGTTTGTTTGTTTGTTTGCGGTACGCGGGCCTCTCACCGCTGCGGCGCACAGGCTCCGGATGCGCAGGCTCAGCGGCCATGGCTCACGGGCCCAGCCGCTCCACGGCACGCAGGATCCTCCCGGACCGGGGCACGAACCCGCATCCCGTGCCATCGGCAGGCGGACTCTCAACCACTGCGCCACCAGGGAAGCCCTCCTCCTGGGTTTTTACTACGAAATTGGGTTTGACTGGAATAAATCTAGGAAGCGGAAAGCATGTTAAATATATCTCCATGTGCCTTTAAAGAATGTGCCAGTAAGAAATATCAACCCAAGTCTCAGATTTTTGTTAATGACACAAAACCCATGGTGTGAAAAATATTAAGTGCTGTTTTGGCCACAACCAAGATGAATTTGAGAGGAGATTCAGAGACCACAACATGCTGAAATATAAGGCTCTGCTCACGGGGCCAGCAAGAGATGCAGAGCAAGCTGGACTCTCTTCCCTGTGCCCACAGTCCACCTGGCAGTGTGGGACTGTTTGCAGCGTGCTAGATGCTACAGTGGGTGCAGCAGCCGGGCCAGGTGCCCGCAGCCAGCCAGCTTTGCGAAGAGCCATGCTGCAGAGGTGGCTGCAGCTCTGAACGTCAACTACAGGAGGTGCTGGTGGTGGACAGCAATTTGAAATTGCTTTCATTTTGTATTCTCTTCCAGGTTGGCCCTCTTACTCACTCATTTATGTAACAATATGAACACCAATCAGTATCATTAAAAATGTGTTCCTTCCCCGGTGGCATGCAAATCAATGAAGTTAGAACACACCCTCACAAAACATAACTCAAAATGGCTTAAAGACTTAAATATAAGACATGACACCATAAAACTCCTAGAAGAGAACACAGGCAAAAACATTCTCTGACATAAATTGTACCGCTGTTCTCTTAGGTCAGGCTCCCAAGGCAACAGAAATCAAAACCATAAACAAAACAAAACGACAACCTACAGACTGGGAGAAAATATTTGCCAATGATGCCACTGACAAGGGCCTAATTTCCAGTATATACAAACGGCTTATACGACTCAACAACAAAAAAACAACACAACTGAAAAATGGGCAGAAGACCTAAATAGACTGCTCCAAAGAAATACAGACGGCCCATAAGCACGTGAAAAGATGCACATCGCTAATCAGTACAGAAATGCAAATCAAAACTACAAGGAGGTATCACCTCACACCAGTCAGAACGGCCATCATCAAAAAATCTACAAACAATAAATGCTGGAGAGCGTGTGGAGAAAAGGGAACACTCTTGCACTGCTGGTGGGAATGTAAACTGGCGCAGCCACTGTGGAGAACAGTGTGGAGGTTCCTCAAAAAACTGGAAATAGAGTTGCCATATGATCCAGCAATCCCACTCCTGGGCATATATCCAGACAAAACTATAATTTGAAAAGATACACGCACCCCTATGTTCATAGCAGTATTATTTACAATAGCCAAGACATGGAAACAGTCTAAATGTCTATCGACAGATGAATGCATAAAGATGCGATACATATATACAGTGGAATACTACTTAGCCATAAAAAAGAATGAAGTAATGCTATTTGCAGCAAGGTGGATGGACCTAGAGATTCTCATTCTAAGCGAAGTCAGAAAGAGAAAGACAAATACCATATATCACTTATATGTGGAATCTAAAATACGACACAAATGAGCATATCTACAAAACAGACTTACAGACATAGAGAACAGACTTGTGGTTGCCAAAGCGGGGTGGAGGGGAAGGATTGGGAGTTGGGGATTAGCAGATGCAAAGTATTATATACAGGATGGATAAACAATGAGGTCCTACTGTGTAGCACAGGGAGCTATATACAATATCCTGTGATAAACCATAATGGAAAAGAATATATATAACTGAAAAAAGAAGTGTTCCTCCCCCGTACGTCCCTCTGCCTTTCCCACGTAACCACTGCACTTAAATTTTCATTTTTTTACAGCTCTGTTGAGACATAGCTGACATACAAATTTGATGTACAACTTGATGAGGTTTGACATATGTGTACACTCAAGACACCATGACCTCAAAATGATAAACATATCCGTCACCCCCAGAATTTCCTCATGCTCCTTTATAATTCATCCCTCCCTCACCCTCTAGCCCCATTCCCAAGCAACCACTGATCTGCTGTCACTACAGTTTACATTTTCCAGACTTTTATACAATGGAATCATACAATGTAGGGTTTTTCTGTTTGGTCTGGCTTTTCACTCAGCAGTCATCCATGAAGTTGTGTCTGTCAACAGGTCATTCCTTTTTATCGCTGACTAGTATTCCATTGTGCAGATACAACATGGTTTATCTCTTCACCTATTGATGGAAATGGGTTGTTTCTAGTTTTAGACTAGTACAAGTTGATGTAAACACTCATGTGTAAGTGTGCATATATGCCTTCCTTTCTCTTAGTTAAATACCTAGGAGTAGAAGGGCTGAGCCCTATGACATGTGCATATTTATAGTTATAGTTATAGCTTGCAACCTAAGAGGCAGGCTTCTAATTAAACACACATATAAGGGTCTACTGTAATCCTCTCCAGAGACCTCACAGGGCAGGCACTGTCTTTGTGCTGTCCCTCTGCTGTGTTCCAGAGCACCAGTGTTTCTCAGAGAGTAGCTTCTATGTGTGTCTGGTGCCCTGGCTTTTGTGGCTGCCACCCAGGGGACACCTCTTCATCACCTAGCTCTGGGGGCAAACACAGTTCTTGGCTGGCTACCAACCCTGGGGCACAACACAGCCAGCCAACTGAAACACACCCTCAGTCTTTCTGTGAAAGAGGTGTATTTGCTTTTCCTGGAGCTTCAGCCTAAGGGGCCAGCTTCTGCTTTGGCACACTCTGAGGACAGAAGCCAGTGGACGCCATCTGTGTGTTCACCCTCTGCCTCACTCCAAGTCTCTGGTATCTTCCAGAAAGGAACTTGTATACTCATCTGGTATCCTGATTTTTGTCACTGCTGCCCAAGGGACACCTCTAGATCACCTGGCTCTGGTAGACAGTGGGACTTACTGCTAGTCATCCCACAAGACTGTGTATTTACATACTTTAAAAGCTGATGACTGAGACCCTTCCCTATAGAATACTGACAGGTCTGGACCCACCTGCAACTACTGGAAGCCACTAAAAATAAAATAGTCTGAACAATCACAAAGGTTTGAGGGACAATCACAAAGGTTTGAGAGACAACCAAGATTAAGGCAGGGTTGAATGGTAAGATTCATCTCCTACACAAGGTCACTCCTCCAAGACTGGGAGAGGTGGCTCTTTTATCTAACGCACAGAAACCAACAGGGAGAGTCTAAAATTAAGATGAAAAAGTAGAGGAATATGCTCCAAATGAAAGAACAAGATAAAACCTCAGAAAAAGTCATTAATGAAATGGAGATAAGTGATTGACCTGTTAAAAAGAGTTCAAAATCATGGTCATAAAGATGCTCACTTAACTCGAGAAAAGAATGGATGAACACAGAACTTCAACAAAGAGACAGACAATATAAGGAAGTATGAAAAAAGTCACAGAGCTGAAAAATACAATAACTGAAAAATACACTAGAGGGGTTCAACAGCAGAGTAGATGACAGCATAAAAAGGATCAGTGAACCTGAACACAGGGCAGTAAAACTCAAGCCACTGGAGCAGTAAAAAGAAAAAAGAATGAAAAGAAGTGAAGATTGCTTAAGGGACTTATGGGATAACATCAAGCAAACCAACATTTACATTATAGGGGTCCGAAAGAGAAGAGAGAGAAAAGGGATAAAAACGTCCCTGACCTAAGGAAGGAAACAGACATCCAGATCCAGGAAGCCCAGAGAGTTCCAAATAAACCAAACCCCAAAGATACCCACACCAAGACACATTATAATTAAATTGTTCAAAGTAAAAACACAAGAGAATTTTAAAAGCCAGAAGAATACAACTAGTTATGTACAAGAGAACCCCCATAAGACTATCAGCAAGTTTTTCAGCAGAAACTTTGCAGGCTAGAAGGGAGTGGCATGATATATTCAAGGAGTTGAAAGAAAAAACTTCCAGACAAAATTACCAGCAAAGTTGTCATTCAGAATTTAAAGAGTTTTCCAGACAAGCAAAAGTTAAACTGGCCTTACAAGAATGAACGCAACTTTTTAAAGCTGAAAATAAAGGCCACTAATTAGTAACAGGAAAACATATGGAAGCATAAGTCTCACTGGTAGAGGTAACTATAGTACACTTTAGAAAAATATAATGTAAAGGTGGTATGGATTAATTACTCATACAGCTAGTATGGAGATTAAAAGATATAGTAGTAAAAATATAATAATTAAGGGATATACAAGATAAAATGGTGTAAAATGTGACATAAAAAGCAAAAATGTGGGGGATGGAGGAGTAAAAATGTTGTGCTTTAGAATGAGTTTAAATGTAGACTGTTATAAGTTGTTATGTGTAAGCCTCATGGTAATCACAAAGCAAAAACCTATAGCAGATTCACAAAAGATCTAAGAAGAAAAGAATCTAAGCATACCACAAAGGAAATCATCAAACCACAAAATGCAGAGCAAGAGAAGAAAGGGACAGAGGAATTACAAAACATCCAGAAAACAATTAACCAAATGGCAGTCAATAATTTAAATGTAAATGGACTAAATTCTGCAATCAAAAGACAGAAAGGGGCTGAATGGATTAAAAAAAAAAAAGACATGCTGCCTACCTCAGATGTAAGGACACACACACTCACTTCAGATGTAAGGACACACACAGACTGAAAATGAAAGGATGGAAAAAGATATTCCATGCAAATGGAAACCAAAAGAAAGCTGGGGTAGCTATACTTAGACAAAATAGACTTCAAAATAAAGAGACAAAGAAGGGCATTACATGATGATAAATGGGGTCAATCCAACAAGAGGATGTAACAGTTGTAAATACTTATGCATCCAACACAGGAGCATCTAAATGTATAAAGCAATACTGGGACTTCCCTGGAGGTCCAGTGGTTAAGACTCTGTGCTCCCAGTGCAGGGGGGCATGGGTTTGTGCTCCCAGTGCAGGGGGCATGGGTTTGATCCCTGGTCAGGGAACTAGGTTCCCACATGCTAAGATCCTGCATGCTGAACCACACAGCCAAAATTTTTAAAAAGTAAATTAATTAAAGCAATATTAACAGACCTCAAGGGAGAAACAGACAACAGTACAATAATATGGGACTTTAATACCCCATTTTCATCAATGCATAGACCATCCAGACAGAATATCAGTAAGGACACATCAGCTTTAAACTACACGTTAGACCGGGTAAACTTAACGCACATATACAGAACACTTGATCCAAAAGCAAGAGAATACGCATTCTTCTCAAGTGCACATGGAACAATCTCTAGGACATATATTAGGCCACAAAACAAGCCTTAATAAACCTTAATAAATAAAATAAATAAATAATAAATAAAGAAGATTGAAATCACAGCAAGCATCTTTTTGAACCACAACAGTCTGAAGCTAGAAATCAATACAAGAAGAAAACTGGAAAATTCACAAGTGGAGATTAAACAACATGTTACTGAACAACCAATGGGTCAGAAAGAAATCAAAAGAGACTGAGACAAATGAAATTGGAAATACAGCATACCAAAACTTATGGGATACAAGAAAAGCACTTCTAAGAGGGCAGTTCATAATGCTAAATGCCTACACATCAAGAAACAAGGAAGATCTCAAATAAAGAACCTAACTTTAGGGACTTCCCTGGTAGCACAGTGGTTAAGAATCTGCCTGCCAATGCAGGGGATACAGGTTCGACCCCTTGTCTGAGAAGATCCCACATGCCGTGGAGCAACTAAGCCTGTGTGCCACAACTACTGAGCCCACACTCCACAACTACTGAAGCCCATGCACCTAGAGCCCGTGCTCTGCAACGAGAAACCACCACAATGAGAAACCCACACACAACGAAGAGTAGCCCCCGCTCACCGCAACTAGAGAAAGCCCACACACAGCAATGAAGACCCAACGCAGCCAAAAATTATTTTTTTAAAAAAAGAACCTAACTTTACACTTCAAGGAACTAGAAAAAGAACAAACAAAAACCCAAGTCAGTAAAAGGAAGGAAATAACAAAGATCAGAAGGAAAATAGAGACTAAAAAGACAACACTATAGAAAAGATCAATGAAACTAAGCGAAACTCTTTGAAAAGATAAAATTGGCAAAACTTTAGCTAGACTCAAAAAAAAAAAAAAGACAAGAGGACTCAAAATCAGAAATGAAGGAAGAAATTTTTACAACTGATACTACATAAATACGAAGGATCATAAGAGACTACTATTAACAATTATACACCAAGGCTGAATCATGAAGAAAAAGAAAATCTGAAAAGACCAATAACTAGGAAGAAGATTGAATCCGTAATCAAAAAGCCCTCAACAAACAAAAGTACAGGACACAGTCAGCTTTTCTGCTGAATTCAACCAAACATTTAAATAATACATACTAGGGACTTCCCTGGTGGTCCAGTGGTTAAGACTCTGTGCTCCCAAGGCAGGGGGCCTGGGTTCGATTCCTGGTCTAGAACTAGATCCTGAATGCCTCAGCTAAGAGCCCACACAATGAAGATCCCATGTGCTGCAACTAAGACCCAGCACAGCCAAATAAATTTTTTTTTTTTTTTTTTTTTTTTGCGGTACGCAGGCCTCTCACTGTTGTGGCCTCTCCTGTTGCGGAGCACAGGCTCCAGACGCGCAGGCCCAGCGGCCATGGCTCACGGACCCAGCCGCTCCGCAGCATGTGGGATCCTCCCGGACCGGGGCACGAACCCGCGTCCCCTGCATCGGCAGGCGGACTCCCAACCACTGCGCCACCAGGGAAGCCCCAAATAAATTTTTTTAAAAAAGAAAAAGAATACATACCAATCCTCAAACTCTTCCAAAACACTTCCAAACTCATCCTACAAGGCCAGCATTACATTACTACCAAAACCAGACAAGGGCACCACAAGAAAAAAAAATTACAGGCCAATATCTCTGATAAACATAATGGAAAAATCCTCAACAAAATAGCAGCAAACTAAATTCAACAATATACTAAAAGGATCATACACCATGATCTGGTGGAATTTATCCCATGGATGCAAGGATGGTACAACATCCGCAAATTAATCAGTGTGATACACCACATTAAGAAAAGGATAAAAATCACACAATCGTCTCAATAGGTACAGAAAAAGCATCTGACAAAATACAACATCCCTTTATGATAAAAACTCTTAACAAAGCAGGTATAGAGAGAACATACCTCAACATAATAAAGGCCATATATGACAAGTCCACAGCTAACATCATACTCAGTGATGAAAAGCTGAAAGCTTTTCCTCTAAGATCAGGAAAGAGACTGGGGTGCCCATTCCTGCCACTTTTATTCAACATGGTATTAGGAGTCCTAGCCAGAGCAATTAGGCAAGAAAAAGAAATAAAAAGCATTCAGATCAGAAAGGAAGAAGTAAAACTGTCACTACTTGCAGATGACATATTATAGAAAACCCTAAAGACTGGACACACACAAAAAAAGTTAGAACTAATCAATGAATTCAGTAAAGTAGTATACAAAATCAATATACAGAAACCTGTTGCATTTCTATAGACTAATAGTGAGCTATCAGAAAGAGAAATTAAGAAAACAATTCCATTTAAAACTGCATCGGGGGCTTCCCTGGTGGCACAGTGGTTGAGAGTCCGCCTGCCGATGCAGGGGACACGGGTTCGTGCCCCAGTCTGCGAAGATCCCACATGCCGTGGAGCAGCTAGGCCCATGAGCCATGGCCGTTGAGCCTGCACGTCTGGAGCCTGTGCTCAGCAACGGGAGTAGCCACAACAGTGAGAGGCCCACATACCACCAAAAAAAAAAAAAAAAAAACTGCATCAGGAAAAGTAAAATATTTAAGGAATAAATTTGACCAAGGAAGTGAAAGACTTGTATAATGAAAACTGTAAGACATTTATAAAAGAAACTGAAGAACACACAAATAAATAGAAAGATATATTTGGTGCTCATGAACTGGATTAATATTGTTACAGTGTCCATACTACCCAAAGCAATCTACAGATTCTGTGCAATCCCTATCAAATTTCTATCAAAATTATCAAATGCCTATCAAATGGCATTTTCACAGAAATAAACAATCATAAAATTTGTATGGAAACAGAAAGTCCCTGAATAGCCAAAGCAATCTTGAGAAAAAAGAACAAAGCTGGGGGGCATCACACACCCTGATTTCAAACTATATTACAAAGCTATAGTAATCAAAACAGTATAGCATCAGCATAAAAAAAGACACATAGATCAATGAAACGGAATAGAGCCCAGAAATAAACCCATGTATATATGGTCAATTAAGTTACAACAAAGGAATCAAGAATATACAATGGGGAAAGGACAGCTTCTTCAGTAAATGGCGTTGGGAAAACTGAACACCACAAAAGAATGAAACTGGACCACTATCTTATACCATACAAAAAAAACCTCAAAGTGTATTAAAGAGTTGAATGTTAAGACCTGAAACCGTAAAACTCCTAGAATAAAACATAGGAGGTGATAAGCTCCTTCACACTAGTCTTGGTGGTGATTTTTTGGATTCGGCAACAAAAGCAAAAATAAAAATGTAGGACTAAATCAAACTAAAAAGCCTTTGCTTTTGTTTAGGAAACTAAACAAATGAAAAGACAACCTATGGAATGGGAGAAGATATTTGCAAATGATACGAACAATAGGGGTTAACATCCAAAATACATAAACAGTGTGTATAATTCAATAGCTAAAAAGAAACCCCAAACAATCTGATTTAAAAATGGGCAGAGGATCTGATTAGACATTTTCCCAAAGAAGAAATGCAGATGGTCAACAGGTACATGAAAAGGTATTCAACATCACTAATCATCAGGGAAATGCAAATCAAAACCATAATGAGATACCACTTCCCTCACACCTGTTATAATGGCTATTATTGAAAAGACAAGAAATAAAAAGTGTTAGCAAGGATGTGGATAAAAAGGAACCCTTGTGCACTGTTTATGGGAATGTAAATTGGTGCAGCCACTACAGAAAACAGTATGGAGAGTCCTTGAAAAGTTAAAAATAGAATTACCATATGATCTAGCAATTCCATTTCTGGGTATTTATCCAACAAAAAATGAAAACACTAACTCGAGAAGATATATGCATCCCCATGTTCACTGCCAAGACACGGAAACAACCTAAGTGTCCATGGATGGATGAACGGATAAAGAAAATGTGGTATATATACACACCACGGAATATTAATCAGCCATAAAAAAGAAGGAAATCTTGCCACTTACAACAACACAGATCTTGAGGGCACTATGCTAAGTGAAGTAAGTCAGAGAAAGACAAATACTGTATAGCATCAGTTAGACATGGAATCTTTAAAAAAAAAAAAAAGCTCATAGATATAAAGAACAGATTGTTGGCTGTCAGAGGTGGGGACTAAATGGGTGAACAAGGTTAAAAGATACAAACTTCCAGTTATAAAATAAGTCATGGGAATGTGACGTACAGCATGGTGACTATAGTTAATGCTGTACTACATATTTGAAAGTTGCTAAGAGAGCAACTTAATCTTAAAAGTTTTTATCACAGGAAAATAATTTTGTTAACTATGTATGGTGACAGAGGTGAGCTAGACTTACCATGATGATCATTTTGCAATATACACAAATACTGAATCATTTTGTGGTGCATCTGAAACTGACACAATGTTCTATATCAATTATACCTCAATTTAAAAAATTAAAATAATTCCAGCTTTATACCGCAGTGCTTCTCACACTTGGCATGCCTCAGAATCACCTGGAGGGCTTGTTAAAACACAGATTGCTAAGCCCCGCCCCCAGAGTTTCTGATTTAGTAGTTCTGGAGATGGGCTCTAGAGCTGCCACTTATTTCCCACGTGATGCTGATGCTGCTGGTCAGAGGACACACTTTTGAGAACCGCTGCAGGGGCGGATGCTGTGGTGTGCCACCCAGATTCCCCTTCAAGACTGAGGCACTCAGAATGCAGGTGCCGACGGGTCACAAGTCTCTCCCCAGAAACGGCCCGTGCCTGAAGGGAGCTGCCTCGCCCAAGCTTACCACCCCTCGTTTGGGGACCACACCTGCTGACCAATGATACAGAGGTACACAGACGTATATAGGTGAAACTGCATCATGAAGACGAACGAGGAAGTAGTCGCATAAGGAAATGCATGCGGATGTGAGGGTCAGATATGCATGGAAACAGGCAGAACTTTAAAAGAACAGCCTGTCCTGCAGCAGAGCACAGTCTCATGCCACTTCCAAGTCTCTCCCTGGCAGAATCCTAAGAGTTTAAAAAGCAAAGTCACCGTGGTAATAAACACACAAAGTTAGGCTTTTGAACTGCTGGTGATAACTCCATCCTCATTGTGGAAGATGCTAATCAAATTTCCAACCAGGTTATCTAGTTACTGTCTAATTAAGAGGGACTCAGTCTCGTAGTCTCCCAAATAATTATCCTTTTGGGAAAGCCACTTGCCCTCCTGAGGCACGTGTCCCAGGCTCACTGGCCTTTTCAGCAGAAAGGTCTGCATCAAGGGCCATGGGTAAGTGATGGGTGGGCTGAAAGCCTAGCTTACTCAGTTAACTCCCATTCGTCAGGCAGTGATAGGGTACTTGGTGCTGCAGGGAAAAGAACGCAGATTGTGAGTCCTCAAGGCAGAATCCAAGTGAGACAGACATGATGCTCCCTCCCTGCTGCTGCTAGTCAGTCTCGTGCCAAAAACCTGTTTAAGATGCCAAAGCTGAGTCCAAGGTTTAGAAAAACAACTTCTACCAGAGAGCACTCAGAGGGCACAGATGCTCCTCTGACCCACACTCCCGACACCTTTTCCAGATCGAAAGATACAGGGTTCAGAAAGGGTGAGATGATTTCAACTTGGAGAAGACAAGTCACAGGGCCAAGAGAAGATCCAAGGTGTCTGGATCCCTTGCTCAAGCCCACACACAGCTTCTCTGTGCCTGTGCGGGGGTGGCTGCGGCCTCACTACCTGCCCTACAGGACTCCCACACCACCAGCACCTTCAGTGCACGAGGGGCCTTAGATCTGCCTAAGCAGGACATGTTCAAACGCTACACACAGAGAAGAATGACCCCAGATGGGCTGCCCCAGTTTCTCCTATTGCCCAGAAGAGGGAAAGACTGCCACAGACAGGTACACCTTTCAGGACCCAGAACGCTCTCCTGATAGCAGGGGCACCTCAGCAAGGAGCAGTCCCAGAGCAGGCACAACAGGAAGCCCTAGTTTGCTTCATTTCTAAGATTAGCAGATTCTGATCATAATGAAAAAAAGAAAACATGCACATTACATCACAGGTGTGTCAAAATCAACTTAGTGAATGTGTACAGGAAAACGGAGAAGGATATCTATTAGGAGAGTAAAAGACTGACCATGTTTGAGAGATCAATGATTGCAAGATGCCTTCTGAGTGACAGCACCACTCCCATTGCAGCACACTGGTCTCTGGGACAAGGATGACCAGAGAGAACACCAAGGAGTGTCCATGTCGCTGTCCATGGTGTTCAACTCAGCCCTCCCAAGTTGCTCTGGCAGCTGCATTTACTTCTTGGAGGGAAAAATGCTTTCCTGGCCAGGGGAATGGGGGTGGGGTGAGGTGAAAGACAAAAAAGAGGAGGTGTCCTTAAACCAACCCCAGAGAGGTGTTTTTGTTGTTGTTGTTTAACAGGTTGTAAGAAATGTCAGGGATGATGCTGGTCTCTTTGAATAACGAACATCAAAGTGCTAAATGCTAAGCAAAATGCAGAATTAGTGTCTACCCAGTGGGCCTGTAATCTCAATAATGCATTAAGCTATTAACAACTGCCTGCTCCCTGCACTGGAGAGCTCCTGGAATGTGGCACCAGCGTCTATACCGGCAGCAGATGCAGAATTGCTACCTGGTGTCACAGCCTATTCAGAGCATCCGTCCCACTGCCACAGAAGCTACTTTTTTTTTTTTTAATGACAAAAATCACTAGAATCAGGAGTTAAAGAACTGAAATTCTATCTACTGCTTTTTCTCCTCATGTTGAATAAGCAGAAAAATGGCCACAGTGGTGCTACAGATGTCCATGTAAAATGATCTAAAATATTTTTAGCTTTAGGGATTTCAGAGGTTTGCAGTATATACTGGAGGCCTACATTGTTTTTATTTTTTAATACATGAAAAGCCTACGTAATCACATTTTCTTCTTCCATTGAAGTAAATGTTTATCTAGTTCTTTCAAAAAAAAAAAAAAACTCTTAAAGTCACCCTTTTTAAAAGAGAGGTGGGCTTCCCTGGTGGTGCAGTGGTTAAGAATCTGCCTGCCAATGCAGGGGACACGGGTTCAGCCCTGGTCCACAACTATTGAGCCTGTGCTCTGAAGCCTGCTAGCCACAACTACTGAGCCCGCGTGCCACAACTACTGAAGCCCACACACCTAGAGCCCATGCTCCACAACAAGACACCACAATGAGATGCCCAAGCACCGCAACGGAGAGTAGCCCCCACTGGCCCCAACTAGAGAAAGCCCACGCACAGCAACAAAGACCCAACGCAGCCAAAAATAAATAAAAGAAATTCATTTTAAAAATAATAATAAAAAATAATTAAAAAATAAAAACAAAAGAGGCATTTTAGCCTACATTGCTGTAAATAAATACTACTTTTCTCATTACATTTCGTTATTAAATCAGAAATGTGTTCCACTGGGGAAGGAAGTTAAAATACTCTTAAAAATAAAAATCACAGTGTGGCAAAATTCAAGGGAAAAAAACATTCTGACAAAACATTAAGAATAGGGACGTCCCAGGCTTCCCTGGTGGCGCAGTGGTTGAGAGTCCGCCGGCTGATGCAGGAGATACGGGTTCGTGCCCCGGTCGAGGAAGATCCCACATGCCGTGGAGCAACTAGGCCCGTGAGCCATGGCCACTGAGCCTGCGCATCCGGAGCCTGTGCTCCGCAACGGGAGAGTCCACAACAGTGAGAGGCCCATGTACCACAAAAAAAAAAAAAAAAAAAGGGACGTCCCTTGTGGTGCAGTGGTTAAGAATCTGTCTGCCAATGCAGGGAACACGAGTTCGAGCCCTGGTCCAAGAAGATCCCACATACCGCGGAGCAACTAAGCCCATGCACCACAACTACTGAGCCTGCGCTCTAGAGCCCGCGAGCCACAACTACTGAGCCCACATGCCACAACAACTGAAGTCCGCACGCCTAGAACCCTTGCTCCACAACAAGAGAAGCCACCGCAATGAGAATCCTGCACACCACAATGAAGAGTAGCCCCCTCTCCCCACAACTAGAGAAAGACTGCACGCAGCAACGAAGGCCCAATGCAGCCAAAAATAAGTAAATTTATAAAAAAAAAATTAAGAATAAAATTCAAATACTGAGTTATATTCATGCTAAAATAAAATGAAATAAAAGATATTCACAAATTGTTCTCAGTTAATCTGGAAAGCTTTAGTAATTTGCTGAAACACCTCAACATCTTACATTTGGAGAAGGGGTTGTTTTTGCTTTTCCCACCATATAATTTAACTGATAAGATGGCTGGGAAGAGGATAAATACACATAATACACATAGAACTAAAGAATCTGAGAATCACCATTTTAGTTTGGCCACCGATATTCCCCCAGTGTGTAGCTGTAGAGCAACTGCCTGTGTAGTCGTGACCTGGCTGACATCTTGATATCCTCATGTGGACCACTAGCCCATGAACTGAGCCTAACAAAGGCTGATCATTTTAAGACACTAGCCAGCTGCTGGATGGAGAATATACCACAGTCCAAAGGAGGACACAGGCAGTCCACTTGATGAGAGCAAGGAAAAAAAGCATGCTAATAGTGACAGAGATGCACATTCTTTAGAAGTTTAGTTCCATACAATAAATTCATAGATTCTCATGTTGGAAACAGAATAAGTAGAGAGAAGAGATGATAAATAACTATCTATAAAAGGTGAACATATGCATTTATTTGGGTATCAGGGGGCAATCTGTTGACATTTGGAATTGAGTTTTTTAGTCTGGTCCTCATCCACCTTGGTGTTTAAGTTACTTGTCACTCATTCACACAACAGTACTTACTGAGTTCATGCCACGTGTTCAACACTATTCTAAGTGCTGTTGGGGACTGTGGCAAAATGTATTGGCGAAAAATGGCCATAACAGTACCCTGCACCCCCCATGACCTTCTTACAACGTGACCAACTCAACCAAAAGAGAACAGTAGAAATGATGCTTCAGAGGCTAGATCATAAACATGTCAAACACCTCTCCCTAGTCTCTTGAGACTTGCTCTTGGAACCCAGCTGCCATGCTGTGAGGCAGCCCAAAGAAGCCGGGCAGAGTCACCATGTGGAGAGTTCATATGTGGGTGTTACAGCCAGCAGCCCAGCGGAGATCCCAGCTGATAGCCAGGATCAACTACTAAATATGTGAGTCAAGACACTTCAGTGATTCTAGCTCCCAGCCATTAAGTCACCCCCAGACACTGTGGAGCAAAGACAAGTTGTCCCCACTACATGAGGTTCAAATTCTTGACCTACAGGAATCTGTGAGCAAACACAGATTGCTGCATATCACACCATTCCAAAACTCAGTGGTATAAAAATCATTTTTATTCTTGACCTACAGGAATCTGTGAGCAAACACAGATTCCTGTAGGTCAAGAATAAAAATGATTTTTATACCACTGAGTTTTGGAATGGTGTGATATGCAGCAACAGTCACTAGAACAGGGATATAAAGTAACAAAAGACATCACCCTGTGCTAGGATTTTATCATCTTCAAGAGATGACACAAGATACACATATAAAACACATGAGGACTTCCCTGGTGGCACAGTGGTTAAGAACCCGCCTGCCAATGCAGGGGACACGGGTTCAAGCCCTGGTCCTGGAAGATCCCACATGCCGTAGAGCAACTAAGCCCATGCACCATAACTGCTGAGCCTGTGCTCTAGAGCCCACGAGCCACAACTACTGAGCCTGCATGCCACAACTACTGAAGCCCGGGTGCCTAGAGCCTGCGCTCTTCAACAAAGAGAAGCCACCGCAATGAGAAGCCCGTGAACCACAACAAAGAGTAGACCCCGCTCGCCGCAACTAGAGAAAGCATGCGTGCAGCAACGAAGACCCAATGCAGCCAAAAATAAATAAATATTTTTAAAAATGAATAAAACAGATGAATAACAATTAGAGACAGACTAACAATAAGCGAATCAAATGAGTGGCGCAAACAGCAGGTGCTGCAGTAATGCAGAGAAGGCACAGGGTTAAGACAAAGTAAAACAGTCAGTGGTGCTGAAAACCTGGGTTGTTTGTTTCTTGGGGAAGTGTCTCATAGATTACACTATCATGCTTTTTCTCCAATCCATTTAAAACATGCTGCCATTCTTGCCTTGCAAGAGCCTCCTTATTTTTGAGATTCCAAATGAAGAACACTAGCCCTTTTCTATAGCCCCTCACTACTCACAGAGTGTGGTCCAAGGCCCAGCAGCATCAACCTGGAGCTTGAATGAAATGCAGAATCTCAGGCCCCATCCCAGACCTACAGAATCAGACGCCACCGCTTAACAAGATCCCAGGTGATCTGTTTACACATTAAAGGGTGAGAGACACAGCTCACATTAATCGGCCTCGGCCTGTCCCACTGGACTTGCTGAAGCCAACTCGAGCGCCTGTTTTGTTTAGCCTCTCACAGATCAGCATCATTCTGCTGTCATGGTTCCCAGATGAGGGATCAGAGGTCAATGGAGGTTAAGAGGCTTTTCCAGACTCTACACAGAAAATGAGGAGCCCCACTGGGACCAGAACCCCTTCTCCATGAGTTGTCCATTTGCTGATTAGTCATACAATCTGACCACAACAGATCAACTGATCTAAAGCCTACCAAAATGTACACTTCACTGGGGAAGAAAATAAAAACTGAAGAGACAGAAATTAAGGAACACAAATTTAGTCTGTACTTTATCTATAATCTGGATATTCATCTAAAAAATCCTAAACTGCTAAGTGGTATGAGATGGTCTTTGGGTGTGAAAAGTCTGATCAACCTGAACCCAGAAAATGCTTGCAAAATTCCACAATCACACTTAAGCTTGTTTGGTGACAACTGGAAACCAATTTGTGCCACAGCCTATACAAATCATACTTTTAAATCTTCAAAGAGTAAGTGGTAAAAATTAAACATGAATCACAGACTCCTGGCTAAGTGGTGAACTTTGATTTGTATAGGTCAGAACATCTAGACCCAGAGTACTTAAAAAAAATCACGTCAGCAATTAAACCCATGGCACGTATAAGTTTGCCTCAAAATTGCGAAAGCCACTACTGCCCTCTGAAAAGCAGAATCATGAAATCCCAGGACCTTTCATAAAGAAGATCTCAGTCCTTAGAAGTTCATTATTACTTTAAGGGAGACAAAAACGAATTTATAAATTAGAATAAAGTTCACAGGACTAAGACCTCAATGGTGAACAGCTGAGCACTCTTTGAGCATCTAACCATTTGATGTCTCACTAGATATATCAACATTTTTAAAATTCAAGCAGTGAGCCTCAACTTTCTCCCTGCAGGGACTTCTATATCATACCTCTGGCCCGCTTCCACATTTTTTGGTGCTTTTACACCAAATTAACTTCATTTGTAAACTACCGATGAATTAACTTCCCATTTTTCTTTATAAACCAAAGGCATCTGTAATCATCTATGAGAGTTTCTGAGCAGAATAAGATAACCAGGTAAGTCTCTTGCATTAGCTGGACGCTGCATACCCTTATCCTTGCTGAGGGACAGCAGGCCTCCCGAATTTTGAGGGCAACTGGGTGTATCTGAGCCTCCCTGGAGCAAAGGAAGGAATCAGGTTTTTAGCTAAATGGGAGTCAAAGAACATAGCATCCTGAAGTTATTCCCTTGGCTTTAATTGTCTCCTAAAGAAATAGTCTTATACAAAAAGATAATACACATAGTTCTTTGCAGATTATACTACTAATTACTAGTCATATGCTAAACGAGAATGCAATGGTCTCTGAACCTCATTCTACTCTTGGTCAAATCAGGGGCCGACAAACTATGGCAGGCGGGCCATGTCTGCTTGGCCACCTGTTTCTGTACAGCCCATGAGAGAAGAATGGTTTATACATTTTTAAATGGTTAAAAGAGAATTCAAAAGAAGAACACTGTTTCATGGCACATAAAAATTGTATGAGATTAAAATTTCAGTGTTCATAAATGAAGTTTTACTGGAGCACAGCCATGCTCATTTGTTACCTATTAACTGTGGCGTTTTCATGCTACAAAGGCAAGCTTAGAAAGGCAAGTTAAATAGTTGCAACAGAAACTGTGGACTTCCCTGGTGGCGCAGTGGTTAAGAATCTGCCTGCGGATGCAGGAGACATGGGTTCGAGCCCTGGTCTGGGAAGATCCCACATGCCGCGGAGCAACTAAGCCCGTGCGCCACAACTACTGAGCCTGGGCTCTAGAGCCCACGAGCCACAACTACTGAGCCCGCGTGCCACAACTACTGAAGCCCCCGCGCCTAGAGCCTGTGCTCCCAATGGGAAGCCCGTACAATGAGAAGCCCGCGCACCACAACGAAGAGTAGCTCCCGCTCACCGCAACCAGAGAAAAGCCCACGTGCAGCAATGAAGACCCAATGCAGCCAAAAATAAAATAAGTTAAAAAAGAAAACAAAAAACAAAAAAGAAACAAAAAAACTGTATGGCCCACAAGCCTAAAATATTTACTACCTGACCCTTCACAGAAAAACATTTGCCAACCACTAGTTGAAATTATGTTATAAAGCCATCATAGTATATGGCAAAGGAATATTTTTCCAAGTGGTTCTAAGGACCCTGCATGAGAATCACTGGGCTGCTGGTCAGAAGGCTCTGTGGCTCTATCTGCCACATCACTGTTTACTAGTTAACAGAAGCAACACCCTCTTGTTCAAGAGTTTTCTCCTGTGGCTCTGCAAACTCAAAGACCTAAGGAGTCAAAAAGGCCTGCCATGCTCCACTGATGCTGAAACTGTTCTGGGACAAGGCACCAGTAAGCCCAGCAGTTGCATATAAATTTCAGAAGGGCCTTTTTGTCCAGAGACCTCCAGATGACAGGGGAAAGCTGACCAAACTGGATAGGAGGTTACTCTCTGTCAGGGTAAAAGCAAGAATGGGAAGTGCTGAGGTGAGCGGGGAGGGCCATGGGCTGCACGTAACAGGACACGGCCGTAACCTTGGCACCAGGGCTCCCCACTCTTCCCTGCAACAGGTGGAAAACAAAGCTCCTCTGTAAATTACAGCCTTTGGAAAAGGATACCACGAAACACAAAATTTCTCCCCCCATCACTCAGATTAAGAGGTTCTGACACTACTTTTCATCCTCCTACTATGGGTATGTTTTCTTAAAAACTTCTAATTTATACATATGTAGTTTTTAAAATTATGGTTATTTTAGAGAATCTGAAAAAAAACCCTTTAGTATATGAGTAAAAAAGTATTCATGATTTGTAAAGACTGAAAATAGAGCAATTTAGCCATTTTCCAAGATGCCTTACAGAAGAAATTTAAAGGAATTACAAATCTCACATTCTTTGGACTACTGTTCTTCTATCAACCCTCCAACTAAGAAAAAGATCTACTTAAGGGTGGGTTTTTTTTCAGATGCTAATTTATCTTATTATTCAGAGATAATTTCATGATGACAGTTGAAAGGTGTTTTCTAAACGTACAGAATTGTATTTCTGCCCTTAGGATAGAAAGAGACTGTTAGCAGATAACACCAGGCACAGTAGATGCTCAACAAACACCTGAACTTAATAATTTAATAACTGTCCTGACCTGACCTTCCCATCCCTCCCTATCCTCTCTCCCTCCCTCCCTCTCTCTCTCACACACACAACCCAGCTTTAAATCCAGCTAGCAACACCAAACACAGGCAATTAAAGTTACCCTGGCAACTGTCTACTCAGAAAGCAGGAACTCTCTATCAAACCCGGTACTACCTCTACTGTCGAGTATAAAGGAAGACTTAGAGAAAAGGACACTTCAAAGATTGTAAAAGAAGCATTTATTCCTGTAGCAAAGAAGCTGTGGTTCCTTTGGAATTGCCAAGGAATTCCTGTGCTGGTGCCTCTAAGGGATCTGCATGTGTACACAATCATGTGAGTACTGGTCCTTAGAGGGTATTTTCACAAGTACTGGCCTGGGTTCCTGCACACATCACACACTAAAGCCAGCACTGCTGGCCTGCACATTCAGAGCTGGGCGCAAGGCAAGTATTCTCCAGCACAATGCAAATCACCACATCAAGGCATCTGGTGGCCCAAGAGGTAAAATTCTTCCAAAATCTTTAAAACTTCCAGGTACTAGACATTTTAATTTTTAATACTTCATTTTACATATTTAAATTTCCCTATAACTACACATCTGTTTAAAAAAACAAAATCAATGGAAGGATTCTATTGGGTACCTGTCAGCCACATAGAGTAGAAAACCATCTCTGGCTTTCGGTGGTATGCAGTCCAAACCATACAAACTTAAGTGTATAAAAATACAGTGGCACATGAAGGGCCAGGGATCAAGCCACCTAGGTGAAATTTATTCATTCATTCAAGAAATAGCCCGACAGGGCTTCCCTGTTGGCGCAGTGGTTGAGAGTCCACCTGCCGATGCAGGGGACACAGGTTCGTGCCCCGGTCCAGGAAGATCCCACATGCCGCAGAGCAGCTGGGCCCGTGACCAATGCCGCTGAGCCTGCACGTCCGGAGCCTGTGCTCCACAACGGGAGAGGCCACAGCAGTGACAGGCCCGCGTACCGCAAAAAAAAAAAGAAGAAGGAATAGCCAGACATGTTGTGGTTAAACAGCAAGTACAGTGGATTATAAATTCAAGGCTGACACCACTGAAGGAATTGGTACAACCACTTTGGAAAATAGGCATCAGCTACTAAAGCTGAGGATATGCACATCTATGACCAGCAGTATTCATAACTGCCCTGGGCCAGAAACAACCCAGATGTCCATCAACAGTGGAAGACAAATAGATAACCTGTGGTATATGCATACAAATATGAACTAATTACAGTTACAGGTAACAACATGGATGAATCTTAAAAACTATAAATGCTGCAAGAATTTGAACCAAAAAATTATATATGTGTGTAATACATATATGTATAAATACCCACACTTACATACATATACATATATATGATGTTGACCCCCCCCAAAAAATGGATTTACAAGAATACCTACATTAATTCCATTTGCATAAAAGTGAAAAACAGGCAAAATGAAACTATATTGTTTAGGGTTAGTATTTAGGTGATAAAACCTGTACAAAAGAAAGGAAATGACTTTCACAAAAATGAAGCTATTTACTGGCTGGGTTACCTCTGGGGTAAGGAGAGAGGTGGTCATTGGGAAAGAGTGGGAAAAGGGTACTTCTTAACCTGCAAGATGGTTACAGCTGTTTTCTTTAAAATAATTAAGTTATCCATTTATGTTTTATACCCTTTACTGTGTGTTATAATTCACACAAAAAAAGTTAAATAAATACAATGTTGGTTTCCAGTAATTCAGAACCCTTACAATTCTGGCCTATCTGGGGAAAAAACACTTCCTCTCTGAATATCATTACTGGCCTGTCAGCTTCATGAGGCAAGGACCTTATTGCCTTCTACCCCAGTAGTCAGCACTGAACCTTTCGCATGAAAAAAGTCTCAATAAATGTCTATCTATAAACACTTTTTTTTTTTTGGGGGGCTGGGCTGCACGGCTTGTGGGATCTTAGTTTCCCAACAAGGGATCGAACCGAACCCGAGCCCTCGGCAGCGCAGTCCTAACCACTGGACCACCAGAAACCCATACACTCTTGATGTGAATTTTGTTTTAACCCACCTCTCTTCTGAAATTACTGATTTGAACTGTGCCCACATTAACATTTCCCTTTCTCTGTCTTCACCCCAGTCAGGCTTTCATAAATAACTAAAGCTACCATCTTAAATATTCGCTCTGTAAGTTTATACTTAGGTGCTGTTGCTTTAGCAACTCTCCCTGCTTTCCACTCCCTTTTATGCCTCCTCACAAACAAAGAAAAGACGAATACAGTAGATTTTTGTTTTTAATGGGGAAGTTTTCATTTGCAACCAAGAGTAACGCCAAGGTTCTTAATGATTTAACTGTTTTGAAGTTAAGAAGGGGTCCTCCATTGTCTGGAGAAATACTACCATGCTATCAGGGTTAATAAAACTTTACGACCAGCTGTATTTAAAACACATGCTACCTGTTCTAGACAGAAACCCAGTCTCTATAAACAGGATTGGTTAATTTTATAATAATCTATTTCAATTTAAAAAGTCACTCAGGAAAAAAATAAGCTAGAGGTTTTCAGACTATGCAAACCAGGAAAAAAATCACTTTGTGCAAACAGACATTTATGAAAATGCTTAGAAAAGTCTAAAAGAATACACATAGACCAATAAAGATACACACAGCAGTTACTTTTGGGACAGATGCTCAAAAGAAGGTTTTAATCTTATCTGTAAAGTTTTAATTTTTTTTCCAAACAGAGAATGATTAATTCTTGGTATTGGGAAAAAGTATTTGTAATCCACCTCGCCTTAAAATAAAATCCCAATTGCTAAAGAACCTACCAAACACAGTTCCTTCCCTAAGGAGCAACATTTTAAAATGCTAAAGTTTTAAAGGATTTCCTGTACTTACACACCTGGCCAATTTTTTTATGGTAAGAATATAGATTTATACCATTGTATTAAAGAATATTACACAAATCATACCTGCATTCAACCAATGTGAGAGATTTCAGCTAAGAACACAGCATAGATACATTGGACACTAACGTTAAAAAGCCTTCGAATGAAGTAAACTGTCTCCCATTTTATGGGGGAAAGCCAAAAATATCAAGCATCTACCTCTCCTCCCCCAGGCGTCAGAAGATGAGTCAGAGCTGGAGGCAGGAGTAGGGCCCATGTGTCAAGCCGCCTGTGCAGGACTCCTTCCTTCCTCCACCAGGCAACCCTCTGCTCCCACCCACGTCGGGGTCCCTGCCTCAGCCTGTCCCTGATGTGAATTCTCAGGTGCCTCTGGTGAAGATGAGGCAGTTATTCATTCTGGGGGCTTCTCCTTCCCTGCATTTCTAAAGGGAACCTGAGAATGGGGGCCTTTAGAGTCCACAACAAGTAACAGTCACCAAATGCAGCTCAAGGAAGTGGAGCTTCCAGATACACTCACACAACTTTGCAAAGAATACAACACCTTTGTTCCCCTCATTTTAAAGACTAGGAAACACGCAGAGAGCAGCTGTGACTTGTTCAGTATCACTTAACTTTGTGACAGAGCTGAGTCCCAAGCGTGGAGCTGCTGGCAGCCCCACCCCGTGACGTGACTTTTAACTGATCTGTATAGTCTCAGGGAGTACGTTCCAACATTCCATGACATTTATGAGTGGCCTCATGGACTAGGAATTCCAGGAACTCTGGTCCATATTCCTTTCAGGTGAGTAAAGAATCAGGACTTGGCGTTTTGCCTCCGTTTTCAAATCCGTAAAATGGGACGTAATGCTTTCTACTTACCTCTCTCATAAAACTACATTGAACAGCTAGTTAACACGTGGCTAAACGCCCTGAGGTCTTGCTGGATGAAAAGCACAAGGCACTTAAAAAAAAAAAAAAATCCCTACACAGTAGAACTACATTTTTAAGTCACTCCTCCTTCCCTTGCCTCTGGGATGGCCAGTTACCATAACACTGGCTGGCACCATTGGAAACATCCACCTAAATAAAATATCGTTATACAATCCACTTAAGGCAACTACATACAACATGCAACTCCTCTCGCACACAAACAACGACTCAACTTCACTGTGGAGCAAGGGTGCTTAGGAGAAATAAAAAGACATGTTAGCACTGCGCTCACCAATCCACCACCGTAGAGAAATACTCAAGTTGAATACTTGGCATTGCTGAAAGTCAAGTTGCTTCTACCAACGCACCAGAAACCTTTGGAAGACGCAAGAAGCCGCCGACGCTCCCGTGGCTCGGAGCGGGCGAATGGTGGCGACGGGGTGAGGAGGCAGAGAGGCCATGGCTGGACCGCAGAGCAGAGGGGTCAGGGAGGGGGAGGGGAACAGAAAGGATGCTCGCGAAAGAACCAGAGGGCTGGGACCCCGGCTCTAGAGGCAAGCTGCGCGTAGCGGGGCGAGCCGGGGGGCACGCGCGGAGCTGCTGACGGCGCGCGTGCGCATTGTGCCCTCCGCCGCCGAGCGGGGAGTCCGGGGCGCGACCCCGGCTCGCACCGCCCCAGCTGCAGCGGCAGACCTTTGCTCAGGGGGCTCTTGTTGTGTCCTCATCTGTGTCTCAACATACGCCCCCGCTCCTTCCCCACTTCAGCGTCTACCTACAAACTGGGTTTGGGCGTGGGTGCAGGGATGATGAACTAGGGTACTTTCTGGATGTGAGAGGGTTAAAGGCAAGAAAACAATACAAATGTAAAAGGTGTGAAGAGTGCAATTAGTGACTAATCTCCGCCTCTCCCCCCACCCCACCACCACCTTCGGTCCTGCAAGGGAGAGCCCAGGAGCTGGGACCAAAGAGTGAAGGGGAAATAAATCTCATGGCAACTGTTGGATGAATTTTGCTTGGGCAGGTATGGACAGTTTCTAACGACTGTGGGAAGCTGTGTTGTCTGAGACTCAGAAGTAGCTATAGATATGGCCATCTTCTGCCTGCCCCGAGACCGCCAACCCACCATCATAAACCACAGGTGCCACCTGAGTTTCAAAACACCAGGTCCACAGCCCGTGCCTCCAAGGCAGAACTGTAGGGTCTCCGGAGCCCAGGCTGAACGCATGGATTCGTGAAAGGCTTATTTGCTGTGTCACGCTGAGGGTATTTTTTTTTTTAAGAAGATGTTGGGGGTAGGAGTTTATTAATTTATTTTTGCTGTGTTGGGTCTTCGTTTCTGTGCGAGGGCTTTCTTTAGTTGTGGCAAGCGGGGGCCACTCTTCACCGCGGTGCGCGGGCCTCACACTATCGCGGCCTCTCTTGTTGTGGAGCATAGGCTCCGGACGCGCAGGCTCAGCGGCCATGGCTCACGGGCCCAGCCGCTCCGCGGCATGTGGGATCTTCCCGGACCGGGGCACGAACCCGCGTTCTCTGCATCGGCAGGCGGACTCCCAACCACTGCGCCACCAGGGAAGCCCGAGGGTCTTTTTTTGAATGTAGGTTTGTCCATCTATAACATGAGTAGATGCAAAGCGGACTTTTTTCAGCACAATCTTGCCCTGTAAACAACTTTCTCGAGGCTCTGCAGTGAGTCTAACACCTAAGAGTCCCGACTCCACGCCCAACCCTTTGCTCACCAGCCCCAGCTACTCACCGTTGTAAATCATTGTCATCAGAACAGCTGAACACTCAAACGAGTAATCATAGGTTTAGGGGGAAGGATTGGTGAGGGAAGTAAAAACAGCGCTTTGGGTTTATATCCCACCCCGCCACATCCCCCCGCATCTTCAACCACAAGCTTTGGGGATTTTTCATGCTTTCTGGTCTCCAACCGGATTCCGAGTCATCCCGTGGGTACAGGAATATCTAAAAGTTCTGTCTGCTTCCCAGACAAAAATATAACATCAAAGCCATTTTAGTGATAATCCTAAGGGAGTTGAAAAGGCCTAGAATGGAGAGATTTTGTTTATTTTTCCCTTCATAAAGAGAGAATCAAAGCTTTAAAATTAAGCAAAATTAATCTTTCTGCGAGAGAACAACGCAGAATCTGATTCAGGATAACACGTTAGGAGTTCAGATCTTGCCTGTTCGGAAAGGCATCTTCCCAGCGCCAAATTGCTCCACCATCAATTTATCTAGTGACTTATTTTTGACATGCCAATACCAAAATAGCAAAATCTCTAATAGAAACGATTGTATGCCGCTTTATTTCTGTTTCTCCCCGACCCCCCCGACCAAGTGTTCCTTCAGTCAATTCAATGACTCAGCAGCACAAAAGATACATCCCTCTTCAGATTCAAGCTTATTTGTTACACAGAAGGCAGGTTTCCAGAACAACACTTGTTAGTGACAAGGAACTGGGCATTTTCACGCATTCTAGAACTAAGCCTACCATGAAGAATCAAATCCTCATCAGCGAAGAGGAGGGAGAAGGACTAAAATAGAGTTTGTATTGAGTGTGATGTATGTGTGAAGATCTAGAGATTAAGGAAAGTAGGAAGAAGTGCTAAACTCAGTAAGATCAAATAGTGACTGTACATGTACGCCTGTGGGTAGGGAGGTGCTTTATGCCTTTACAGAATGTGGAAGTGTGGGCTTATAGATATCTCTACAAAAAAAAACAAAGGAAGAAAATGCAATTTGAAGGTGTTATCTTCTAAACCAGCACTGTCTGATAGAACTTTGGGGGCTGGAAATGATCCATACGTGCACTTTCCAACACAGTAGCCACTAGTCTCATGTGACTTTCTTTTAAGGGTTTTGTTGTTGTTGTTGATTTATTTATTTTGGCTGTGTTGGCTCTTCGTTGCTGCGCACGTGCTTCTCATTGCGGTGGCTTCTCTTGCTGCGGAGCACAGGCTCTAGGCACGCAGGCTTCAGTAGTTGTGGCACACGGGCTTCGTTGCCCCGCGGCACGTGGGATCTTCCCGGACCAGGGCTCGAACCCGTGTCCCCTGCATTGGCAGGCGGATTCTTAACCACTGCACCACCAGGGAAGCCCCTCATGTGACTTTTGAGCTCTTGAAATGTGGTTTGTGTGACCGAGGAACTGAATTTTAAATTGTAATTAATTTTAATCAATTTAAATGTAAATAGCCACATGAGGCGAGTGGCTACCTTCCTGGGCAGCACATTAGTACACGGTAAATAGGTACCTTTAAAGGTGTCGACTGCTTTCGATGTATTAACATCTTAGAGACCGTCTGTTACAAAAGTCTGACTTGTCTATGCCCAGAGAAGGTGTGGGTGCTCCTGACTATGTCTGAATAAGCAGTGCTTTAGAGCAGTGCAGCTTCTGTGCAGAATAAGAGTTGATCTGATTAGACACAGTAAATAGAGGGTGGAAACTTCTACTCTGCTTAGCTTCTGATGTCTGCCTTTCCAAAAATATTCTCCTTAATTGCTTGGGCAATGGCTTCTCCTGAGACTAATCAGACCTTGATGAGCCCCTCAAAGAATAGCTGCATCTTCCATTTGCATCATTTCTTCTGGTTAACAAATTGGCAACAGATTTGATATATCTGTTAGAACTGGGAGACAGCTGTGATCAGGGCTCCCGGGTCTACAGAAGTTAGATTTCAGGGTGCCATCAGGTCCCATGGCTCTGGAACACCTGCTTGCTAATGCCTGTAATTCCACAGCATATGCCATTAATCGCTACAAAAATCCAAATCCCCCAGAGAAGTAAATCTTTAAGCTATCTTAAACTTTCACACGTTTAAGAGGGATAGTGGACACCAGGTATCTGGGAGAAAACTCTACAAATGTGGAAAAGATAAAAGAACTAGGGGGATAGAAGTCCAAAAACATATTTCATCCACTATTCAAACTTGCCTAATGCTTGCACTATTTTGTAAGACGTAAGATAACACCTTATATAGCTATCATAAGGATTAACTAGATATTATTAATTGTAAAATACTTTAAACTTTTATTTGTAGAGTTTTACTTTATTTTATTTATTTATTTACTTATTTACTTTTTGGCTGCACTGGATCTTTGTTGCTGCTTGCGGGCTTTCTCTAGTTGTGGCGAGCGGGGGCTACTCTTCGTTGTGGTGCGCCAGCTTCTCATTGCGGTGGCTTCTCTTTGCTGTGGAGCACAGGCTCTAGGTGCACAGGCTTCAGCAGTTGTGGCTCGCAGGCTCTAGAGCACAGGCTCAGTAGTTGTGGCGCACGGGCTTAGTTGCTCTGTGGCATGTGGGATCTCCTTGGACCAGGGCTCAAACCCGTGTCTCCTGCATTGACAGGTGGATTCTTAACCACTGTGCCACCAGGGAAGTCCTATTTGTAGAGTTTTAATAGTTCTCATGTAATTAATTTTTCCATTAATAAAAAAAGTCACATTACAAAACAAAACAAAACAGGAGAGAAAGCATCACCCCTAATTTTACTACTTAACGAAACAAAAATTAGCATCTTTTTCTTTTTTTTTCTATGCATGATTTTTTTTAGTTTTCTTTACACAATTACAATCATAGTGTGCCTACAGTTTCGTAACCTGAGTTCAAGCTTCTTGAGCTAGGCTTATATAAGGGAATATTACAACATATCTAGGATGACTAGGTCATTTAACATCTGTCTGAAATTTTCTGCCCTTAATTCAACCCTGGGGCTGTGGCAATGATGCACAGTGATGAAGATTCCAATATAAACAACAACATCCATGAAAAATGCACCTGTGCCTATTTTAACATTTGCTCTGTGTCCTTCAGAACTTAGTGTCCCTCTGTGAGACTTTATCATGGTGTGAATGTACCATTTACCATGGAAAATCAAGGGCTTGTTCAGACCTGGCTAGAGTTAAATGAAAATATCAAAGGCTCAATGAGAAGGGAAGGGAAGGGAGGTGTCAGGTGTAATATATACCTTATCCCATTTATCTTCATCAAACCCAGTCAGGTAGGTTTTATCAACCACAGTTCAGATATGAGGGGTAAAAAACTTGCCCAAGGCTGTATCATTATTAATAGCAGAACAAGGATTAGCACTTAGGTCTTTCCAGTACACCAGGCAGGTAAACAAGAAAGCATATACACCCTTTATTTAAAAAGGAAAAGAGAGGGGTTTAAATTTTTTTAAAAACTAGAATATATTCATGTATTTCTTGAGGAAAAAATTGTTTTAAAAGAAACCTTTAAAGAAAGGGGAAATGAAAAATTAAAATATTTCCCCCCAAGAGTTAGTAACCTCTGGTAATAAACAATAATGAAATGGTAAGAGATATAACTTTAAGGACTGCCTAGGTAATTAATGCCACTTTGCATAATCTCCTACAACACCAAAGAGAAAAAACCTGGTCCCACTCAAAGGGAGTAAATGTCCATATCAGCCCAAGAGCCTGAAGACCGCCCCTCTAGTTATAAATTGTTATAATGTTCTGATGTCAAGCCTCTGACTATGCAAATGAAACAATGGAAGGTGAGGGGTAGGGTGTGTAGCAGTTTCCCAGATTGGTTAGGAGGCAACATCTAACCTACAGTGCTGCTCATCTGCTCTCTGCTTTGCCAAATAGTAGCAAATCTGTGTTACAGGAAGTTGTAAGCCTCAAATAAGTCTTCACCCACCCAAAATGTACACATTGTTGCAAACATATCCCCTGCCGCGTGTCTCCAGAGCCCTGGAAAATGTCTAGCTACATCCTGGATGCTAATCAGGGGTACCTCCTCTCAACAGAGGGCCTCTAAGCTCCCAGCCCCTACATCCGCCCCCTCTTGCCGCATCTGCTGGAAATCCATGGCTTGCCTTCCCCCGCCCCTAGTTTCCATGGAGATGAAACAGTTTACTTTTTACCCCCAACTCTAAGCCACGGTTATTTTTAACTGTAAAACTCTGAGCCAGGTCACAGCTGGGATCTGGAAGATGTAATGACGTCTATAGCCACCCTTCTCTCCCACCAACGCCTTCTTTTCTGCAGTTGCTGGGGGCAGAGGCACTCCTGGGAGATTTTGCTCTCAAAAGCGTTTTGCTTTGCATCATTGACGTTAAACCTGTGCTCACTTAGATCTGACAGGTGTCTTGAATCTGAAACTATGCACACCCCAAACAAGGCAAAGATCTTCTTGTTGGGGCAGGGGCAGCCAGGTAAGGTTGACATTGCTGTCACCTCCAAGTGGCTAGAGCTTAGATAAGTGCCCTTTGGTAAAAATATATCAAGGTGTCATCCTCTAGGCAAAAAATAAGGGTTCTGGCTCCTGCCCCAGTAGAGTGGCTTTTTCTGCTGCAGCTTGACTTTACTTAAAAAGAGGCTCCAGACAAGATACTGTGTGGGAAAACTGTTCCACCTCTCCAAAGCGAAGCAAGTTCCCATGGGGTAAGGGCTGGGACACTGCTGCCCTCTCTTCCTTTACTGAAAGTTCCTATCAGTCCCCCCACCCCCACCCCATCTCTGAGGCTCCTGGTACTTGGGAGCTCGTGTCTTCCTGGCACTTTGGAACTTTTCACCCTTTTTCAATAATTTTTGGGGAAAAGCTATTAAATTACCCTGAAAATTGCCTTTTTCATCTTAGACAACATCCTAAGATTGGAAACCGAAGTAAAAACATCAGACAGCCTCAACTCAAGGTCAGTTTTCTGATAGGGTATATTGTAGGGGAACATTAAAATTAAGCTTCACAGTACAGGTCCCATTATTTTTTTTATTTCTTAAAATAATATATATCTTATGTCATGATAATGGGGAGGGTAGGGGCGGGGGATCCAAATCGTTAGCTATCTATCATTTAATGGGAGAAAAGAGGTCACTGCCAGCAATTCAGATGAAGGGAGTGTACTTGGCAGACAGCTCTCTGGGAAGGAGAGGTGCATCGGAAGTGTCTTGAGTTGGCACTTGGCTGTCAGTTCACTGAAGTGTGATTTCAGCGTTTTTGCTTTGATTAATAAAGTGTTGGTTTCTTAAAACAATTGTGAGGTCTTCTCCTTTCCACACTTCCTAAGATGCTACTTCTGTTCCACATAACTCTGGACCAAGGCAAGATTATTAGCAAGCTACCTGGAAGCTTTCTGCCACATAAGACCTCTGGGGAGACCAGAGAAAGCTGAAAAAAAAGTGTGGCTTGGTTAAGAATGTGAGATTAATTCAACCAAACGATTATTAGTTCGGTGCCATAGAAATCCATCCCCTGTGCTCCAAAGTAGAAAATAAGTGCATCAGACTTAATTCTCCAGTCCAGAAAGACACAAATCTGGGCTGGCAAAGGTTAACTAGGGCTTTCAAAGGCAAGGGGAGGTACGGCGATATTCAGGGCTGCATCTATCAAATCAAATGTTTTGTAGCTTTCAATTTGGGGTTTTAAACCTTTTAATGGTCCCTTTCTGCATTCTTATCTCAATTTCCTTATTCTTACTCTTAACTGGGAAGGGGGCCCAGCACACAACACATACCAAGCAAGTAACTCCTAGTGACAATGGAATTTTTTCTTTCTTTCTTTTTTTTTTTTTTTTTTTGCGGTACGCGGGCCTCTCACCGTTGTGGCCTCTCCCGTTGCGGAGCACAGGCTCCAGACGCGCAGGCTCAGCGGCCATGGCTCACGGGCCCAGCTGCTCCGGACCGGGGCACGAACCCGTGTTCCCTGTATCGGCAGGCGGACTCTCAACCACTGCGCCACCAGGGAAGCCCGACAAAGGAATTTTAAGGTCAGATGCAAGACATTCATCCTTCCTTTAAATACCTATGTCTTTTGACTTGTAAGCCTGGTCAGTCAAATCAAAAGGCAGTTAATCTCAGTGCATCTCAACTGGTAGAAGCCAAGGCAGCAGGCAAACAATGAATAGAAAAAGAACTCCCTCCCATTAGATAAACTGGCTTTCCAAGCTTCTCAGAAATGATTCACCTGTCCCCACCCCCTAGCCCTCAAAAGCAGCATACAAATGAACACTCAGTGCCAATGCATATTTTGTGGATACTTAGGTTCCAAAATATTCCCTAGTTAAGTGCTATTCACTATTGTTCTCTCTCCCAAAGCAAGTATTTGTCAGCACGACCATTACTATTCTAACCAGGTTGCTCTGACTCTCCTTGCGCCCTGAGATCCTGCTCAATATCACTTACATTTCACTAAGAGGGCTGGTTATTGTGCCTGATTGAAGGGAGATTCTTTATCTTAGCTGGACTACCTCTTCTACACAGGGCCACAGATGTAGCAGTGTCCCATTGTACCAGAGGTGGTCCTTTCTGACAGATCGGAGAGAGGTTACCCACATTTGGCTAAACACATTGGAAAGGAAAGCAAAGCTTCCAGATCAGTACCTCTGGAATAGAAGTTCAAACAAATAAAAAGCCAGGTACATGTAAGTTGTGGAAAAGCTTTTTGTGTTAGCAATAACAGTATATATCTAGAAGGTATCTATAAAGACATCTTTAAAAATGAATGGGCAAGTCATCAAAAAATCTACAAACAATAAATGCTGGAGAGGCTGTGTAGCTGATTCACTTTGTTATAAAGCAGAAACTAACAAACACACCATTGTAAAGCAATTATACTCCAATACGGATGTTAAAAAAAAAAAATGAATGAGCAATATTCCAGAATGCTGTTTAGAACACAGTACTGCTCTCCTGGCTGGAGACCCGTCGAAGTGTTTTGGAGTAAATATGAATTCGTTTTTCCAAGCTTCACTTTGTAGTTTGGGCCTCTGACTTATCACACTGGACATTTAGTTCTTATCACGTACCTACATATTCCCTAAAGCTGGAGTGACTTCCCAACTAGAGCTTTGTTATCGATGACTGTCATTGGCCTTCTCCCCTTTCCCGCTAACTACAAGCTGAGGATCTCAATACTCAAAACTGGGAAACTTGTTATCACTCAGCAGCGACTGGTTAATTAACTAAGTTCAGATTTAAAAAGGGGGGTTAGGGTGGGGGGAGTTGTAAACAGTAAAAGGATGAAAACTGGAACCCAAGAAGAGATAAATCATAAATAGTTGGTCTCAACAGAGACAGTTGAGGTCTTTGAGCACAAGAAAGGATCATTATAAGCAGGCTTACTTATTTACTTATTTATGGCTGCATTGGGTCTTTGTTGCTGCACGTGGGCTTTTCTCTAGTTGTGGTGAGCAGGGGCTACTCTTCGTTGCGGTGCGCTGGCTTCTCACTGCAGTGGCTTCTCTTGTTGTGGAGCACGGGCTCTAAGCGTGTGGGCTTCAGTAGTGTGGCTCGCGGGTCTAGGGCTCAGGCTCAGTAGTTGTGGTGTACGGGCTTAGCTGCTCCACAGCACGTGGGATCTTCCTGGACCACAGCTCAAACCTGTGTCCCCTGCATCGGTAGGCAGATTCTTAACCACTGCGCCACCAGGGAAGCCCAAGAAAGTGTCATTACACGTAAAGAAATTTGTTCTCTATTCCCCACCAGGACAGAGGAGAACGATATGCATAAAATTCGAGCAGAGGGCTTCCCTGGTGGTGCAGTGGTTGAGAGTCCGCCTGCCGATGCAGGGGACACGGGTTCGTGCCCCGGTCCGGGAAGATCCCACATGCCGCGAAGCGGCTAGGCCCATGAGCCGTGGCCACTGGGCCTGCGCGTCCGGAGCCTGTGCTCCGCAACGGGAGAGGCCACAGCAGTGAGAGGCCCGCATACCGCAAAAAAAAAAAAAAAAAAAAATTCCAGCAGAAATCTTTAAATTGTAATAAAGTTCCTAGCAGTTAAAGGTCTTTATTTCATAGTTCACTGTTGTTGAGTTTCAGAGTAAACTCTCTTTCTTCTGAGATGATCTGCACCAAGAAGGACCTAAATTAGTGGAGGTGGTTTATGGCCAATCCCATCTAGCTGGAAAGGCGAAGGATGGAATATTCTTTGGAACGTCCTTGCTAGCTCTGGATTTTTAGTAACAAGAAGGGCCTTCCTTTGGTGACAAGAAGATGGAAGGAAATAATGTACTAAGCTAGTGATCAACATCAAACGTCAGCAAGTGCTCTTCTAACGACACCTTTCAAGAGTAATCCTCACCCAAAATTATGGCTTGATCTTTGAGAAACCCGCTAGGATTCTAGGTCTTAAATTTTGTGAAGTTGGGCCTACCAAAACCATAGTAATCCTCCTTTCTAAAATCCAGTCATTTGAAATCACAGCCTTATTTTTCTGTCACTCTTTTCAACAATGCCTCTTTCTTCATCCAATCTACTGATTTGCCAGTCAGTTTTTCAGACTTCAACTTGTTCCAGGGTTTCTATCAGACTGTCCTGCCATCCGCCATCCTCCCAGCCCTAAGCACCACAGCTGCTCCTTGTGTACTAGCCAGCTAAATCTCTTGGCACTGTTTTCCCTACTCATCACCCTCCACCTACTACGTCTGGAACAGTCTCCCACTTCCATCTGCCATTTTATTTCTCTCATCTCCGTCTTATCATTGCCTCAGAAGTGCACCTCTCCCAGGAAGCCTTCCTTAATCAAGATCAAGGACTCCTCAGACTACAGCAGACATCACCTGACACAGATGTCTAATGCACTTTTAGAACAGGACTTGCCTTCCAAGGATAAGAGGCAACCCCTTTATAAGCAACTCAGGGTGATGCTGGTGGTAGGATACGTTTTCTAAGAGACAGGACTATATCAAGAAAACCACAAGCCGCCCTTTTGAAACACTGAAGTCCTTTATTCTATTTCCCTCAGATCCTACGAGTTTCCTTTTCATTTGTTATCCCCTAGATGAAGTCTATTAGCAAACTGCATGCATATTTACAGCAGTCAAGAAGTTTGAGCAGATACTTCCAACAAAGCATACAATATTTGAATTAGATATTTTGAATGTTGAAAGAATTAAAGAAATCAGTCAGCTACTGGAGGTAATTTGTGCAGATTCTGAAGTATTTCTATACAACTTTGCTTCTAACAGAAAAGGGAAAACGCTGACTCAGGGTTTGGCTTCTTATTGCGCAGAAAGATTTGAGGACAAAGTTTCAGATGTGGTGGGGTCACTCACCCTCATATCTAGTGAGTTCCATATATGAAAAGGCTTTCCTTTTGTTTTACAAGTAGCTCTTATTGTAGGCTAGCCTTTCACCATTGAGAAATTAGGGTTCAGGTCTTAATCTAAGCCACACTGAGGTTAATTGTATCACCTCCATCCTCAGGGGTCTGGTATCCAGGGAAGCCAAGGGTGAGAACAGGGTGAGCCCAGGACACACAAGTTAGCAGAGATAATGCAGTGTGATGAGGCGTGCATCCAACCCCCTAAGTGTGCTTTAGTTACCAGAATATTTGACACACCCACAAATTAAGTAGCAAAACATTTTAATCCATTAATTCTAAAAATAACAGAGACGTTTTATATCCGGTGCCACCTCCTCAAAAGTCTACTGCAGATTAGACAGCCAGACTGCAACTTACAAAGCCAGACATTAAAGTTGAAGATGCAGTTTGGGACAAGACCATCGTGGGGAGATTTTCCTCCTCTTTGCTCATAAACATAAGTTGTCAGCTTAAAAGAATCCTCAGACAGAAAGAGAAAGCTTTCTCTCTCTATAACCTCTTTATTTTAAATCTGTCTGTAATGTTTGAAGGCAAAACAGATAATCAGAAAACCAACCTCCCAAGCAAGTACAAAGATCTGAGCTGGACTCCTGGGACTAAAGACTGGTTTAGTTCTATTTCTACCAACACTGTGATGTGAGGTACCATGGTTCTTGTTTTCGTTACAAGAGGTGTTAGGAATGAATGCCCACACACAATTAATAATAGCTTATCTAGCACATAGCTCTGCAGCACAGTACCAACAACAGGAGTATTTTAAAGCCGGGTGGAGAAGAAAGTAGACATTAATACAACTTAAGGTTTCCTTTGTTCTTCCCCTCTTTTTACAAGGAGAATTCAGCTCAAAAACAAAACTCCACAATGCCCGTACTGTCCTTTGGCCCACCAGGCCCGGAGAGCCTCAGGCTTTAGTGATGTATCCTTCTCGGATGAGGAAATCATAGATTTTCCGGGTTTTGTTCACGTCTATCTTGATGAGTGCTCTTGCCTGTGCCAGTCTCAAGCCTCCTTGCTTGTTACATTCGTTCAATAGAGCAGATTTGTATTCTAAATAGGCTCCTGGGACCAATCTCACCATCTGACAGAGCTGCAAGACATGGCAAATTTAATAAACATTAACATCTGTCATTCTCATAATTTAATCCAGCAGGTATAGCCAAAATAAAATGTAAAGAGTGACATCAACCTCCAACTATTTACAGGAGATGCTGGTGGCTAGATTACATTCCAGTTTGTCTTTTCTTTGGAGAGGATACTCTCTAAAGGCAGACAGAAAAAGGGAGAGTCTGATGCCGGGAGAGCTCCAGCACCTATCGGCTGGCTCACCTGGGTCTGTCAGGGATACAAGTCTGCGTCCTGAGGAGCGGTGTGGAGCAGAGGCCCAGCACCTTCCAGCTCAGCCAGTCAGGGAGGAGCCACAGGGCACTGTGCGGGTGGGGCTGCTGATACTTGGGTTCCCGAGTATGAATCGCATTATTTTTAGTATCGGCGTAAATCTTTAGTCCCTGATTTTGTGATTACATTTCCTACTCTGGAGGGAGAAGAGATATAGAGACCTTGCTAAGAGGTCACTTTAACTGCTAAAAATCTAGAAACCTGGCTCGATTCCAGTTCACCTGCCACTATCCAGAAATGAACAGCCTGAGGTTACCACTTTGTGGGTAAGGATAAAAACTGCTTGAAACTCCAGGCCATTCCACCCTTGATTCAGAATGGCAATACTTCTTCAGCAATACTTGGATATAACATACACCTCCTTCTACTCCCAAACTAATCTTTACTGTTCCTACTGGGTAAAATAAAAGACTAATACTAGCGCCTACTCCATGACTTTTCCTTACTGTCTGACCTGAATTACTGATACAGAGTGGCAGATGAAGACACTGATCTTGGGAACCGTAAAAGGAGCACACGAGGAACAAAGAGGATCCTCTCTTGGAATGGACTTGAGATCTGCGGCACATTCTTTTGAAAACGCTTGATGATGACCCTTTTGAGGCTGGATTTAAAGTTTAGAAACGGCCAAAAGTAATATGAAGAATCACATCCGGTGATTATAATGTAAAAGAAAAGTAGGTCATGGCTTTTTTAATCAAAAGTAATGTGCGACTGACTATATATGATGATGAATTCCTCTTTTATGCTTATACACATACTATGGAGACAATTCAAAAATCTTTTAAGTGATGGTCATATTGTTGGAATAACAGTAGAACTTCTGAAAATGCCCACTCTAATAGGAAAGAATCATTTTCATATACCAGTTATTTTAAGTTTGAAAAAAATTAAATTCATTGACATAAAGCACAGTACAGTATCTAGTACATGGTAAATGCTCAATAAACGATAGTTGCTATTATTTAGATTTACATCTCATATGTTCTTCTCTCAGGAGATGAATGGCGGCTGGGTGATAAGGAAAGGAGTCCTTGAGACCTGCTGAGGTCAGCGCTTTAGCACCTAGACCTCTGGGATGGACTAGAGCTGTACATGCACCTGTGTGACATGAACAGAGCAAAACGGGTTTGATCCTATAACATGTTTTTAATGACAACTCAATGAATAACCAGCCCCTACTCTCTTTCTTCTAACCAGCTCCCCTTCTTTTTGTTACCTCCTTTTCTTTTTCATTCAACTTCTCTGTGCCAGGGAGGCCAGTGAGGTTCAAGGGCGGTGCACTTCGTCTACCTACAGATATAGACAGAAAAAGGCATATATTTCATAAGAGTGACAGTCCCTCAGGTGTAAAGTGTATAACAAAGTTCACCACAGTCAGGCCAGTTAGGTACAAGATTACTATACCTAGCTGCATATATACTCCTCAGGCCTCAGTTTATCTGGCAACACAGGTATCCCAATGTTCACTTGAAAATAAAAACGGTAAGCCATGTGCCCTCTGCTCTGATAAAATACACATATAATCACACATACCTCAGTGTCAAATACGGCTATTCTTCCTAAACCAGCAGGAGATTCTAAAATCTACAGCCCAGATGTCGTCCAGTTAAGAAAGGTCATACACTGCCTGCCTTGACAGCTGATGAATGGACATAACAACACTGCGCGAGAGACATTTCCTAACCTTGCCACTCTGCCAGCAGTGCAAGGCAAACATGGTAATTAACCACGTACCATTCGCCTTGAGATCAAAGGCAGAGTGTTCGGCCGGCAAAAGGCCCTTATTTATTACGTGAGGGAATATCTGTTCCTTCCAAAGTAGCCCTGTTTACCTGAAAGATCTGAACAGAGGAATGAGCCACTATATGGCAAAGTAGAGGCTGAGGTGAACTCACATACCTGAGAAAGAAACCCAAGCATGAGGTCACTGCCCAGGATAGGAAGCCTGATGTGCAAAACCTTTTGGTTTTGTTTTGAATGTATACTTGAATGAATGGACTGTGTTAAACAAAAGAAAATTCAGAGCAATACGTTACATTTCATGGGGGTTGCCGGTTTAGGTGGTGGAGAGAAAGGGGATGGACTGTTGCAGCCTGCTGTACTACAAAACAGACTTCTCTGTAATATCAACAAAGGGGATGAGGACTTCTCCATAACTGACAGGCCTAGCCATACCCTAAATGCTCAAAAAGGGAGACTACAATCATTTGGTGCCTCAGCAAAGTTCCCAGAGGCTGGGTTACGATCAGGGATCCAGGCTTCCAGCTCTGCACTACTTTAGGAGCAACTCAGAGCATGAAGAGGAGTAAGGGGTCGCCTCAACCTAAACACAGGGCGTGAGGAAGGCAAATGCCCGCCTAGGACGCAGCAAAGAGCAAGGGCGAATGGTTCAGAGGAGCTTGGTCACGTCCATTCATTCATTTTAACTAGCCAATATTAAGTTATTTGTATTTCTGTATTTAGATTGGGGAGGGGTTGGATGTAAGAAACTTAAAAACTTGGATTTAACTGTCTTGGCTATTCCCTAAAAGACACTCTTTTCTCCTTTAAATATTAAGAAATTATTACTTGAAACAAAGGAATAAGTGAAAAAAAAATTATCATCCATATAGCCGCCTTTTCTGAGCCCTGTCTAGATCCTGAATCTGAGAGATTGTGAATGGGATCACAAGGTCTGTTGTTCCAAGCTTCCAAAAAATGGTAAAACTGCAAGTGGGTCATCTTTTTGCCAAGTCCAATCTGTAATTGGTGGAGCAGTCTGTATGTTCTGACCAGGGGAAGTGGCTAATCTACCATATGAAGCAGGGGTGAATGATAGCCAAGAAAACAGGCAAAGAAACACCATGATCTTGGACCACAGTTCTACAACTAATACCACCCCAAACTACCATTCACTGATTACCAAGAACCAAGGATTACCAGATAGCATACGGCTTAATCTTACTCTGTAAACTAACCTCAAAAGACGAAATACCCAAAGAGATAAGAAATAGAAATACCTGAAGTCTCCAACTTATAAAGAAAGTCTTGCTTTTCTGGCAAGTAACATGTTTCTTTGCTCATATAGGATACAAAGCCTCTAATTATCCCCTATGAGACAAATCTCAAAGTTTGTGGTAGACAGCGTCATAGTAAACTAACTGCCCATGAACATTGGTAAAATAGAGAAAACACCTGTGTGGAGTTCTTTCTTCCCCTGTCTTTGTACTCCAAACCTGAGGAAAGTCCTGTATGGCCATGAATATTCTAAAAACTTGCTTATGTTTATAAATTGGGAAAACACTTAATTACCATTCCTCTGCCTAAGCACCCAGCTCCCACACAGGCTGAAGGGATTGCTGGGTTACCATAACCCCTAGAATGAAAACTTCACAATCAAGACCTGCTCCAGCCTAAAAGATAATTACCTGAATTCGAAGCCATTGGTACGGAAGGACTCAGGCCAGAATCACTACAAAGAAGAAGAGGAATTTAAACTTATATCACATCAAAGAAAGCCACTTCCAAAAGCCCATGTGAGACTGGGTGACACTTATCAGGTCAGTTACTTTGAAGAGAAGTAATGAGACAGACTGTATTATGTTTTACAGGATATCCCAACTGTACTACCTAGGAAAGGAAATCTGTTCCAGAGAAGGAAATTGCTTGGATTTGTTAAGAAGCGTTCTTGGCCTGGCACATCACAAAGACCATTCATGGGGAAAGGAGAGGAACATGATTCTCCAATGAAAATCATACCAATAGAAACAGAGGGAGAAAGAAAGCATGGGGAGGGAATTTACTAATTAAAAAAAATAAGGTCAAAGTAGCAAAGTAGGATTCTAGGAGGCCAGTTATGTTTCTCAAAACTGTCAGTATGGTACTGTTTCTTTCTTTTTTTTTTTTTTTGCGGTACGCAGGCCTCTCACTGTTGTGGCCTCTCCCGTTGCGGAGCGCAAGCTCAGCGGCCATGGCTCACGGGCCCAGCCGCTCCGCGGCATGTGGGATCCTCCCGGACCGGGGCACGAATCCGCGTCCCCTGCATCGGCAGGCGGACTCTCAACCACTGCGCCACCAGGGAAGCCCAGTGTGGTATTGTTTCTGAGACTGCCTGCTAAAATTTTCTGAATTCTTCTAGTCACCCAATTATTACTGCCCTGTCATGTAGGATAGGGTGCCCACAGAATTCTCTGAAAATACAGGTAAAGGCCAAATCCTCCAAGAGATTGTTCCTTCCCCCTGGAGTAATTCCTCACATGTCAGCCTGCCGGCGGAGCCACTGCTGGCAGGCGCTACTGTCCTGGATGTACTGGAGAACCTCCGAGAGCATAGTGCGTTTGAGGCGTTCCTCTTCTCGAGTCTTCTTGAGGTGATCATAGGTTCTGGCACCTGGAGGTATTAAAAAACACTGCGACTACAATGACAACGCAGCAGAACTAACCGAAGGGTTTCCTAACTCATCAGCAAACTTCACCTTTTTTAATCTTTAATTTAAAAATTTTTTTGGCCGTGCCGCAAGGCTTGTGGGATCTTAGTTCCCCAACCAGGGACTGAACTCCAGGCCCACGCAGTGAAAGCGCCGAGTCCTAACCACTGGACCACCAGGGAATTCCCAGTCATTTTTAAATTTCCTTTGCAAAACTGCTTCCATAATTATTTTTCTAAGAGCAAAGTCATTTCCCCTAGTTTGAAATCCCTTTTTTGACAAGAAATAAAAATATTTTTATTCCTTTTCTACCTTTAAGACATTTTGGGGAAAAATCCCCCAAACAGAAAATTACAAGGAGTCCCTCATATTTCCATCCCCTAAAAGTAACTTTTAATATTGTCATATTTACTTCCTGTTCTGTATTTTTCTATCCATATATTTTTCCAAGTCACACAAGTGCTATACACATACACTCTTCCTTAAAAACCAGTTAGAATTACAAATAAAAATAAATCCTCATTGACCAGTACCATTCCTTTCCCCTCTTTCCCAGAGGCAACCAATATCAGGTAACCCAAACCCGGTATCAGAGTCTTTATACGCATCTTGATAAACAGTTGCATAGTGTTTTCTACATGTTACAAATGTATACAGGATCCAAAATATCACACCAGTGGGTTTCAAACAGTGTTCCACAGAGGCCTAGGATACCATGAAAATATCTCAGGGATTACGGGGAAAAGCAAGGGCACCATCACATACCAGTGGTCCTGTGCTCCACACATGACCTGAACCATCAGACTTCAACCAAAGTAGTTCTACTTTTATCTTATTTATGGATTAGTGTCCCACATAAAATTTCATTTTGTAAACTGTTTCCATTGTTAGAAATAAAGAGCCATTACAGCAGGCTGAACTTATACCCACAGGGCTACTTCTTGTGAGCAGTGGGTGATAGCTTTCAACCAACAGCAAGAAGGAGGAAATGCCGAAGATCATTCCAACAATAACAACAAAATGACAGAAACTGCCATTTACTGAGGATTTACTGTGTGCCAGGTATTGTGCTATGTTTTCATGCATCATCTCTAACTTAATCTTTTTTTTAAAAAAAAATTTATTTATTTATTTGGTTGCACCAGGTCTTAGTTGTGGCACGCGGGATCTTTAGTTGTGGCATGTGGGATCTAGTTCCCTGACCTGGGATCGAACCCGGGTGCCCTGCATTGGGAGCGCGGAGTCTTAACCGCTGGACCACCAGGGAAGCCCCTCTAATTTAATCTTCATACTAACTCTAAGAGACTTGGAAAATTGAAATGAACGGAATTATAGATCTGGTGAAAGAACAGCCAGAATTCAAACCCAAGCTGTCCAAGTCTAGACCTCAGCTCTTAACTACTAACACACACTACCTTCCCTTATGACCTGGCTCTACTACAACTAGCTCCTTAATCACTTTAAACTTTAGTCTCTCCATTAAATGAAAATAACAATAAGTTTGTTACAAGAATTAAATGACACGATCCAGGTAAAGTGCACAGGGTAGGGCCTGGTGCATGGTAAACTGTTAGCTGCTATGAATATAATTATCAAGTACCTGGGATGCAAGCGCCTAGAACCAGCTGAAGCTCCCTTAGTAAGAATGATCAGACTATATGCATCACTAAATTTAAAAAGGCTGAGGCTAAAAACTGGAATACAAAATCCTTTTTTTCAGAGGCCACTACGGAATCCTAAATCTAAAACAGCATTCTCTTTTCTCTGTGTCATAACTTTTATTTCACCTCAGATAATCCATATAATGGTATTTTATAAGGATTAAATAGGTGAAACTTTATGGGAAAGATTGAAAACTCATTCTGAAATGTGAAAGCTTGTTTAAAAAAAAAAGCTCCATGGCACCTCAAACAGAGACACCCTCTATGTGTTTGGAAGACTTGCCCTCTGATTTAGTGTGTACCTTAAGCATACTTACTACAGAAATTGGTAATGCCTGCTGTCCTGTATTCCTGGAGCCTCTTGATTTCCCTTCGGAGTTCGAATTCCACTGTTTATCCCCCCGAAAACAACAAAGGAGAAAAATTGGAAAAACAAAATCAACATTAATGAGCACTTTTACTGTTGAATATTTTCAGTAATTCTGCCTTCTATAAAAGACTGGGCAATTCCATTTGGGGAATCCTAATTGTTGCTAATATCTCATTAGAAATTTTACCTAAAAGCTGACAAAAATGTACTCCAGCTGTCTTTTGGCTTCTGTCTCCAGCTGCTTCCTAGAAAACTTATAGTGAACTGGTTGAATTCATTTAGCTACAGAAGTAATGAATATAATTTTTTAAACCATCAAGTTTCCCTGCTCTATTTATTCTCTGTTAAAAGTTCTAGTCACAAAACCAAATTCTTTTATGAAACCTGTCTCTGGTATTACTTGATGTGGCCCTTTTGCAAGGGAAGGACAAAAGCTCTGGGCTTCAAGTCCTGGATAGCTTCTTTACAGCTTTTCTCCTATAGGAACAAAAGAGCATTGTGTTTTCCATAAATCAAAGATTTCTGCCTCCTCTGAGCACATAGATCAGGTTGCACCGCTTGGGTTATTATGTGATAGAACATTCAAATTTGGGTGCTTTGAAACAGAGGATGAAGGAAGAACCTGGACAATCCATGGGGTGTTGTTCTTTGGAGTGACACATAAACCAGGGATGGCACAAACTGGGACAGGAAGTGAAGGATAAATCACCCAGGATAAATCACACAAAGAATGCCAACAAAGAGGGTGTCTGGTGAGGACAACCAACCTGGCTCAGATACATGCCTACAATGTCATGCAAGAAATGTCTGCATGATGAGTACACGATAAGAGCCTTCATGAAGTACCTTTCCAGAACTAAACTTGGGGGTCAAACACCTGACTCTCATGAGTAAAGGCATAGACTTAGCCCCCCAGTCCAGATTGTTTTATAGTCTAGGCCTTACTGCCTTAACAACTTCAATTTTTTACAGTGAGAAATCAAATGGTAACTAGATAGAGCTCTCTCAGGGAAAAAGGCAAGAAAATGATGGAAGTACTATATACTATCTTGATGAGTCGTCCAACTCTGTCCCCACTTAAAAAACTAGTTTTAATACTAAAATAATTATGAACAAAATAATATGATTTGCTTCAAGGGCTTCCCTGGTGGCGCAGTGGTTGAGAGTCCGCCTGCCGATGCAGGGGACACGGGTTCGTGCCCCAGTCCGGGAAGATCCCACATGCCGCAGAGCGGCTGGGCCCGTGAGCCATGGCCGCTGAGCCTGCGCGTCCGGAGCCTGTGCTCCGCAACAGGAGAGGCCGCAACAGTGAGAGGCCCACGTACCGCAAAAAAAAAAAAAATAATAATAATAATATGATTTGCTTCAAAATAATCCAGTTGAGGATGGGAGGGGAGTGGGTGGTAAAGATGAAACTGGATTGGCCATGTGTTGATAATTGCTGAAGTTGGGTGATGGACACATGGGGTTCATTATACTATGATCTCTATTTTTGCATGTATTTGAAAACTCCCATAATAAAAAGGGGGAAAAAACTACTAAACTGTTGTTTATCTGAGGGGAAAACAAGCCACTAGGCTTTTTAAGCTCTTTTCTCCCACCCCCAAAGTCCCAAATTAATCTCATAGTAATAAAGTGGAAGAAATACCAAAAAATCCACTTATTTATTTACAGAACTTCACATAAAACACACCACTATCTCTCCTATTTATATAAAAACACACACACAAATATTTGCTCAAGGTTAAAAAACCACCTACATGCATGGCTTTCAATGAACTTGTCATGTTCCACCGGCCCCACTATCCTTGCAAATCGCCTCATTGTTTCATAAAGGTCTTGGACTTCCTTGGGATACCGCCGTTCCATTACTACAGAGAAAGTAAAGAATATAAAGATCTCTAAGTTTTCTGCATTTTTTTTTACAAGGAGTAAAATGGAAGAACCTTATTCCTAACCTCATATGACTAACTTGCCAAGGACAGGAAGCAAAGTCGAAAGCTAAGAAGGCAGCACACTAATCATAATGATAAGAGAATCAGAGTGACTGACACAGAGAGGTTGTCATCACCGGAGAGCATCTGCGCTGCTGAGCACCCTGGAGACCTCCACACCTTGCTGCCTCTTAATCTATACAAGGGCAGGAAGTACTGGCAGTAATGGGAAAGATGATTAGATCGTGTGTTCTCAGAAACAATATGGGGCAAAATCTCTGGTATTAACTTCTGCAGAGGGCTTCCCTGGTGGCACAGTGGTTAAGATCCACCTGCCAACACAGGGGACACGGGTTCAAGCCCTGGTCTGGGAAGATCCCACATGCTGCGGAGCAACTATGAGCCCGTGCTCTAGAGCCTGCGAGCCACAACTACTGAGCTCACACGCCACAACTACCGAAGCCCACGCGCCTAGAGCCCGTGCTCCGCAACAAGAGAAGCCACCGCAATGAGAAGCCTGCGCACCGCAACTAACAGGAGCCCCCGCTCACCACAACTAGAGAAAGCCCGCACGTGGCAACGATGACCCAACGTGGCCAAAATATAATAAACAAATAAAATAAATTAAAAAAATAAAAAATAACTTCTGCAGAACAAGGGAAGTGCAGACATACTAATTCATCTAGAAGAGGTAGATTAGCCTGGAAGAAGTGTGATCTCTTGCACGCTCCACCAAAAATAAAAATCTCTGTAACTACATATCCTCAAATGAGGCATTTATTTCTTCACTTTCTACATGGGTCATTTTGCCTTTCTCTAAACTTAATTAGGTACCACAACTTAATGTACTACTAATGAAGTTATATTTTGATAACTATGATGGAAGTGAAGGGTCAAATATGCCATTTGGGATACCCATATGGGTCAGCAACTTTGAGGATCACTACTGACCAAATTTCTAATAAAAAGAGCTATCAGCAAAAAAGATGGGTAGTAAAACCCACCAGTAGTAACTGGTAGGTTGGAGCGGCCAGGAACTCTCGAACTGCTACTCAGTCATTTCAATAAGAGTAACTAGGCTAGTTTTGTCCACTCTCAGGCTAAAGATACAGGCTATCACTTACGACAGTTACTTAAATCAAGTCCTCTTTTCAGATGAATCTCTTTCTTTGCAGGAGAAATTCTTGCCCACAAGTTCTAGGAGCTGATTTGATGGGCAGCCACAAATCGATTATTTTCACCACCAAACCCCCCATCCCCCTCTATAGGGATAATACAGAAACATCTGGAGAAAAACTTTTTAATCTGATGAAAAAAACTCCTATGCCTACATATTAAGGTCACATGTACATTCAGTATAATGGCAACTGAAGACCTCTCAAACCACAACGCACATACCACTTCTTTCTCGGAAGCAACAGAGCATCCTCTCAGCTCTGTATGTAAGAAATACAGTTAAAAGAATAAAGAGGCTGAAATGACCTCTGTCCACCAGCTGAGAACAGAATTTATACAAGAGTCAAGGTCTACTATGTAATGGTTAAAATCAACTGACCTATCATGGAAAGCCCAGGAATTCAGACAAAGGAACCCACTACTGTGGCTATCAGTACGTGACCAATTATTGTCTACAGAAAGGGCAAGGGAGATCTGACCTTGGGTTATTTTTGCAAACCCACAGCTCTCGATGAGGACGAGGTTAAATAGGCAATACTGTATACTGCTAGAAGGAATATAAATTGATAAAACCATCTTTTAGGAAACAATCTGGCAGCATGTGTTAAGCATTTTTAATAACCATATTCTTTGACCTATTTAATTCCACTTCTGGGAATCTATCTTAAAAAAACAATTCTAAATACAGACAAAGCTCTATTCACAAACAAGTTTACCTTAGCTTTATTTATAATGATTAGAAAAACACTGAAAATAAGCTAAAGATCTAATAATAAAAGACAGGTTAAGCACTTCATTATATATTTATGTATCTATACAACATATTATGTAACTATTAGAAGTGACATCATCAAAACACCATAATGTGTGTAATGGAAAGTGAAAAAGTAAAGGACATAAAATGTAACCTACTTATGACCATGACTCTATTAAATGATACTTAACCCAAGACTGGCTGACCTGAACCTTCCTGGCACAGACTGTCAAACCCTATAAGATTCTATCAATTAGCATATGAAGCACAATCATTAGGTACTTTTACAAAAAAAAGTCTTGTGACATATAACTATTATAAACATATATAAATATTGCAATTATTATGATATCATCATTCTTATGTTCTGAACAAACTCTACAGTGTCGAAGAAGAAAAAGTACAGAGACTCTTTCCGCCCAGCATAGGTTATCGCCAAATATTTAAAAGTAAGGTCAAAGTTAGCAATCATTTAAAAATCATAGGTTTATTTCATCATCATACAATGCTAATGTCTTTCCTGGTTTGTTTGCCCCGACCATGCAAAATAAAGCTATCATTTTCTGTTAATTTTTTTCCATAAAAATATTTTCACAACCTGATGGTCAAAGTTATTTTATGTTTAACATATAATTCCAAAACACAACCCTATCCAGTTCCGGAAAATGATCCATTAATATTCATGCTTTAATTACTATACTAATAAAAAAAAAAGAATTCTCATGCTAGTGTTATTGACCATATATTAATGGTTTGTAACTCTTACGATGCAACAGAATTGCCCTGAAGACTTTAAAAAAATACAGATGCTGTAGCTCTACCTCCAGAGATTCTGACTTAATTAGTATAAGGTGACTGTCAGGCGTCAGAATTTTTTTTTTTTTTTTTTTGAGTACGCGGGACTCTCACTGTTGTGGCCTCTCCCGCTGCGGAGCACAGGCTCCGGATGCGCAGGCTCAGTGGCCATGGCTCACGGGCCCAGCCGCTCCGTGGCATGTGGGATCTTCCCGGACCGGGGCACGAACCCGTGTCCCCTGCATCGGCAGGTGGATTCTCAACCACTGCGCCACCAGGGAAGCCCCAGGGATCAGAATTTTTTAAAGCTTCCTAGGTGATGCTAATATGCAACTCTGATTAAGAACTACTGTCATAAATGATTTGTTTAAAACTATTCAATAATGTTGGGAGAAATTTTAAAATAAGGAAAACTAATACTTACACTGAAACTTTCTAAGGTTGATTAATCCATGGTCTCTTATAATTCTAGAATGAAAAACATACATATGATAATCAGTTTCATATTTAACAATGTTTTCCACACACAGCTTTCATTAGACATCCTAAACACTGCAAGGGGGAATATTGAGGTCCAGAGAAGTCATTCCCCACAAAGTTCTGCAGGTCAGTAAGTCTCTAGCACAATTTTAGGCTCTCAAGCATCATATATTTTTCCTCTCCTTGGGCACTGTAGATTCTCAATAACTCTCTGCTGGATGAATGAATAGATCAATAAGCACTCACAAATAGTGAAAAACACGTCTGTAACTTAAGATGAAACAGAAGGGAATCTGTGTCCATATCATAAAAATCATCTATTCAGCTTAGGGAAATGATTATTGAGAACAGCCGTTTAAGGGAAATCTGTGATCACACACTCAACATTTACAACTGTACATTCACAGAATGCCTTGAAGCTATTTGAAATAAATCTTGTGCATGTTTAATGGAAGGTCATCATAAAACGTAAGACCTAATAGCGACCTCAACTACTGAGCTCTACAACACTGTCTAGCTCTAATTCCATGTTTTAAGAAAAACAGAATTTAGGTAAACCATGCAGAGTTACGTGTCTGGAACCTCTGATTTATACCGGAGGTATTCATGACTAGCAATGAAGCTTCTCACAAGAACAGCTGGGTAATCTTCAGCGCTTCTTGGAAGCTAACTCCAGACACGTAGAGAGTAAGCTTTACTTTAGATCATGTCTTGGTCCCTCCAGAGTGCCTCCCAAGTCCCATTCCTTTTTCTTGTTGTGATGCCACTGTATCTCTAGTTATTAACACCATGGTAACATGCCTACACATACATACACATCCTCTGCATACCCTTCTCTGAACTGTTAAAGTCTCTGTAATCCAATAGGGGTTTGGGATCCATAATTTCTCAGCCTCAATGTATGTTTTTTGTTCTGTTGCAAAGAGAAGGAATAACCAAGAGTGACTGAAACTTGTTCATAATTTCTTTGAAATCCTTGTATATAAAAGACTTCTCATAAAAACTGAGCAGTTAACATAGAGCATTATTAAGTGTAACAATAATATTTTGAATTTTTCTTGTTCCTTTTTTCCTTAAAACAGTGTATCCATATTATTCATTGGTCACCAAAACATCAAGAAAGGGTAAGGAAGGAGGAGGTTAAAAAGCAAGAAAAGGAGAGGTATTATTATCTCCTTTTAACAGATGGAAAAACTGAGATCCAAGGAGGTTAAGTGTATTCCTCAAGGTCCTAAGATGAGCCACAAGTGGAACTTGCTCTTATGGGCTATATGTGGTCAATAGTCCAAAGCCAAAAGAAGGCAGGATGGTTTTCTAGACTTACTTTTTTCGCCTTTGTCTCTCCTTTAACCTGGAATGATAGATATCTACTACAGCCATCTTCAGAGCTATAAACAAACAAACAAACAAACCCTTACATATAAATAAAGCCAAGACAAGAAGAAATCTTTTGCCCAAGCTGTCCTAAACTTTCAACCTCATACTGCTAACTATTCCACACTCACTGGTCTAGGAAATCTGTCTCTTGGAAACAAAAATACCCTAGGATAGTGAATTTCTGTATCAGTAAATTACAGTAAAGTTCTTTTTTCCTAAGTATATGTTTATATGGGATTACGCTATAGATAACAATTTCTGCTTTTTCCTGAACATCTCTTTTGACCATGCTTTGCTATGTATATTATTAGCTTTCATAAAACAGTTCAACAAGGAGTCTGAACTTTAGTAACACATGGACTAGAAATTACATCTGTTAGAGTTTCAGATTAGAAGAAAGAAATACCAAAATCTAACATGCTGAGCTATGAGCAGATGCACTACATCTGTATATAACTTCAATCACTGGGAAATGACCAGGAATACTTTATCCAGGCCATTCTCCCTTGGGTCTGAGATAAAAATAACATAAATTCTAGCTGGATGACCTGAAGAGATGAATGACCGCAATACTTTTTAAACTTTAAGTATTAAAAAAAAAGTATTAACTATCATGGATCTTTTGTTCATTTCTAACAAGTTCAAAAATTTAAACAACATTGCTTCATTTTTCCTCATAACTGCCCACAAACTAAAAATAATTCAATAATATCAGGTCCAAGATTTAAGGCAATGGTTTTCAAACATTTTTTCAGGTTGCAGAACTCTTTCTATAAATGAACTCTTTCTTGATTTACGTGTGTTCCATATAGAAGCATAGGTACCACAGAATGCCCCATACCCTGCCAGTGTTTCCTAATACAACTGCTGGGGAATGATAGGCTCTAGAACACTGTACTGGTGGAGATGCGCTTTACATAACTGTGTGGTGGGAGAGGAAGGAGGCATGGGGAGAAGAGGAACTGTCTCTGACGTGCATTACAACCAAGTACAAGCTTTATAGTGGACTCTACCTTTACTTCTTATGAGAAAGAGAAATTAGGACGTCAACAGTTCAAGGCAGAAAGAGAAGCAAATAAAATAGCTAAGTAAATAGTTAACATCCACTGAGTATTTATCATGTTCCAGGCCCTTTAGGGGCCTTATCTCGTTTATCTACTCAATAATAAGATGAGTTCAGCATGAAAGAAACTACCTGAAGATCCAGTGGAAGTTAGTGCTAATTTTGACAAAATATTTCGGTAATTTTTCTAAGACACTAACTTATCATGTTGTTTCTTGAGATTTGTGTGGGAATGACTTAATTGAACAGAAAAAAAACTGAAGAGACTGTGTCACAGAAAAACTCTATAAATAAATCCTGCTGATAAATGATCATTTCAGTAGTTTAAACTTGTACAACTGGCCCTGAGAACAAAGGGAAGGAAGGGAACACAGAGAAACAAATGGGAGAACTGGAATTCTCCCAGAGAAAATTTCACAGTTGAAGCTCTCCCTTGTCTTTATGAAGCACACTCCAATAGCAGCAACTGATTATAAGATCTTAACTGCACGAATAACCCAGGGAGGACCACAGCACAGCAGGCAGAACAGAAATGAGAGGCATACACTGAAAGAATGAGAATCACAGGTTCATATTCTACTTAAAGTGAGTGGAGGGTCTAGTAAAGCAGGCAAAGACCCAGAGCTCCTTAAAAACAAAGAAACCCAAAGCACCCATAACCTCTCCACTGATGCCAGGCCTCTGAAATCTCAGTTTTGGGGGATGACTAGTCTCCCTGTGACCACACTGGGGACTGATAACAAAGTTTCCAAACGGCTGGCCTTAAAATATTTCAAGAAGTGGGCAGAAGTCAGAGGCAGCTCCTTCCCACTGCAGTGTATTTCTAACATTGTTCAAAATAGCTGGCAACGTGTTTCTGTTTTCCTGACAGAAGGCACCCACTGCTTGCTTGGCAAGAAAACCTACTCAGAGGCCTTAACTACAGGGAAGCCAATCAAAATCCCTACTGCAAGCACACAAGCACAAACCTGTGACTCAGGTATTCCCCAGAAGCAAAGCTTTTTAAAAGTCATTTCCGCCCAAAGATTTTGGCCGAGATGTGTATGCAAGTAGTGCTATGAAGGAAAGCCAACCAAGTGACCGAATGGTTAAAGTCAGCAACTAGGAAGCCTTAGCCAAGCCACTTCACTCCTTTGTGCATTTCTCTGAAAGTAGAATGGGAAAATATCTATTTCCACTTCTCAGGAATGTGGTTAAGCTATAGAAGGTAAAAAATGTGAAATCTAAAAAGAAAAAAAAAAGGTTCAAGGTTGTAGAGACATTAAGTATAGCACAGTATTAAAAGCATAGACTCAAGATGGCCCTGCCACTTGCAGGTTACCTCTTGACCTCAGGCAAGTTACTTGAGATTGCTACTCCTGAATTCCCCCATCTATAAAATGGGGGTAATAGTAATAACATCTAACCCAAAGAGTTTTGTGAGGATTAAATGAGTTCATGTGCGTCAAGGACTTAAATGGTACCTGGCAAACAGTAAGTGCTATACGTATTAGCTATTATTATTAATAGCATTTATGTCTAAAAAGTCCTAAACATAAAGCAGCCAAATCACCATCAAGGGAAGGGCACTGCCAATAGGTAGGTAATAGGCACAGTGACCAGGCTGGACCTCTGATCGACTAATTGTTAAAGGCTCTAAAGGCTGACAATCCGGACCAAAGAAAGAAAACGTGGGGGGAAAAAGTGGGGGAGTATCCACATCTGGCCAAGAAATTTTGCTGAAATTGGCTTTCCAAATAGAAGGAGAGTGAACTGCTCTAATGTGCAACCCTGAGAAGTGCTGGAAACACAGGCCCAGTGCAGTGGAAGGAGCTCATGATGCCTCCTGCTTGCCTGGGTTACGGGCCAGCAATGATTAGAAGATGCTGCACGCAGGGCTTAGCACCTGTGAAACTCTGAGAAAGAAGAGTCCACAAGTTTAGGAGAGATTTCCCCAAATGAAGGCAGATGGAGAGCGATGTCCCCTAAGGAAAAGGAAACTATGCTGTGTGTCTGCACTGACATCCCACAACATGCCACAGGGAGTGCCGAGTTATGTCTTTTGCATCTCTCTCTCTGGACCAATAATTTCTGCTTATTTCAATAAAATACGAGGAGGTGTCATTTAGGGATCTCAGAACCTCCTTATTTTCTTCCTTAGACACTACTTCACATGCAGTATCTTTTGGGGGCCCATTCTGAAAGACTTCTGGTATGGTGGAATGTAATTACATGTCCCTCCATTGTGTCCCAGGCCTCTATAATGGACCATGTAAACGCCCTTTATTAGACAAATTCCATGAATCACAGCAAAAGTCTTGGGTGAGGAAAAGAGCTTTCTGGCATCACCCAATTTTCTAGATGCAGTCTTTCTAGGGGATGGGATACAAAGCCCAGCCAAACAGTTTACTTCCTTCTAGTTGTAAGTGAGGAAACGTAAAAGGAATGTTATTAATGCTCAGTAATATTAAGAGTATAATGGTACAATGGAATGGCAATAACACCAATCTGAATTATGTACCACGTTTCATTGGAGACATTCACCCTGACTAATCAGCATCATCTGTTCCTTGCTGGCCAGGGACACAGAGAAACAGCAGCAAATTTCCAAGGACTTGCCCAAGATCACAGTGACTCAGAAGCAAGCCTGAGGTTGAATCACTGTCCTGATGTGCACAAAATATGTGCCCCTCTTTCTGTTCTAGGTGTGCATAGAAAGCTCCTTCTCATTCCCTCCTAGTTTCCTTGGGCTCCTAGTCCCCTTCACTGAGAGTTCCAGGAGAAACTGCTGGAACAATATGTGCCCAACTGGACAGTGGGTCATACTGCCAAAGGAGCTAATATGAGAACTTAGAACCATAAACAAAGCATCCCTTTGTGGCACCAGCAAGTCATCCCTTTGAGGCACCAGCAAGTCATCCCTTTGATCTCCAGTCCTGCCAAACCTCTTTATGACGCTATCACCTTTTAAAAAGCACCCATCTAAACATCTTACAGTTCACTACTAGACAGGGAGGGAAAGGAGAGGCAGGGATTATTATTATGTAAGCACTGTTAAAACTACTTATGGGGCTTGCCTGGTGGCGCAGTGGTTGAGAGTCTGCCTGCCAGTGCAGGGGACGCGGGCTTGAGCCCTGGTCTGGTAGGATCCCACATGCCGCGGAGCAACTAGGCCCGTGAGCCACAACTACTGAGCCTGCACGTCTGGAGCCTGTGCTCCGCAATAAGAGAGGCCGCGATAGTGAGAGGCCCGCACACCACGATGAAGAGTGGCCCCCGCTCGCCGCAGCTAGAGAAAGCCCTCGCACAGAAACGAAGACCCAACATAGCCAAAAATAATAAATAAATAAATTAATTAATTAAAAAAAACAAAAAACCAAAAACTACTTATGTATAACAATCAATAACTGATTCTTAGTTCAAATGAATTATAATCAAATAACTTAAAAGGCTGTAGAAACTGTAGAAAGAACACAAATAACTAAAGTATGTTATAGGTTTGAAATGCTAACTGAAATAAAACTTGCTCATCAATTGCTTCTTTTTGATTTTTTTTCCTTTTGCCCTCACTTAATTACAGAAGGGACCATAAGTGCACCAGCAGAAACTGCAAATCATGCTTCCACAAAGGATGAAGAGTGAAATTAAATACCAACCATTACTACAGTTTTCTTAATAATGTTGAGGCTCAAGAATGAAGACCTTGGATTAGGGCCTGGAGAAGTGATTCAGCAAGTCCCTTACATAGTTGAGCCATGACTGACATAAGAGATTTTGACTTTCAAAAGTTCAGTACTTTTGAATACTATCTAAAAGAATGATATTTATGAAACTGCTTTTTTGCATTCTGGATAAGAAAGATACAAGCCAGGAAACAATACTATTTTAATTAAAGCTGGTGTGTATGATGAGGAATACTGAATGGCAACCTGCACACTGCCTTCAAGAGAATGACACACGAGGTGAGAATAGACAATAACGTGAATTATCAGGGTTGAAAAGCAGAGATTGACATGGAAGACTGAACAAACACAATGGCTCTAGTGAATGCTAAAGCAGTTTGCTTTAAAGCTTTCCTCTTTTAGTTCAATCTACGTCACTTTGACTTTCCTTAAAGTTGTGTGGGAGAAGAGAAATGAAATTTTGCAAAGAAAAAAACTGCTCAAGAAATATTTAGAGAAAAAACTCTAAAGGTAAAATTTTTATGAGGACTCTTTCTTGGCCCCAGATCTGATGTAACAAATATCTAGTCAGCTCTTCTGCAGAGAGAAGAATAAAACTCCCCTTCAAGTGACAGAGGACCAGTTAATGCAACATGAAAACTTGATTTAAAATTCAACAAGGATTCTAACTTGCCTTTCCTACCTGGGATATACATTTAAGAAAAGCAATGAAGATGTTGTTTAGGAAATACAGAATCCAAAGGAGCATTATTCACCTACTGCATCACCCTCAATTCTGGGCTGAAATGAAACAGAAGATTGGGGATTATTTTAAATATGTAGTTCACTGAAAATGGAAAGAAGGAAAAAAAGACATTCACTGAAAGTCTAACCATCCACTTTTGAAAGCCTTGTTGGCATTAGCCATTTACGTTATAACAAAAGAGTTGACATAAATCCTTAGAGGGTTAATCTTAGATGAGAATTCAGAAGTGCTAAAAATTCAACAGTTCTGAGAAACAAGAGATTTCCAATCTTGGTCTAAAAACTCTTGAACTTCCATTCTTTTCCCCTGCTATGGGAAATTCTGCGTAACAAATTATAGTGAACATCTAGTATCAGCAGTTGTTATTGAAGTCCCAAGGTCTTCACCCTGATTCCCTTTCTTTTAAGGAGGCAGTGAGGGCCGTTTAACCAATTACCTCAGTGTAGGCTTATCTCAGCCAAAAGAAAGCTTACACAGTCCAAGGGATGGGATATTCCCAACTACCCTTATGTGATCAACATTCTCACCACCATCACAAATGATCTTTCTCATTATGGTCAAATCCCAGCAACAGGGTAAGTTCAGCAACTTAACCACTGTAATTTGGGTCCCATAAGGGGCAGGAGACATGTTTTATTCATTCTTATATTTCTAGCACCCAATACAGTGTCATCACAGTTTGCAATCAATAAAAACATTGGCTGTAATAAAATGTTACCGTGTAAAATGTCCGAGTCATCTTCAACAAAATCAATGTCTCTCAAGTCCCACTCTGCATAATTGTCAAACTCCTGTTTGGGGAAAAAAAAATTCCCATCTAAAATCCATCAGCTTTGAGTAATGCCTTTACAGGAGCCATGCTTTAGAAGCAAATACATAAACAAACACTTGCTAAAAAGTACTGAATGGAGTACAAGGCCAGGACAACTGCCGTAAGTAAATAAGTCATGGGAGAAAACTGAGAGGCTTTCAGGCAGCAGTGACAGCAAAAAATGAGAAAGTTATGAGTCCAGGAATAAAGCCAAACATATTGTTCTGAAAACTAAAAGTAGTCTGTTCATGAAATCTAACTCAAGAAAACCTAACTCCTACTAGCCCTTCGAGTATTGGGTTGGCCAAAAAGTTCGTTTGGGTTTTTCTGTAAGATGTTATGGAAAAACCCAAACGAACTTTTTGGCCTAACCAATATTTAGGTAAGAAAATTGCCTGCATTAATTCATCTACCTTTTTACCACCATCTAGGGCTCTATTTATCCCATAATATTGCTTACCTAGCTCAATGGGTAGATTTGTTCATGTTCTATTCAATGACTACAATCTGTAGGGGTAGTGTCTCTGAGGTAGCTCTACAATTGCAGCTGCCATGAACAAAATGCTGACCTGGGTGTGGCTAGCAATTGGCAGACAGATTCTTAAGTCTGTAGTTTGCTAAACTTTAATTACCTCCAAGAGTACTATAATTGCAGATTAGGTGATAAATCAAGAGACTTGTGACTACATTCACATGGCTTTTAACTCCAGGGCTGAATGAAGAACATGTAGTTTTTATACACATTCATCATTCTTTATAAACTTGTGAATATAGTATGGAGGTCAGCAAACTACAGCCTATAGACCAAATTCAGCCCACTGCCTATTTCTGTAAATAGTTTTACTGGAGCACAGGCGTGCTCATTTGTTTACTATTATCTATGCTGCTTTTGCATAATAATGGCGAAGTTTAGTTCCAATGGAGAATTTATGGTCTACAAAATCTAAAATATTTACTATCTGGACCTTAATAGAAAGTTTGCCAACCCCCGATATAGTACAACCTCGAAACCCCCTAGATGTGGAGTGAAACTTAAGAAATAGGTTTTTGGGGCTACCCTGGTGGCGCAGTGATTAAGAATCTGTCTGCCAATGCAAGGAACACGGGTTCGAATCCTAGTCTGGGAAGATCCCACATGCTGCGGAGCAACTAAGCCCATGCACCACAACTACTGAGCCCGCGTGCCACAACTACTGAAGCCCAGGCACCTAGAGCCCGTGCTCTGCAACAGGAGAAGCCACTGCAATGAGAAGCCCGCGCACCGCAACGAAGAGTAGCCCCCGCTCCCCCCAACTAGAGAAAGACCGCGCACAGCAACGAAGACCCAATGCAGCCAAAAATAAAAATAAATAAAATAATTTAAAAAAATAGAAATAAGTTTTTGCTCTGAAGAACTTTTACCTTTCTAAAAGAAATATTTACAAATGAGAAAAAGGCACTCAAATGGAGAAAATGTGGCTCCACAAGTTACAGTGCTATGAAAATCTCTTTTTAGTGGTATGGAACCTATAGGTAAGAGATATAGCCTCATCCTAAACAAAAACAAGTTTCTCTTACCTCAATGAAATCTGCTCGAGCTGGCATGTATCCCGCCATGTCCCGAGAAAGCAAGGAGTCAAAGGTAGGTCGGGGAGGGTCATCTGTAGCTGAAAGAATTTAGTTTTTCTTAGTTACTTAATAAGATACTAGCATAAAAAAGTGACACAAAGTAAGTCCTAATTTAGACTCTGAAATATTTTTGTTTGGAGAAAGACAGCGTCTGAGAGGATAAATAAAATGCAAGAGATTTTTATAAAGAAAAAGTCGAGAAAGATAAAGTATTAATGGAAACAAATTGATTTCTTGAAAAGGAAACTAAGACTTAGGGAATCTTCTAAGTAAATACAGAAGTTCCCTCTTACTTCTGCTTTCCTAATATGAAAGAAAATCAAGGATCTTTTCTTCAGTATTACAGAACTTAAGTATTTACCCTGTCTGCTTCAGCTCCCTTATCCCTTAGGACCAATCTCAATTTACAAGTCCCATCCAACTGACAGGCAAAAAACCCCACTGGATTTGGAGTAAGCCAGAACTGAGTCCAGGCTCTACTGTAACATCCACTAGTCCCATGACCTTGTACAAATTATTTAACCTTTCTGAATCTCAGTTTCCTTGTGTGCAGAACAAAAGCACTTGCTCTGCCTGTCTCACTGGGTTGCCATGAGGAAGAAATGGTCTAAGGCATTTGAGAACGAAGTGCTAACATCCAAAGAGCTATCCAAATAGGAGGTATCAGCAGGTTTTGAGTTAGTCACCTATGAAACTGTTTCCAGAGAGTATGAGGAAAGAAAAAACATTCATATTTCATTACTCGTGCTCTGGGAGTCATTCAGCAAAGATGTCCATTTATAATTCATCATGGGTTTGGTTATGTTTTGTTAGAAGACCCATGAGTCCCTAAGTCACATGAGATTAAAAAAAAAGAAAACGATGGGCTTCCCTGGTGGCGCAGTGGTTGAGAGTCTGCCTGCCGACACAGGGGATATGGGTTCGTGCCCCGGTCCGGGAGGATCCCACATGCCGCGGAGCGGCTGGGCCCGTGAGCCATGGCCGCTGAGCCTGCGCGTCCGGAGCCTGTGCTCCGCAACGGAAGAGGCCCACATACCGAAAAAAAAAAAAAAAAAAATTAAAAAGAAAAGAAAAGAAAAGTTTGCTATTATTACTACAACCAAGTGGACAAAAATAACAAATTGCTTCTTGGACTTAACACTGAGATGATTAATTATAATAAGCTAAATACTGGACTCTCTTACTGATACAGGGAGGTACTTACAGTGAAATGGAATGGCTGTGTCAGCAGTTTTTGCCTCCTCTGCTTGCTTCAGGTTCAGCAGGGTAGATGCAAATAGAGGGTTATTGATGAAATGCTTCATGTAGTGCTTCTCACACTCCTCCTTGGTCTTGGTGCACATTTGATTGGCTACATCCTGCCTAGAGTGTGGAAAAAGAGAGAAGGAAGTAGTGCTTTCATTTATACATAATGGTCAAAGCATGGTTTGTTCTTTCCATATTTTAAGTCCTACCTGTATAATGTCTGGAACTTGACACCTCCAAACTGATATCAGGGAGCTATCAGCAGAACACTGAGACAAATACAAACACAGTACTGGTGCAATCTGATGTTCCAAATCCTGCTATTCCGAGATACGGAAACAATATTTAAAAAGCCCTTTCCTGGACTTCCCTGGCGGTCCACTGGTTAAGACTCTGCCCTTCCAATGCAGGGGGTGCGGGTTCGATCCCTGATCCAGAAACGGAGATCCCACATGCCTTATGGCATGGCCAAAAAAATAAAAAAATAAAAAGCCCTTTCCTTTCTACCAAAAGAAAGGAAGACCACTAGAAAATATGTAAGCTAGGCTCCACCGAAAGAATTGCTATAAATAATAATAAGCCACTTCAGAACATTCAAAACGTACATTCGTTTTTTTTTTTTTTTTTTTTGAGGTACGCGGGCCTCTCACTGTTGTGGCCTCTCCCGTTGCAGAGCACAGGCTCCGGACGCGCAGGCTCAGCGGCCATGGCTCACGGGCTCAGCCGCTCCACGGCACGTGGGATCCTCACGGACCGGGGCACAAACCCGTGTTCCCTGCATCGGCAGGCAGACTCTCAACCACTGTGCCACCAGGGAAGCCCCAAGAATAGTTTTATATTCACATGTTTTATAGTTTACAAAACACTTCACATGAACAGACATTTCTTTACTACAGCTCTCATGACAGACCAAGCTCTCAGCTAGAAATATTCACAACATAATTTAAATAAATCCTAGTATTAACTATGTAGTGTATTTACTATCTCAATTTCACAGATGAAAAAATGAGGCCCAAAGAGATTAAGAAACTTGCTTAAGAACACAAAGCACATAAGTGACAAAGCCACTTAAGTTTTACTTAAGACCTCTGACTCCTGGCCCAGATGATGGAAAGGTAGAGGTGAAATCTCTCCAAGTCTGCTCTCAACTTCTCTCTTCCACAGTACTTCACTTGTCCTTCTCCTAAGCCATTACTATGCTCTGCTTTGTGTACTTCAATCATCTGTACATATATTTTGATTCCCCTACTAGACTATAAGCTTCTTGAGGTCAGGATACATGTCATAATTCTTGGCTCTAGCATCCTCACCACTAAGCTTAGTGTCTTACCCACAGCGGATAGAGAAACAATGGTCTTTTTGTGGTCTTTGCTGAGAGGGAAGGGGGACAAAGAGGATTAGCCTATTTTACAGTTAGAATGGTAGGCAAAAAGTGAAAAACCAGGCCAAAGGTAACTAGCAAGCGAATGATCACTTTTCCTATCTTCTTTGGTATTCCCATAGTAAACAGTATTTTATGATACTTAATAAATGTTGAATGAATGGATATGAGCAAAATGTGAATTGAACTCAACTCTCCTTCTTCAAGGCCCTGGATGGAAGGGAGGCAGCACAGTATATTCTATTAGCATCAGGATAGATTATCTACACTAGGAAGTCAGGACAAGGAAGAGCTAGTTAAGGGCCCTTCACTAATAAACTATGTGGTCGTAAGAAGTCATTTTAACTCCCTAAGCTTCAGATTCTTCATGAACAAAATATATTTAAAAATGCCTCTGGGGCTTCCCTGGTGGCGCAGTGGTTGAGAGTTTGCCTGCCGATGCAGTGGACACGGGTTTGTGTCCCGGTCCAGGAAGGTCCCACATGACACGGAGCGGCTGGGCCCGTGAGCCATGGCCACTGAGCCTGCGCATCCGGAGCCTGTGCTCTACAACAGGAGAGGCCACAGCAGTGAGAGGCCTGCATACCGCAAAAAAAAAAAAAAAAAAAAAAAGCCTCTGCTGGGACTTCCCTGGTGGTGCATTGGTTAAGAATCCACCTGCCAAGGCAGGTGACACATGTTTGATCCCTGGTCTGGGAAGATCCCACATGCTGTGGAACAACTAAGCCCATGAGCCACAACTACTGAGCCTGCGCTCTAGAGCCCATGACCCACAACTACTGAAGCCCGCGTGCTTAGAACCCATGCTCCTCAACAAGAGAAGCCACTGCCATGGGAAGCCCATGCAACACAAGAAATACCCAACTTAGCCAAAATAACTAACTAAATAAATAAAATCATAAAAAAAAATGCCTCTGCTATCTAGTTCACAAAATGAAATCATCGGTGTGAAAGTACTCCCAAAAGGTAAAAATGAAAGTGGTGGTATTATTAGTAAGCAGTGTCACCTCACATGGCAACAGCCATGAGTGCTATTCAGTTCTTGCAGGTATCTACAAGCTAAAAACAGGGAATGAGGATAGGCAGTCTGTCAAACTTGAATCTCAGGTAAGCCATGGTTGTCTAAAGTCTGACTCACTTAAATGACAAGGGCATCTACAGCCAAGAAAAATTCAGAAATCAGAAAGGAGCAATAACTAATAAGTCTAAACTTCCCCACTATTCAGAAAGGAATAACCAACCTTCCTCGTGTGGATATGTCCAAAGCAGCCCTTTAGAGCTGTCGAGTCATGGACCACTAAACATCTCATAGGCCTGTGAGGCATTTAGGCCTTGGAAAATAATGTGCAGAGGGGAAGAGGACTTGTCTCTAAGTCATGGGTCAATAGAAAAGCAACATATGGCCCCCAAACTCCTTTTCCTGAGGCTCCTCCTTTTACCCTCAACAGCACCTTCTTTTTGGAGCCCACTAGCGCAGGAGAACCCTTACTCCCAAGTTCTTACCAATTTCCAAAGCCACAGTCCATCACAGCTTCTAAAAGGGCCATTTCTTCTTGAGCAGTCCAGCTGGGGTCAAGAACAGGAAAATCTGAGGTCTAAGGAAGAAAAAGTTTGGCCTAAGAACAGACACAAATGGAACCCGGCAACCCCAAATGTAATCCTAATTATAGTCAAATGGCTGTCATTCTCATGGTATTGAGAGGTGCCTAAAGTACATTCTTATTAGCTGTCCACACCCCCCCACCTCTACTTCCACCATTAGCTACAAGAGTCTACAATAAATATTATCAACCATAAATGCCACTGTAACTCAGGCAGAAATATGTTTTTTAAACTTAGCAAAAAGGTAAAGATAAGTATTATAGTATGTTCCCATTTAGCTAAGAAAGATAGGAATACAAATATGCATATATCTAACATTTAAAATGCAAGAATAAACCATATATTAAAACCAAGGTTACCTATGGGGGAGGGAGGGAGGAAATAGGGTGGAAAGGACAATGATAGAAGCTGGACCTCTCTGAATATTCCTTGTTTGTAGACTTGACTTTGAAAACATAAATACTGTACATTAACTATTAAATTTTAAAATCATAAGAATCAAAAGCAAAATGACATAAACCTGTGAATTAATTTTAAGGCATAATCACACAGGAAGAAACAATCCCAAGTGACTGTAAAACACAGTAAATTGACTATTTATTTCTAGTAGAATATACCTTAAAAGTAAAAGGAACTGCCAAAAAAATCTTAAACTGTTTTCAAGTAGTGTTGGTACAGTTGTTCTGAGATTATTACATGTTGATATGCTGTGGGGTAAAGCAAATAAGTAACCGTACTGGTGTCACTGCGCAGTGGGACTTGGAGCTTGGGGAAAAAAAAGAGATGTAAGATCTATGAGGCTAGGTAAAACCATGTAGTCTTGTTATTTGAATTGAAAGTTTTAGTATGGGGACTTCCCTGGTGGCACAGTGGTTAAGAATCCGCCTGCCAATGCAGGGGACACGGGTTCAAGCCCTGGTCCGGGAAGATCCCACATGCTGAGGAGCAACTAAGCCCATGCGTCACAACTACTGAGCCTGCGCTCTAGAGCCCACAAGCCACAACTACTGAGCCCGCGTGCCACAACTGCTGAAGCCCGCGTGCCTAGAGCCCATGCTCCGCAACAAGAGAAGCCACCGCAATGAGAAGCCCGGGAACTGCAACAAAGAACAGCCCCCACTCACTGTAGCTAGAGAAAGCCCGCACGCAGCAACGAAGACCCAACGCAGCCAAAAAAATAAAATAAAATAAATTAATAAATAAGTTTTAAAAACAAGAAAGTTTTAGTATGAACTCATGATGTATTTGTCTTAAAACAATAATTTCCTATATAAAGAACTAGTGATTACCAGTGGGGGAGAGGGGGGCACAATACAAGGGTGGAGGAGTGGGAGGTACAAACTACTGGGTGTAAGAGAGGCTACAAGGATGTATTGTACAACACAAGAAACACAGCCAATATTTTGTAATAACTGTAAATGACGTGTCACCTTTAAAAATTGTATAAGAAATTAAAAAAAAATTCCTATCACTGTTCAATGAAAAGGTCTAGAAAAAATGACTAACCCAGTAGCAATTAACACTTCTAGTACCCAGTATGTGGTCTCTAAATACAATTTCCCACTAAAGGAACCAGGGCTCCTTGAAGAAAAAGGCAATTCCAGGTTTGGGTAGGAAATGTACAAGATGAGACTGGAACACTTCATTACACTGGAAATCAAAGAAACTCTCAAAGAGGAAAAGAGTCCTGTCAAAAGGATTCAGAGGTCAACTTGTAGAGGCTCTCACTGACCAAAAATGGAACATTCTGAACATTAATAAGAACTGCAAAGGATTACAACACATTAAACATTCTAAATATCTAGAGGATGCCAGGAAACCAACTCATACTTTGAAAACTAGTAAATAATGGAAATAATTTATCCTGCCCTTCTGTACAAACTTTACCTCAGGGTGACCACATAGATAATGAACTTTCTTTTCATAGAATTATTTAATCTCATAAATTAAAAGGAGTGATAGAATTGAAAGATAACTATGTATTTTGCAATCCCAGAAGAAAAGATCTAAACAATGATCATGAATGAATCTGATATAGCCAGTATATATTAACTACTGATTTACAGGAAACACAGAAGTCAGAGGAACACGTTAATCAGCAAAATCTAGACTGCAGTAACATCCATAAGATAAACCCAGGTTTTTAAACAACCAAACTATATGAAACAAGAGAAAGAGTGAGAGAAGGAGGGGAAGGAGAGGGAGAACCCACAGGATAAATATATGAGGCAATCAGTTGGAATGTACGGACCATATCTGAATTCCAAATAGCACTGTAAAAGGTAAAAGAAAAATGATGATACCACTACACATTCACCATACCCACCAGAATACTAGGATGAAGAAAACAGTAGCAAAACTTGGCGAGCATGTGGAGCAATCGGAACTCTCATACGCTGCTAGCTGAGGTGTAAAGTGATACAACCATTTAAGGGAACTTTTTGACAGTTTCTTAAAAGTTAAATAATCATTTATTTTATGACCCAGCAATTCTACTCCTAAGTGTTTACCCAAGAAAAACGAAAATATACGTCCATAGAAAGCCTTATACAAAAATGTTCAAAGCAGCTTTATTCTTTTTTCCTTTCTTAAAGTATTTTTAAAAAATTAATTTATTTATGGGCTTCCCTGGTGGCGCAGTGGTTGAGAGTCCGCCCGCCAATGCAGGGGACACGGGTTCATGTCCCAGTCCGGGAAGATCCCACATGCCGTGGAGCGGCTAGGCCTGCTCCACAACGGGAGAGGCCACAACAGTGATGAGAGGCCCGCATACCGCCAAAAAAAAATAATAATAATTTATTTATGTATTTATTTTTTGGCTGCATTGGATCTTCATTGCTGTGTGGGCTTTTCTAGTTGCGGCGAGCAGGGGCTATTCTTCGTTGCAGTACGTGGGCTTCTCATCACGGTGGCTTCTCTTGTTGCGGAGCACAGGCTCTAGACACGCGGGCTTCAGTAGCTGTGGCATGTCGGCTTAGTAGTTGTGGCTCGCAGGCTCTAGAGCACGGGCTCAGCAGTTGTGGCGCACAGGCTTAGTTGCTCTGCGGCATGTGGGATCTTCCCGGACCAGGGCTCAAACCCGTGTACCCTGCACCACCAGACGGATTCTTAACCACTGCACCACCAGGGAAGTCCCTTTCTTTTTTCCTTTTTTTTTGATGGGGGCCATTTTTAAAGTCTTTATTGAATTTGTTACAATATGGCTTCTGTTTTGGTTTTTTGGCCCTGATGCATGTTGGATCTTAGCTCTCCAACGAGACCCCCTGTATTGGAAGGCAAAATCCCAACCACTGGACCACCAGGGAAGTCCCTCACAGCAGCTCTATTCTTAATAGCCCCAAACTAGGCAAAGCCCAGTCTCTATCAACAGGAGAATGGATAAACAAACTGTGCTATACTCATACCATGAAATATTAATAACAGAAAAGAATGAACTATTATATACAACTTGAATAAATCTCAAAAACATGCTGAATGAAAGAAACCAGAAACAAGAGTACATACAGAATGAATCCATTTATATGCAGTTCTAGAATATGCAAAACTGATCTATGGTGATAAAAATCAGAATAGTGATTGTTTCAGGTGTGGAGAAGAGAGCAGAGTTTTTTTTTTAAAGCTTTTTTGAGATGACTGGAGAAATGTGAACTGAGTTACTTTAAAATTTTAGAGTGACCTAATGAGACATTTACAGATGAAATGATACGATATCTAGGGGATTTGTTTCAAAATAAGCTGGAGGGGTACGGGTTTAGATGAAACAAGATTGGGTATGAGTTGGTAATTTTAAGAACCAGTGACAGGTATATGGGAATTTATTACACTACATGTGGTAGTTGATTACTATGGTGGCCCCCAATGAACTTCTAGAATTCACATCTTCACGTGGTCCCTTCCCATTTAATATGGGTTGAACCTGTGACTTGCTTAAGAAGGCCTGGCAGCTTCTACTTTTTCGCCTTTGGTAGCCCTGAACCACCACATAAGAATTCTAGCCTCCTTTCTGGAAAGACCATGTGGAGAGGCCACATGGAGAGGGAGAGGTCCTAAGTCTACCTGGAGAGGAACCAAAGGCCTCAGGCAGTTAAGATATTCCAGTTCAACCAACTCAAGCCATTGTGAGGCGCTAAAAGTGAAAAAACCCCCTTGGACTTCCATTCCCAGCACACCATGTGGAACCAATGAAAGCTACTCTCATGGTGCCAATCTGAATTCCTGACCCACAAAACTGTGAGAGATAATAAAATGGCTGCTATTTTAAACCATGAAGCTTTTTCATTTGTTTGTTTGTTAATTAATTAATCTTTGGCTGTGTTGGGTCTTCGTTGCTGCACGTGGGCTTTCTCTAGTTGTGGCAAGCGGGGGCTACTCTTCCTTGCAGTGCACGGGCTTCTCATCACGGTGGCTTCTCTTTGTTGCAGAGCACGGGCTCTAGATACGCGGGCTTCAGTAGTTGCAGCACGTGGGCTCAGCAGTTGTGGCTCGTGGGCTCTAGAGCACGGGCTCGGTAGTTGTGGCGCACGGGCTTAGTTGCTCCACGGCATGTGGGATCTTCCTGGACCAGGGCTCGAACCCGTGTCACCTGCATTGGCAGGCAGATTCTTAACCACTGCGCCACCAGGGAAGTCCCTAAACCATGAAGTTTTGAGGCAGCTATTAGGGGCAACAGAGAACTGAAACACCATTTTCTGTATTTTAGTATATGCTGGAAATTTACTATAAGTTAAAAAAAAAAAAAAGTGACACAAGAAATCCTCAGATCACACGGGCGTTTATAAATTGTTCTATCTTTTGTTAATGGCAAAAAAAATCTGTGATCTGTGAAATTACATTACTAATAAGCAATACATTTTATCTGCGTACGTACTAGGAATATGCCTCACATGAGATATTTCAGATACGAGATCCGAAAGAGAAATTTCAGAGTCTATGTCTGTATTAAATTCAAAATAATCACTCAATCTGGAAAGTACCATGAATACAGGTAAATATGACAACTCATAGTTGAAAAGCCTGTTATTTCTAAAAGAGTATTTTAGAATATTAATTAGTCCTCACCAACTTTACTGTGAGATAAACCAGAAAGACTTCCTACACCAAAAAATAAATGGGCATAAGTCCGTTTTTCTTACAGTTGAATCAATATTATTCAATTTCTGGACCCAATCTTGGCCCTACTGAACTAGAATTTCTAACAGTGAGGCCTAGGAATCTATAATTTTAAGAATCTCCCAGGTGATTCTTATGCACTAAAGTTTAAGAATCACTGGTATAAAGGGTGTGGCTGAAAGAGGTGCCTTGACTTGTTTAAGGTTCTAAGAATTATAAGACAAAAATAGGCAAAGAACTCAGAAATCTTGATTAATGCACCACCCACTACAGCATGAGCAACTTCCAAAAATACAGCGCTGTGAGATGGCAAAAGTACTGAAAACCATTTAAAGTTTTCTGAGGCTTCATATGCAAAAAGAAAAAAAGAGAAAAAAATCAAGTTTTTAGTGGCTTCGTGTGTAGAGAAGCAAAATTTGGTCATCATTCCTACGGAAGGAAAGATTCTTCTTTTCCTTATCTGGGAATAGATAAAGACTAGCAGAAAAAAGAGAGTATTAGTAATCTCCAAAAGCTCTACAAAATAAAGGACAGAATTCTGAAATGTGTTTGTATGGGTGAAGAATATGTGAGAAAAGGATGAAGTAATCTGAAGAGTTAGGTGGACTTGGAGTGAAAGTTCGTGCCGTCAGCATTATGCAGAAGGGATGGTGCCCAGAACAGCTGAAGAGAGCTCACGGTCAGCTTTCCAGCAGTGGATAACTTCAATCTACCCAAACTATACTGAATTATCCTTTAAGGAATTATTTTCACAATTCAAATGAATAAATTTGTATTCTAGGCATTCTTGTGTGAATTTAGGAAGAATAAGCCAACTTTCTAAAGATCTGATAACCCTGGTGAAATGAACTCAAAGCCACAGCTACTTTGACCATACTCTCCCCCAGCCCTTCATTCATTTTGCAATTAACAAAAGGGAAAAAAAAATTCATATGAGAAGATGTTCCACATCATATGTTGTCAGAGAAATGCAAGTTAAAACAACAAGATAGCGCTATATACCTATCAGAATGGCCAAAATCCAGAACACTGACAACACCAAACACTGACGAGGATGTGGAGCAACAGGAACTCTCTTTCACTGCTGGTGGGAATGCAAAATGGTACAGCCACTTTGGGCAGTTTGACAGTTTCTTACAAAACTAAACATACTCTTACCATGTGATCCAGCAGCCATGTTCCTTGGTATTTACCCAAAGGAGTTGAAAACTTATGTCCATAGAAAAACCTGCACATGGATATTTATAGCTGCTTTATTCTTAATTGTCAAAACTTGGAAGCAACCAAGATGTCCTTCAGTAGGTGGATGAATAAATAAACTGTGGTACATCCAGACAACAGAATATTATTCAGTGCTAAAAAAGAAATGACCTATTAAGCCATGAAAAGACATGGAGGAAACTTAAATACATATTACTTGGTGAAAGAAGCCAATCTGAAAAGGCTACACGCTGTATGATTCCAACTATATGACATTTTGGACAAGGCAAAACCATGGAGATTGTAAAAAGATCAGTAGTTACCAGAGGCTGGGGGGAGGCACGGATGAACAGGCAGAACACAGAAGATTTTTAGGAACATGAAACTACTCTGTATGATACTATAATGGTGGGTACACGTCATTATATATTTCTACAAACCCATAGAATGTATATCACCAAGAGTGAACCCTAATGTAAACTATGGACTTTGGGTGATAATGAGGTGTCAATGTAGGTTGGTCAATAATAATGTATGTACAATTCTGGTGGGGGATGTTGATAATGGGGGAGGTTATGCATTTGTGGGGGCAGAGAAATTTCTGTACTTTCCACTCAATTTTGCTGTGAACCTGTAACTCTCTAAAAAACAGTCTAATATTAAAAAATGTATTGCAAATCTTATAATTAGTGAAGAAACTACTTAGAAGACTGAGGGTGTTTAGAAAGAGGCAGGGGAAGGCTAGACAGCTGGCTGCCAAGAATTCTTACTAAGGAGCATTTCTTTGACTAATTCATTATGGACCAGGATCTGACTCTCAGCATTACAGGCCCAGAAACTCACTTAAATAAGACTTCATAAATAATCAGACTTGGAGATGCTGAGTTACCCTTTCTAAACTTTTAAGAGACTGAAGTAGATATGCTACGGCGCTGCGGTATACAGAATTCTAAAGATGTCCCCCAGTGCCCCCAAGATTCCTGTCCCCTGATTATTCAATCAAACACTAACTAGATATTACTGTGAAGTGACTATGCTAATGGGATTAAGGTACTAATCAACTGACTGTAAAATAAGGAGATTATGCTGGTGGGCCCAATATAATTACACAGCCCTTAAAAGTAGAAGAGAGAGGCAGAAGAGTCAGAGAGATTCAGCACAGAGAGATGAACCAGGAGAGGTCAGAGAGATGCCAAGCATTTCATCAGTAACCCTCAAGGACTCCCTGCCATTGTTGGCTTTGAATACTGAGAATGAGGGCCAGGAACCTCTAGAGACTAAGAGTAAGCCCTGGCCAACAACTAATAAGGAAACAGTAGCATCAGTCCTACAACCTCCCAGCAGTGAATTCTGTCAACAACTTGAATGAGAATGGAAGTAGACTGGAAGTGGATTCTCCCGCAGGGTCTCCAGATAAAAACCCAGACAGGTCAACACTTTCATTTCAGCCTTACAGAATCTGGAGCAAACCACTGAGTCTAATGGTCTTCTGACCAACAGAATTGTGAGATGATAAATTTGTGTTGTTGTTTAAGCTCCCTCACTTTTGGTTAAGTTGTTATGGCAGCAAGAGAAAACTAACACATGTATCAGTGGATTAACCCATGATGTGAAATTACTGTCAAGTAGATGCCCAACCAGCACTCCTTCCTGTAAGAAAAACAACATGGGAGGCCAAATGTAAGAAAACTACTTGGTGAACTAGGAGTTAGGCTCTGATAACTGACAAAGGTACTGTATATAAACCTGTCAAGCATACCACATATTCACTTTGGCTTATTAAAGTGCCTGTTCCTCTGGCTAGATATTGGAAGGACACTGCCAACATCTGCCTCTCATTCCTTCTTTAGAGGCGGCAAACAATCAAATTACAGCCAAGTCTTATTCTGGCCTATAAGTCAGTCTACCTCTTCAAAGTGATTTTGTATATTACTATGTTATTCACCCTACATCCATTTTACAACTTAACTCTCCGAGGGTAACTAATTTTCCCAAGGCTGGGGAGGTTGAGTGCCAGATATAAATATCACCACTGCCCACACAAACCACATAAAAATACCATTAGCCAAACACCGCGACAACACATTTACTACATGTTTATCAATGAACTTAGAAAACCACAAACCTCTGATCCTTATATTAGTAAATCTCAAAAAGCACTTCCTTTAAATTCCTTCTAATTTAAACCAAAAATTTGAGTATATAAAATGATTTTTTGGACTTAAATGCCTTAGGAGATCCATAAAACCCTAAAAAGCTTATTGTGCAATGATTACCTAATCCAGAAGTGGGCGAAAGTGAGATACTTGCAGATGAAGAAATAAAAAGACTAATTCCCAGTATAATACTTGAAAATGAAGGGAAATTCCTACAACTTCATCATTACCATTATTTCGTAAGTATGATCACTTTGATGTTTCTTGTACTCAAATCCTCGAGTGAAACACTGCAAAAGAAAAGAAAATTAAGTTACCAAAAAGCTACGTTTTGAAATGCTTTCTTAAAGGATAGAAGATGGCTTGGGGGTATTTTACTCTTGTGATGAGTTTTTAAGAATTCATTTAGTCTTGTCTGCAGCCACAACAGGAAGGTTAAGTTCATGATCGCAGCCTTTCAATGGCCCACATAGAGAAAAACAATGATCTCAAAAAAAGAGTTTTTCCTAGGACAACTCCTCCTTTTATAAAAGCATAAGCCCTGGAAGCAGACTGCCTAAATTTGAATCCTGGCTCTTAGCTTATTTCAGCAATTCTAAGACAGGTAATATTTCATATTTTAAAACTCTGAAATGTGGGTTCATCTTATAATGAAAAGTATATTACAACTTCCATCAGCCATTTTTATACTTTAACATTTCTGAAATTGGGATGTTTCTTTTAATCAACAGCATCTTGGATCTGATAAAATATGGTATTTGCTGTGTGACCTTGAGCCAATTATTTAACCTCTCTTTGCCTGAGTTTCCTTTATAATATAGGGATACTAATCATAGTTACTTCCTAGGGTTGCAGTTATGATTTAAATGTTAATTCATGCAAAGTACTCAAGATAGTGCCTGGCACAGAGTAAGCACTTATCATTAGTATTTTTTTTAAACATTTTTTAAAAATTTTATTTATTTTTGGCTGCCTTGGGTCTTCGTTGCTGTGCACAGGCTTTCTCTAGCTGCGGTGAGCAGGGGCTACTCTTCGTTGCAGTGTGCGGGCTTCTCATTGCAGTGGCTTCTCTTGTTGCGGAGCACGGGCTTCAGTAGTTGTGGCACGCGGGCTCAGTAGTTGTGGCTAGCGGGCTCTAGAGCGCAGGCCCAGTAGTTGTGGCGCGTGGGCTTAGTTGCCCTGCAGCATGTGGGATCTTCCAGAACCAGGGCCCAAACCCATGTCCCCTGCATTGGCAGGCGGATTCTTAACCACTGCACCACGAGGGAAGCCCAGCACTTATTATTAGTATTGCTATTACCACTATCATCAACGAAATAGTTTGTTTCCTGGTTTGTCACCTGCCCAAACATCACTCTTCAGTAAGACAAAAAACAGTGTCATAGGTGCTATCAAAAGGAATAATCCTCCAATTCTATTTCCTGTAGTCCCAATACTTGAAATTTACTGGTAAAAACAGCATTAGGTTGATACAGGGAAGTGGAATATTCAACAGTCTATCTCATCCATCCTACTCTGTTCCCCAATTTTTCACTGGTAAAATGTGTAATTCAATATTGACCTGTAAAAATAGACTTAAGGTATGGTCCTTCTGAGCAATTGATAGTCATCTCTGAATTTACTATATCCATAAAACTAGGCAAGCCTCCCCTTAAAGAGTTACCTGTAAGCACAGGAAAAAAGGAGGTGGCCCACATTCAGCACACTTGATATAAGGCTCCATGAGGTAGGAGGAGCAGCCTCGGCAAGGTGGCTTATCAGAGGGATCATCTATAACAAAAAGAAAAATATACTAGCTTCAAAACACCTTATGATTATCTTAAATGCGAGAAGGTGAAAATCTGCAAATGATTACACAAGGTAGTAAGCAGTGCTGAAAAGTTCATGGAGACAAGATGAGCTCATTCCAAATAAGAAAAAACAAAAATTATGTTCCCTTTTATTTCAGGCCAGCTTTGTTCCTACCTACAGTATATCTACTATTTTAAATAGCATTTAAGTAGATATTGCCCCTGAAGAGAAATTTACAAACACAAGTTTTAACTGGAAGTTTCATAATGCCCACAATTTATTTTCCCAGGGGAAAATAATGTCACATACCTACATAACACATATATAGTTATAGATAAAGCCAATCTGACAAAATGTTAATAACTGCTGGGTCTGGATAATGGGCAATAATTGCTGTACTGTTCTTTCAACTTTCTATAAGTTTGAAATTTTTCATAATAAAAAGTTGGTAAAGAAAAACCCTTTAAACATGTCTTGGGATGTACTACTTTATATTTGATTTGGGAGTTAAACCCAGGACAGCTCCCTCCCTTTCTCCCACAGTAAGTAGAGAACAGAGCAGACCTTCCTCCAGTTCCAATGACAGTACTGTCTCTGCAATATTAAGGCAAGGAGTATAATCCAAACTCTCTAAAGTCATAAAAATGCAGATGTGTGTGTGTCCCTGGCTGTCCCAAACTCTGCCACTCTTGAGTCAGGGCAACCTAGCAGAGTTGTTCTCTGTGATCAACAGAAGTCTAAGAAAACAGGCTCTGAAGGTAGAGAAGGGATTTAATCTGTTTGGCCTGGGGCAGAATTTCTCACATTCTGCAATAGCATTTTCCTTCCTAAAGTCCAAGAAACACTCTTCAAGGCACCTTTCCCTCCTGTAAGTGGTGATTATTCTTCTTTTCTTTTGCTTCTAAATGAAGACCTGGAGAAAAAATGACAGAGGAAAGAAAGGTAATCTTTCTGGCAGTAGCTTCAAAATAAACATGTGGAACAGCAACTACCCCACTTCTCCCATTTAAAATTTTGACATGGAAGAACAAAAATTATTTTATGTTAAATGTCAATTTTTACCAAATTACCTTCTTCCTCACATCCTTTTATTTCTTTTTTTTTTGCGGTACGCGGGCCTCTCACTGTTGTGGCCTCTCCCGTTGCGGAGCACAGGGTCCGGACGCGCAGGCTCAGCGGCCATGGCTCACGGACCCAGCCGCTCTGCGGCATGTGGGATCCTCCCGGACCTGGGCACGAACCTGTGTCCCCCGCATTGGCAGGCGGACTCTCAACCACTGTGCCACCAGGGAAGCCCTCGCATCCTTTTCTTTTAATGATATGAGCTTGCTTTTCTTTCCTCAAACTTTCTTCAACAACAAAAAATTGGCCAATGACTGACCTAAAGAGTTTTTAAACCCTCATGTCAAGAAATAATTGTTTTTTAGAGAAATGCAAATCAAAACTACAATGAGGTATCATCTCACACCAGGCAGAATGGCCACCATCAAAAAATCTACAAACAGGGGCTTCCCTGGTGGCGCAGTGGTTGAGAGTCTAAAAGGGAACCCTCCTGCACTGTTGGTGGGAATGTAAATTGATACAGCCACTGTGGGGAACACTAAGGAGGTTCCTGAAAAAACTAAAAATATAACTACCATACGACCCAGCAATCCCGCTACTGGGCATATACCCTGAGAAAACCATAACTCAAGAAGAGTCATGTACCACAATGTTCACTGCAGCTCTCCTTACAATAGCCAGGGCATGGAAGCAACCTAAGTGTCCATCGACAGTTCAATGGATAAAAAAGATGTGGCACATATATACAATGGAATATTACTCAGCCATAAAAAGAAACGAAAAAAAAAAAAAAAGAAAAAAAAAAGAAATGAAATTGAGTTATTTGTAGTGAGGTGAATGGACCTAGAGTCTGTCATACAGAGTGAACTAAGTCAGAAAGAGAAAAATACCGTATGCTAACACATATAGAATCTAAAAAAAAAGGTTCTGAAGAACTAGGGGCAGGACAGGAATAAAGATGCAGATGTAGAGTATGGACTTGAGGACACAGGGAGGGGGAAGGGTAAGGTGGGACGAAGTGAGCGAGTAATATGGACATATATACACTACCAAATGTAAAATAGCTAGCTAGTGGGAAGCAGCTGCATAGCACAGGGAGATCAGCTCAGTGCTTTGTGACCACCTAGAGGGGTGGGATAGGGAGGATGGGAGGGAGACACAAGAAGGAGGAGATATGGGGATATATGTGTATGTATAGCTGATTCACTTTGTTATAAAGCAGAAACTAACATACCACTGTAAAGCAATTATACTCCAATAAAGATGTTAAAAAAAAAGATAATTATTTTGTAAAAGTCCAATTTATAGTTTCAAAAATTTTAGACAATAAAAAGTATAAAGTATGTCATCCTCTATTAACATTCTGATTTCCAGCCCTTCTTCTATGTACATGTGTGTATATTTTAACAGAAGTGGGATACCACACATTTTATAGCCTGTTTTTTCACTTGATAATATATTGTCAACATCTTTCATGATGGTACACATAGATCTTCCTCACTCTTTTTAATGGATGAATTATAGTCCATTATATCTATTTAATCTAGCCTAATGGTTTTCAACTGCCTCCTAGGAAGGCATTATGGAAATCTGAGGAGATGCTTTTTTGTTGCCACAATGACTAGGGAGCACTACTGGCACTTAGCAGGCTGGGATCAGGGATGCTAGATATCCTTCAACACTCAAGATATTCCTACACAACAAAGAATTGGCCAGTGTCCTGCACAACTTTCAAATGTCCCACCAGATGTTCAAGTAGGTGAAAACTTGCTCATAATGACATGACCTGGAACATAATTCCTTACTAAATAGAACAAAATGTTTTTGACAGTTTTAATATGTATTGAATTTTCCAGGAAGGCAACTGCATTACGTCAAGAGGAGATTCTACCTTGTTTTGTTCAGAACTTTACTAAGAGTCATTCAAGCTTGTGGTATTTGAGTCACCAGTACAACGCACGTGAATCACTGTGCATTTGTAGTTGTAATATGCACAGTGAACTGACTTACGGGCGCAAGCATCTGACTACAGGCATTATGTTTTCCACCGTAATGTCTAAACATATCGATACATATTATTATAAATTACATTATTTATTACAAATCACTTCTCTTTTATTTATCTTTTATAGTATAGTTAGGGCAATATTATTATTTTTTAATTAATTAATTAATTAATTTTTGGCGTGCGTTGGGTCTTCATTGCTGCGCACAGGCTTTCTCTCGTTGCGGCGAGTGGGGAATACTCTTCGTTGTGGTGCGCGGGTTTCTCATTGAGATGGCTTCTCTTGTTGCGGAGCACAGGCTCTAGGCGCTTGGGCTTCAGTGGTTGTGGCTCGCGGGCTTACAGCACAGGCTCAGTAGTTGTGGTGCACGGGCTTAGTTGCTCCATGGCATGTGAGATCTTCCCGGACCAGGAATTGAACCTGTGTCTCCTGCATTCGCAGGCAGATTTCTTAACCACTGTGCCACCAGGGAAGTCCTAGGGCATTATTTTTATTTCTTTGAAATCATGGGCATAGTTATGTTATATTATCTATGTATTTCATTTCCAAATAGTAAAAGGGGCTTTAAAAACATTATAAAAAGAAATCACTGGGTCTCATAAGACTGAGAACCACTAATCTAACCAGTTTCCTATTGGTGGATATTTAAGTTGTTTCCAATTTTTCACTATTATAAAAAATGCTGAGATCAACGTTCCTGTACACGTAACAGCTCACATTTTGTTCCTCAGGATTTCTATTTTCCTAGAACTAGAACTGTTGAGTGTACAGAGGGTTTCTGATACACATAGCCAAAGTGTCCTTCACAAAGGATTCCAGAACTTTTCTGTAACCTAAGAGTAGGGAAAGACTTTTTACCATCATTCAAACTTCAGAGGCAATAAAAGAGTAATAAATTTGACTAAACAAAAAGCTCTTTTTTGGCAAAGAACACCATAAGCAAAGTTTAAAAAGCAAATAAACTAGAGGAAAATACTTGTAAACATATCATAAAGGGCTAACATCTTGAATATAGAAAGAACTTTTAAAAATTGAGAGGAAAATAAAAGACCAAAAATCCTACTGTGAAAGTCACGAAGAGATAATTAGTAAAAAAAGAGAGAGATAAAATGGACCTTAAACATGAAAAGACATTCAAATTCACTCATAATAAGAGAAATCTACACTGAGATATAAGTTCTTACCCATCAGATTGGCAAAAATTCAAAAGCTTCATAATATACTTTCTTAAGAAGACTGTGGGGAAATAGGCAACCTCATATATTGCTGACAGGAATGCAAAATGGCACAACTTCTATAGAAGGGAATTTAGCACTATCTAAATAAATACATCCATTTATCTTTGGACCTAGAAATCCCACTTCTAGGAATTTACCCTGAATATACACCTCCAACAGTATAAGGTTATGCATTAGAACATTATTTATAACTGCAAAATACTACTTTGATGTCCAAGCACTGGACAGTAGTTGAACAAACTATGGTACGTTCACATAATCGAGTACTATGCAACTATAAAAAAATAACAATCTCGGAGGCTTCCCTGGTGGCACAGTGGTTGAGAGTCCGCCTGCTGATGCAGGGGACACGGGTTCGTGCCCCAGTCCGGGAAGATCCCACATGCTGCAGAGCGGCTGGGCCCGTGAGCCATGGCCGCTGAGCCTGCGCGTCCGGAGCCAATGCTCCGCAACGGGAGAGGCCACAACAGTGAGAGGCACGTGTACCGCAAAAAATATATATAAATAAATAAAAAGAACAATCTCTATAAAGCAGTATCGTATTTCCAGGAGATACTATTAAGTGAAAAAAACAAGGTGCAAAAGAGCATACATAGTATGCTACCTTTTCAGGAAAAAATTAGGGAAAACAAAAGCAAAAACATATACACGTCTGTCTTTGCAAAAAGAAATAAAGGACAGATAAATTAGAAAACAATACCTATGAAGGGTTGGAGGAGGGGGAATGGAAAGGAGTAGAAGAGACCTAGGAAGGAGCAACAATTCTCCAAATATACCTTTTTGCATAGCTTTGACTTTTGGAAGCATATTTATGTTCTACAAATTAGAAAATTAAACCACTAAATATGGGAAGGGAAAATTGAAAGTAGAACGAACAGATGAACCAAAAAGTATTTCAAAGGAATATCACAACCACAATGAGGAGGGGAAAAAAAAGAACCAATCCAAGTAACTTATGAACATTTAACAACAGACCTTCAGTCTTGGGTGATGCAGAGAATTGCAAACAAATCCTGAACTTGTTGAAGTGGGTCTGTGTTATGTAGTGGTATGCACAGAGCAATTCTGAAATAATTCTAGATGTATTAAGAGACTGAGCAAATGAATAATCGTGCTAATGCTGGGAGCCAGGGTTTTCACTGAGGAAAGGACACACAAACAAGGAACGTGGTGGGGGTGGGGGGACAAAAAAAGAGCCTAGGAAGGTGAACTGGAGGTTATCAGTGTGAACTCATGATTTCTAAGAAAGTGCATCTATGGATATACGCATGTATATGCAACTATGTACATATACTGGTATATCTGTACGTAGCGTCTACCTACCATGTATTTCCCAGCGCTGTGGGCCAAAAAGGCCCAGACGCCAAGATACTCTAGTAGAAATAAGCAATGGCCATATCTTGGTCTCTAATGTCACTCCTTTCTAAAAGGACCAAGGGCTCCTCAGAGAAGTGGCTGATTCTAGGGCTGGGGCATGGGAGGGAGAAGATGCACCTCAAACATGTAGCCATGCCAAAAAGTAAGGAGATGCTCAAAAAAGCGATGGGGCATGTCACAAGGTTGCAAGAGCCGGCTTGAAGGGGCTCACAGTGTTCAAATTAGGACAATCTGAGAACCAAAGTAAGTGTGATGATGAATTATAAACCACTGAAAATAAAGGAATTCATGCGTGCATACTTATAATAAATAAGTGAAACAGGAGGTCTCTTGATTAGAGTAGAATGCTAAGTGCTAACTAGCAAATATGGAGAGAGTGCTGGATGCAGGGCGAAAAATCATTTTGCGACCATCGTAGTAAAGACTGGATCAGGCAAAAATCATCAGTGGATGCTAACTAGGGAGAAATTCTGATGAGGAACAGGATATTTTATGGCCTGAAAGTGTCTCCTTATGGGTTGCTTATTAGACGCAAGAGAAAAAATAGACATTAAACAGTGAAGAACTCAAATGCACACCTTGACTGGGTTTTCTTTTTTTTTTTTTGTGGTACGCGGGCCTCTCACTGTTCTGGCCTCTCCCGTTGCGGAGCATAGGCTCCGGACGCACAGGCTCAGCGGCCATGACTCACGGGCCCAGCCGCTCCGCGGCATGTGGGATCTTCCCGGACCGGGGCATGAACCCGTGTCCCCTGCACCAGGGAAGCCCCCGTTGACTGGGTTTTCAAAATTAACATCGCTGGGCTTCCCTGGTGGCGCAGTGGTTGAGAGTCGCCTGCCGTTGCGGGGGACACGGGTTCGTGCCCCGGTCCAGGAAGATCCCACATGCAGCGGAGCGGCTGGGGCCATGAGCCATGGCTGCTGAGCCTGCGCGTCCGGAGCCTGTGCTCCGCAACAGGAGAGGACACAGCAGTGAGAGGCCCGCGTACCGCAAAAAAAAAAAAAAATTAACATCGCTAATGAGGAACAGAGCAAGACCAGACAAACCCAAAATGAGACACCTCTAGTTTTAAAAAGGGGAGAAAGGGGCTGTATTCTTCAAAAGTGTCAATCACTAAAGACAAAGGCTGTGGACATGTTTCAGTTTAAAGGAGGCTAAAGAGACACAGCAACTTAATGCAAGACCTGAACCCTGACTGTATCCTGTATGGGAAGGAAAAAAAACATCGTCAAGGACATTATTGAGTCAGCTGACAAAACTGGAATACAGACGGCAGGTTAGATAAAAGTATTTTATCAGTGTTATACTTACTAAAGTTGGCAACTCTACTGAGGCTAGAATGTACTGAAGTTAGAAGAGAATATCCCTAGTCTCAGGAAATAAACACTAAAGTACTTAGGGGCCATGATGTTATATCCCTAAGCCCTCAAATGATTCTGAAAAAAAAATATGGGGTATGTATATCTACTTATAAATACATATATATGTAAATAAATATGTAACTTATAGATAGAGAACTATGAAAATAGAGTAAAAGGTTTACAAAAGGTGTATGGATATTCTTTGTACTATTCTTATTCTTCCAACTTTCCTGTTTGAAATTGTTTCCAAATAAAAATTTTAAAGTTTAGCTTAAAAATATTAAAAAAAACACTTTTAAAAAAATTTTTAATTATTTTGAAAAGGGGGAGAGAGTGGTTTCAGTTTACACTCCCAGCATGGGGATAATTCATTTAGACTCTTTCTCTGTGTGAAAAATGAAAGATCTGAACTAGATGTATTGGAAGACTCCATTCTGCCCTAAATATATATAGGGAGTCTGATGAGAGAGTATATTAGAACCCCTTTAAGAAACTGCTGAGGGACTTCCCTGGTGGTCCAGTGGGTAAGACTCGGTGCTCCCAATGCAGGGGGCCCGGGTTCAATCCCTGGTCAGGGAACTAGATCCCGCATGCATGCCACAACAAGGAGTCCGCATCCCACAACTAAAAGGTCCCACGTGCTGCAACTAATACCTGGCGTAGCCAAAAGCAAAGTAAGTAAATGGAAGGAAGGAAGGGAGGGAGGAAGGGAGGAAGAAAGAAACTGCTGAGGAGGATACACCCCAAAGTGACTTTCTGATTCTTCTCATTGGGACACTACTAACATCTAACAATGGATTTCTATTTCTGCCAAATCTCTTATCTTCAGAAGAAAAGAAAAAGTGTATTTTTTCCTCCATAGTTGTGGCTGCCTGGATTTACTTCACATGTACGCCATAAATCTCTGCACTATTACTGTACTATAGTTTACTCTTAGAATACAAGTGCCAAAAAAGCAGAGGCAGGAGCATTTCCTTTATTCTACCACTGACATTATTTCTTACCAAGGCACCTGAAATATGTTATTGATTCTAAAGAGAAATTCAACTGCTTTTTTAAGTCGAACTACGGGTTAATCGTATTATGAATGGTCCACCTGAGCTTAATTTTCTTATAAGACCTTGAGTGTCATGTGCTCAGTTTTGTATCATGTGTTCAGTAGTAGTGGTTGATTTTATTCTGATTTGATACTCATTCCTTTAGGATCAGATTCACATGGCTTCATCTTCAAAGTGCTTATTTTTCTTCTTTGATCAACTTCCACTTCAGTTTGCTATTAATATTCACCTGGGACTTGTTCCCATGGTACTTACTGCTAAAGGAACTCAAACGGTCCATTCCCCAGTTGGCAAAGACTGCTGCTTTGATCTTCCTCAATGTAGGGCTCCTTCAAGGAGATTTCAGAACTGGCCAACACAGACACCAAAGCTGACAACCCCCCCTATAAATAAACAAAAATGGCACATGGATGAGGAAATACTTTAAAGGGACAAGATAAAGAGAACATAATGCAACTTACTCAACTGTACCACATCCTACCTTTGTAAGGCTAAGCAAATTAGTTTATCTCTACAAGCTTGTTCCCTCCTCTGTAAAATGGATGATACAATCATATCTACCTTCTAGAGCTGCTGAAGATTAAATATCAAAATCCACATAGATAATGTACCATAGTGCCAGGCCCATAGTAAGCCCTCTACAAAGGCTACATATCTCTAATAAACAACTGATTTTCTCTGCCAGGCCTCACTTTTCTCCTTAGCCCTCCTTCCTTTGGGAAACTGACTCTCCCACATTTCATATGGCTTTCGTGGGGTTACGAATCCCAATACTCCACCCCCCAGCCCCACAGCAGCTAAAGCAACCAGATCTGTTCTTACCGAAAGCTGCATCTTGAGTAAGGTATCCAAGGACAGAGGGCAGGTTAGAGCTCATTCACTAGCCAAAGAATCTGGTCCAAGAGATCTGGCTCCTGAGATCCCCATCCCCAAGGGTAGCCCAATGGTGTAGGTTTGTTTGTTTTTTTCTCATTTCTCTATTGTTCCAGTAATACTTTAATCTGAATGAACGTCTATTACTAGAAAACTAAGGAATCCTATCTATTACAACGTACATTTTGTTCACTAATTTATTCTTTGAACAGCTATTTAATAGGTATGTACTATATACAAAGTTATCTTTTTGAAGACATAAATGAACTCATATTTCACACGAAGTCATGAAAACATCCCCCCTCCCTCTATACTCCCATATCTTTTTATCTCTTTTTTTTGGCATTTTTCACATTCCACTTTGTGAGAATCACTTCTGAATGCATATTTTCCCCATTTCTAGACTAAATGAAAGCAGGGACTACATCAAATACAAATTTGTATGTCTTAAAGCACCAAGCACAGTGCCAAGAGGAAAGAACTCAATAAACACAAATGTAATGGACATATAAATGTTAATTCTACAAAAAGGTTAGTTCATCATTAGTTCTCCTGCAGTGACTTCTTTCACTTGATAGTTTTAGCTTGGGGAATAATTCATCGTTAACTGTATGGGACACTCACATAAAACTGTCAATGAACTTGTCTTTTCCAGGATGAACTGGAGTGGTTACCCCTCTGCTCTGGTCCCAGGAAAATGAGTTTGAAGAAAAGTGCGCTTAGTAAGGGGTATTATGCACTCAATAATGAAATAATGGCCAACATTTACTGAATATTTTTCATATGCCAGGTACTGTAGTATCACTGTATGTGGATTGTCTCTGAATCCTTACAAACTTCTGAGGCATGCTGCTTTTTTAAGAAGGGAAAGGAACCTCTGAAAGACTGTCACTTGCACAATGTCTTACAGTTAGTGAACAGCTGCGTCACTTCAACAGAGGTTAGTAGAGATGGTCAAGTAAAGGATGTATACTGTCTCAAACACTCCACGTTGTAAGCGCAATATTGCAATAAGCGGAATCTTCTTTTTTCCTCTTTCTTCACACAAGAGACATTTCTGACGCTAACATCCATGAAAGGATGGATGCTAGTTCCACATTAACATCTGCCAAATTCCAAGAAGTTACTGGGAGGAGGAGGGAAGGAACGTGAAGAGCATTCGATGTGGTGCGGAGGACAGGCGCAGGCTTGGGAGTTTTGCGGACAAGATTCGAAGCCTCACTTCGTTCCTTATTAACCGTGTGATCTCGGGCAAGTCATTCTACTGGAGCCTCAGACCACCTCACCTCTAAAACTGACCCGAAATATCTACTTGGAAGGCCTACTTGAAAACAAGGGGTAACGTCAACCAGGGTCCGCTAAGAACGGGATTTCGTGTTCCCTTGCAGCAGAGACAGAAAGAGCCAGGCTGGGACCCAGCGGGGCCGCCCAGGGGGCGGGGCGCGTGTGCAGCTCCTCAACGGCTGCCCCTCCCTCCGTCCCCGACCCTTCTCTACCCGTGCGCTAGCGTCTGACCTCTGGCAGAGGCCTTGGAGGGTGGGCCTTTAAGCAGCTTGTCTGAGTTTTGAGTCGGACCAGTAATCATTTTTCCCTGGGGGCGCGTTGCTGGTTGCAGCAGGCTTGCCGGTGCGTGGTGCCGTTTGAGCCGCTCTAGAGTGCGGTGAGCTGGAGCGGGCCGGTACTGCCCCGCTTTTGTGTTTTCTAACATTCCCACCCCTCACCTCTGTTGCAGCCTCGAACAAAATCAAGGCTAAGGGACTGGGCCCAAGGACGGCGAGCGGTGGTCGCCTTTCGAAGCCGTGGCTTGCAGTGCTGCTCATGGATTAACCAGACTGCCTGAATGGTTTAAGGGTTCACAGGGTACGTTTGATTCAGATGCTTCTGGAACGTCGAAATTATCTTCTTTGGAAAGAACCATCCCCTCTTTGGGCTTCAGGGGCCCAGACTGAGGCGCAATGATGAGAGGATGTGGTGGTCCGCTCTGATGTCAATCTTGAGGGCTAGGTATGTCCCAACATCTCTTGTTACTACTAACTATTACAATAGCTGCCATTTGTCGAGTATTTTCTGCATGCCAGGCATTGTACAAAGGGGGTTACATGCATTGTCCCGTTTCATCTTCAAAAACAACCTTATGGGGTAGACATTAATTATTATCGTCCCCATTTTCCAGGTGAAAACCTTTAGACTCTGCCTTGTGAACAACTTGGGATCACACTGCTAGACCGTGTTGGGGAAGGGGATTCAAACAGTAGTTTAGCTTAACCATCATGCTAATACGTCTATTTAGAAGTCTTTCATAAATTTGCCCAACCTCTTATAGAATTCATTTACACTTTATGCCTGTGTGGCCTCTTTACTCATTTTTTAGTATCTGAGTCATACAAGTTCATACTAAAAAAAAAAAAAAAAGAATATTTGCATGAGCAAAAATAACGTGAAAACCAGCTCCCACCATGATAGTTAACATTTTGCTATACATTCTTCTAGATATTTTTCTATGCTTCATGTCAATAAATTTAGAATAGTTTTACATTTGATGTATTCTGAAAATCTATTCATTCATCAAATATTTGATGAGAAGAATGTTCTAGGTGCTGGGAATTCAGCTGTGAACAAAACAAAGTCTCTGTCTCATAATAAGGGGGGAGGTTGACATTAAGCAATAAATATAATATATTACTAAATAATAGCTAATGCCCAGTAATGTGGCAAGTTTTTAAAAATATTAGGAGAAAGGGGATGCTTTATTAGATGGGGTAGACAAGGAAGTCCTCTTAATTGTAAGCAGAAATCTAATCATTAAATGAGGGAGGCAGCTGTGTGGATTTCTAGAGAGAAATTGTTCCAGGAGAAAAGAAATGGCAATTAAAATAGCCCTGACTGCTTGGCATGTTGGAGAAGAAGCAAGGAGAGCAGTGAGGCTGGAGCACAGCAAATTAAAGCAATAAGTTGGATAACAGGCAGAAGCCAGATTGTATATCTGGTAAGCCATGTGGGACTTTAGATTTTATTAGAATGTGATAGAATACCATGGAAGGGTTGAGAACAAAGGAATAATCAGGTTTGTTTTAAAAGGATCACTGGCAGTTGTGTGGAGAATAGATTGTAGAAACATAAAAATTGGCCTTTAAATCATTAATCGTCCAGCAGTTGTTCAACAGGTAGTTTATGAACATTGATGTTTCAGCTACACCTTTACAACACCTTCACCTCCGCAAACAGAAAATGGGTTCAAACCTTTAGGACTTATCTTCATGTCTTTCTCATCTAAACTGAAAGTTTTTGAGTCTGGCTAGGGCATATATCCAGATCTGGACGCCACGATTGTCAACAAACTGAATATGAGTCATCAATGTTGTACCGTTGTGGAAAAACAGTCCCACATAATGCTGGGATCTATTCATTAAAAACATAGCATTCAAGCATCTGGAAATTACCCTTCCTCTTCAATTGATGTTAGGCCCTCATTAGAATTCTAAGCCCCAATTTAGTCATTCATTGTGCTTAAGAAAGATGTGGAGAAATGAAAATGCACCGTGAGGGTAAGGGTAACAGTGATTAAGGCAGTGTTTTTCTGGGGTTTTGCCTTCAGCAGTGTGGTGGCATCAGGCAAATTTGGAGGAGAAATGAAAGGTCTGTCTCAGATATCTGTTTTGCAATCTGAGTGAAATGACATAAATGAATTTAGAGCTCAGAGAGGCCAGGGCTAAAATGCTATAACCATATTAGAATTGTTTCTTTGGTTGTGTGTCTTCTTTGTAACCTCAGTGCCCAGAAGTGCATCCTGGACAAATATTTGCAAAATGAGCAGGTAAAGGCAAAGGTATGGATGAAGTCACTCAGGCAAGGAAAAGAGATGTCCAGGCTCTGTAATGTGGCTGCCATTGATTGTCTCCAAATATCCCCACAGGCTCCCCTTGAGCTGCTTAGCTGCTGTGGTTAGAACCAGAAGTGCAGTTTCTGAGCCTTCCTCCCAGTGGAAATGACTATCTGCCATTTCTAGTTACTTGCTATGTCCTGAGTACTGAAAGACTTTATAAACTTTACCTCATCTAATATTTATTTTTCCTGTATCTGAAGTGGCTCTTTGTAGTTTGGTATACAAATACTTTTAAATTAAAAAAATTTTTTTAATTAATTTATTTGTTAAATTAATTTAATTTTGGCTGCGTTGGGTCTTCATTGCTGTGTGCGGGCTTTCTCTAGTTGCGGCAAGCGAAGGCTACTCTTCCTTGTGCGTGGGCTTCTCATTGCGGTGGCTTCTCTTGTTGTGGAGCATGGGCTCTAGGCATGTGGGCTTCAGTAGTTGTGGCACGTGGGCTCAGCAGTTGTGGCACATGGGCTCTAGAGCGCAGGCTCAGTAGTTGTGGCCCACGGGCTTACTTGCTCTGCAACATGTGGGATCTTCCCGGACCAGGGAATTGAACCCATGTCCCCTGCATTGGCAGGCGGATTCTTAACCACTGCGCCACCAGGGAATCCCCTTGGTATACAAATAGATAAAAACAAAAAGTCTAAAAGTCTAGCCATGCCTTCTAGGTTTCAACTTCCTCCCCTTTAAACTCTAAGATAACCCCAGTCAATGTAAATTAGCCAGAGATTTATGTCTGGGAGCAGAGCCTTTTGCTTTGCCAATTGCAGGATCTCTTAAAGGCAAGGAGTTTCCTGTGATGCACTCAGTAGAGAGGACTTCATGCCACAAAAGGCCTGAGCTTCAAGGATTGCAGCTCTTAGGGCTCAGCCCTTTGAGTTCACACACTAAGGCACTTTCACGGAAGCCCTGGGTCCACCCTGGCCCAGCTCAGGACTGGTTCCAGCCTCCTCAGCCTCTGTTGCTGTCTCTTGCATTCAGAAGCATTGCCACCCTCTTGTCCCCATTTGCTCCCCGCCCCCCATATCTTTCTTCTTTTGTGGCCACCCTAGTCAGAGGAGATAGGAAATCAATCCTTTTCTTTCCAGGAGTTTCCTAGATTGCTCTTTTAACTTGATCAACCTCAACCATGACCAGTCTGCAGAGGAAGGGTTGAAGTACTCTTGCTAAGCTACTTAAAGAAATGTAAGGTCTACATATAGCTACTTCTCCACACAGTGGCTTGACTGGAGTGCTTCTGCGTAAGTAAGAGGGCCCTAAACATCTCAAAGATGAACAAGAGGGGGAAGAATTCTGCCAAAGGACCTTACTGCATCCCATTTTACAGATAAGGAAAAACAAGGCTCCGAGAGGTAAAAACCACTTGCCCTAAGTCATTCAGTTACTAGGTAGTACAGCCAGAATTAAAATCAGGTCTGTCCAAATGTAACTAATAAACTCCCTCTGGCTATTCAAAGTGAAAAGTTAGCAAGTATTAGGATTTTCATAATGCCATGGCCATTATGCCAAATTTTCATGAATCCAGCCCTTTGCTACCTATCTTCTCTGCCTCTTCCTCACCTTACTGACTTCCTTCTTTTTGGCTGCTCCGCGCGGCTTGTGGGATCTTAGTTCCCCGACCAGGGATTGAACCCGGGCCCCGGCAGTGAGAGTGCTGAGTCCTAACCACTGGACTGCCAGAGAATACCCTCACTGACTTCTTTTTGATCTCCACAAAACGCAGGATGTCTGTCTGTTGAAACAGCAGGCTTGGGGTAGAATCTAAAAGTTAGGTGAACCAGGAATGTATTGTTGCTGAGTGACTCCTGTTTATCAGGAAAATTTTAAATGCCTGCTAGGCAGCCTGGCTGCATGCCTTTCAGCCTGATGAACGAGGCCTCCACCTTTTGACCTTCAAAACAGGCTCCTAAAGTATTTTGCATCATTTGATGACAGGCAGTCTATACTCTTTTGCAACCAACAAGTGCCTAGTAAGTGTTTGAAATATGAATTGTAAGAAACCTGGCCCAGTTTAATATAATTGAAAAAGCATGTACTTTGAAGCCTTTCCTGAATTTGAATCCTAACTACCTTCAAGAATTTAGCAAACTATTATCTTTCTGTGTCTCTTTTCTCCTCATATGTAAAATGAAAATAATAATACCTAATTTATAAGAGTTTTATAAGGATATGATGATGTATGTGTAGTACCTAGTTCATGGTGGGAGTCAAATGAATTATAATTGTAGTTTTAATTTTAATTCTAGAAGTGCTTCAGAGTATGACCTTGGGGCTTGCTTAGAAGTGTTCTAGGCTAGGTTGGCCAGTGCTCAGCATTGGAATATTTTCATTAATTTTTTTATTTTTATTATTTTAAAATAGATTTATTTATTTATTTTTGGGTTTGTTGGGTCTTTGTTTCTGTGCGAGGGCTTTCTCTAGTTGTGGCGAACGGGGGCTACTCTTCATCGCAGTGCGCGGGTCTCTCACCGTCGCGGCCTCTCTTGTTGCGGAGCACAGGCTCCAGACGCGCAGGCTCAGTAGTTGTGGCTCACGGGCCCAGTTGCACCGCGGCATGTGGGATCTTCCCAGACCGGGGCTCGAACCTGTGTCCCCTGCATTGGCAGGCAGATTCTCAACCACTGCGCCACCAGGGAAGCCCTATTTTCATTATTTTAACCAAGAACTATCGACGGGAAACCTGTAGGCTTCCAAAACACCAAATTAAACAGAATTTTCTTTTGCTACCTGCTTCTTTAGCACCTTCCTCACTATACAAAACTAAAGAGAGTGTACATTATCTCACAGGTCATAGGGCAAATGCATAGTTGCAATCAAGGATGAATAATCCAGGCTTACGTCAGATGCAGGACATGCTCAGGAGCTCTGTCTCATTAAATTGATGTAACTGGTGAACAGACTTATGCATTATGAGCCATTAACTGTAGACTGTTCTATAGAGTGCTATTGTAATCAGATACAACTTACAAGGTTAATCTGATGCATATTTGATGATATGTGTAATTGTTACTGTGTTGCATGATAACCAGGCCTTAAATGTTAAGCTGTTTACATAAATGGCTGTAACTGGTTATTTTTACACAGCCAAACACATGTTTTAGTGTTTACTCACTTTACTAATTTTCTGGAATCTATAATCATGCCAAGGACAGCAGTTTTCTCTGAAGCCCTTTACTATTTAATCATGCACTCACACACACATGAGCACACTCTTCAAAATGACACAGCAGTGTTGTCTCCCAACTTGGCACTAAAAACAGCTACTGTGCAAGGCTCTTTGTATACATTTTCTCATTTTAGTCCTTAAAAATCCCTCAAGGGAGATGTTGTTACTCCCATTTTACTGATGCAGAAATTGACGCTCAGAGCGTGTAAGCAGGCAGCATAGTTGTCATTCAGACTTCTATCCCCAACCTCTAAACTTTATACAACCTCAGAAGGTAATGGATCCCAGCAGAGATATGTCAAGTTTTTTTAGGAAATAGAATGGCTCCTGAGAAATACAGAGTATGCATACACATCCGAAGGAAGAATGAGTCAGCCTGCAAGAGGGAGGGGTTAGTTAGTAATGGAAGAGTTGGAGCCTGTTGAAGCTGACTTTCTTGTGCCCATTCAAGGAAGAGAGGCTCGGCCAATGAATTTCAAGCACAATCGCTCCAGTATTGGCTATTATAGAGATACTATAACAACCTAATGCCACTGGATATTTGAATTTTAGAAATAACTCCACTTGTTCTAATTCCTTAAGAAAGAATCATACAGAGGGTAAACTAGTGTTTCTCAACCTTTTTTTTTTTTTTTATCATTATTGCCAGCCCTAAAGAGCCTTTTTAGACATTTTTTTTTCTTAATTTGCTTTCCCGGATGAACTTTTAAGACCACAGATATGCTAGCTGTATATCTGTACTTTTTACATAAAAAGTAAGATTGTTTTTGCTCCTCAAGAATAAGATTTTTTTTTTCCTCCTTCATTGAGAGTGCACAGGTTAAACAATGATGCAGGAGTAATGCAGCTTCCTATAGAGGCCTACCTTTAGGTTCGGGATAGTTGTACAGAAGACAGTATTTCTATACATGAGTAATGCAGCTTCCTATAGAGGCCTACCTTTAGGTTCGGGATAGTTGTACAGAAGACAGTATTTCTATACATGAGTAATGCGGCTTCCTATAGAGGCCTACCTTTAGGTTCGGGATAGTTGTACAGAAGACAGTATTTCTATACATGTGACTATTGTATTTCTCATTATAAATAAGTTGATAATTTTACGTATGAGCGTGGTTCGTATGAATCTACTCCTAAATAATGGGACCATTCTCTATGCGTGGAAAATTTGGGTTTCTAAGCTTGTAAAACAGCCTGAGAGGTCTTCTGACAGACAGCCTGCTAGCCTTCCACAAGTCAACCTCCAGAGCAAACCTTTTTATTTGAAACTTCGAGAGCATTCTTACGTGTTTATTCCTTCATTCCATAAATATTTATTGAGTCCTACTGTAGGCTGAGGTAGTTGGGATTCAACGACTAATCAGATAATCTCTGCCCTCAAAAAGAAGCTCAGTGACTAGCTGGGGAGACAGATGGGCCTGCAGATAATTACGGTACAAGGTAATATGTTCTGTAACAGAGGTGTGCTAGGTACACTGTGGGCTCCAAGAAGAGACTGCCCAATTCTAGGGAGAATAAAGGGGTAGGTCTTTGGGAAGTGATGAGTTAAGTCTTGGAGAAGAGTGGGAAGGAAATTCCAAACAGAGAGATCAAATTATTCAAAGGTCAGAAGCATGAAATAGCATGCAGTTTGGTCTGTGTGACTGGAGTACAGAGAGCAAGAAAGGAGGGCCACTGTCCATGAAGCTACAAGGTACACAGAGGTCAGACCATAGCGGGCTTTGGACGTTACTCCAGAGGCCATGGAGAGCCAGTGAGGCATTTTGAGCTGGGGAGTGGTGATATCACTAATCTGGTTTTAGACCTATCTCTGGCAGTGATGTGGACCAATAAGTGGCAAAAGGAAAGGCCAGGAGTTTCAGAAGTCCAAGTAAGAGACGATGAAGGCTTGAGCTAACATGGTTGGAATGGGGAATGAGGAAAAATAAATGGATTTAAGCTGTTTAAGAAGTAATTGGAGGGAAATCCCTGGCGGTCCAGTGGTTAGGGCTCCACACTCTCACTGCTGAGGGCCTGGGTTCAATCCCTGGTTGGGGAACTAAAATCCCACAAGCCACGTGGTGTGGCCAAAAAAAAAGTAATGGGGGAAGGGGAGTAACTAAGGTGGTAGAATTAAAGATGGTTCTCAATGTCCAGCTTGGTTGACTGGGTAGATGATGGTGTCACCAAGACAGGGACCATAGGGCTAAGAGCAGACACAGAGTAGAAAAGAGCAGGTTTTGTTCTGGATACATGGAGTTTGAGGTGTCTGCAGGTTGTACAGGTGACATTCCATAGGCAGATTCAAAAGCTTAAGGAGAGGGCTTCCCTGGTGGCGCAGTGATTGAGAGTCCGCCTGCTGATGCAGGGGACGCGGGTTCATGCCCTGGTCCGGGAAGATCCCACATGCTGTGGAGCGGCTGGGCCCGTGAGCCATGGCCTCTGAGCTTGCGCTTCCGGAGCCTGTGTTCCACAACGGGAGAGGCCACAACAGTGAGAGGCCTGCGTACCGCAAAAAAAAAAAAAAAAAGCTTAAGGAGAGATCTGGGACAGAGACACAGATTAGGAAGTCAGCGCAAATCTCGGAATTTTGAAACCGTGGGAGAGGATGAGATTGCCTGAGCTCATTGAATGAAAAAAGAGAAAAGAAAGGTGAAGAGTAGAAACTTGGATGGCAACAACAGGTAAGATACAGAGGAAGACCCCATAGTCCAGAAAGGGAGAAGTAGATTGAAGAGACAGAAGTGGTAGTAAAGATGGGGGTGGGCAGTAGTCAACAGAGCATTGAGACCCTATAGGACCTAAATAACTGGAAATATAGTGCTTCGCATGTAATTTAAAATAAAAATATTGGGAGTTCCCTGGCAGTCCAGTGGTTAGGACTTGGTGCTTTCACTGCTATGGCCCTGGGTTCAATCCTTGGTCGGGGAACTAAGATCCTGCAAGCCGAGTGGCATGGCCAAAATAAATAAATCTTAAAAAAAATAAAAATATTGTAAGCTATAAAATATGTGTAAGGGAAGTCCAACAAAGTTCTGATTTTTCCATGGTGACCTCTTTGATTATATCTTCTTTATTATCATTATTTTGGTGCCACTGATTGCTAGTGCCCTAAGTACATGTTTATTCACCTTCTCAGTAATCTAACAATATAGCACTGAGAGTACATCAAGGAAAATGGATTAGTCAGCAGTGCCAAGTACTACAGAGAAGTCAAAGATAAAGGTTAAAAAGTGCTCATTGGAAAAAAGAAAAAGTACCAATTACTCTAGCATTTGGATAGACTTACATACTAGTGGAAGAGGAGCGAAAGTTCAGAAGTAAACCAAAATACGTATAGGAATTAGTGTATGATGAAGATGGACTACTCAATAAATGGTGTGGACAATTAGATAACCATCTGGGGAAAAAATAAATGTCGGTCTATATCTCACACCAGGATAAACTCCAAATGGATTAAATATTTAAATAAAAATATAAAAATTGAAAACTATAAAAGTACTAAAAGAAAATATGAGAAAATTCCTTTATAATCTTGGCATGGGGAAGGAAAATCTTTCTAACTATGACTCAGAATACAGAAGGCATAAAAGGAGAGGTTAATAATTTGACCACACAACACTCAAAATTTCTGCAGAGTGAAGTAACATCTTAAGCAATGTCAAAACATAAATATAGGACTTCCCTGGTGGCGCAGTGGTTGAGAGTCCGCCTGCCGATGCGGGGGACACGGGTTAGTGCCCCGGTCTGGGAGGATCCCACATGCTGCGGAGCAGCTGGGCCCGTGAGCCATGGCCGCTGAGCCTGTGCGTCCGGAGCCTGTGCTCTGCAACGGGAGAGGCCACAACAGTGGGAGGCCCGCGTACCTCAAAAAACAAAACAAGGGGCTTCCCTGGTGGCACAATGGTTAAGAATCTGCCTGCCAATGCAGGGGACACGGGTTCGAGCTCTGGTCTGGGACGATCCCACATGCCGCGGAGCAACTAAGCCCGTGCGCCACGACTACTGAGCCTGCGCTCTAGAGCCCACAAACCACAACAACTAAAGCCCGTGTGCCTAGAGCCCATGCTCTGCAACAAGAGAAGCCACCACAATGAGAAGCCCACGTACTGCAATGAAGAGTAGCCCCTGCTCACTGCAACTAGAGAAAGCCTGCACGCAGCAATGAAGACTCAGTGCAGCCAAAAATAAATAAATTAATTAATTAAAAAACAAAACAAAACAAACATAAATATAAAATGGAAAAAAATGTTTGCAACTCATATCACAGAGAATAATCCTCCTAATACAAAGAAATAGAAAAGAAAGAGATCAGCCACCCAAGAGAAATCTCAATGAAGGATATAAATTGACAGGGCTCATGTGTTGTGGTTAAGAGCATAGAGATTAAGGCCAGTGACCTATATTGGAATCCTAGCTGTGTCCACTTCCTAGCCCTGTGACCTCGGGCAAGTTTCTGATCCTCAGTTTTCTCTTCTATAAAATGCAGATAATTACAGCTACTTCAGAGGGTTAAGTGAGCTGAAGGCCAGGCTGGTGCCTCATGGTAAAAAGAAGAAAGGATACAGAGAAGATGGGTCCTAAATTTCTGGTATCTGGGATCCTTGAAATAATGAGATTCAGGGAAGTGAACCAATTCAACTCCCATCTGTCTCTTCTTTCATTAAGGGCAGTTATTTACTAAGTCCCTCTAAGTGTCAGACACAACCCTAGGCTTAGGGACATAATGTAAATGTAAGCAAGACAGACATGGTCCTTGTCCTCAATGTAGCTTACCTCTGTAAGCGAGGTGTCAATCAAATGCCACAGAAATACATTACAAACAGATGAATACCATGAAGGGAATGTGCACTATAAAAGGGTATAATGGGGATCCTGGTGGAGTCTGGGAGGTCAAAGGGGACTCTTCTTTTTTTGGCTGTGCCCCACGGCTTGCAGAATCTTAGTTCCCTGATCGGGGATTGAAGCCTGGCCACCGCAGTGAAACTGCCGAGTCCTAACCACTGGACCGCCAGGGGATTCCTAAGGGGGGGGATCTATTAAGGAGGTTCTTTTGAGCGAATATCTGAAAGATGAGTAGGTGTTAAATAGGCAAATAATGAAGGAAGGGGAGGGTGGGATGAGGGAGTGGAAACGGTGTTCCAGGCAGAGGGGACAGTGCAGACCCTGAGAGAAGGAAGAAGGAAGCTAGTCCACTGTGGGTGAAGCTGGAGTAAGGGGAAGAGTGAGGAGAGATGAAACTGGAGAGGGGGCAGGCTAGACTAGCGAGGGCCTTGACAGTCTTTAAAAATTTTTTTTATTGTGGCTTAGGTGATTAACATTGGCAATCATATTAAGCATTTGGGGTTTCGTCCTGATAGCAGTAGGAAGTCACTGATGTTTTTTAGCAGAAAAGTAACAAGATCTAATTTGCATTGGGGAAAGCACATTCTGGCTGAAGGGTGGAGAACTGTGTGCAGATTGAAGCAAGGTGGGAGAGTTGCCGCGGGGAGACAGGTTCAGGGGCTGTGGTAGTTCAGACCTGTGAGATGCTCCCTGGCCTACCTGTTTCCCAGAGTTACTTTAGCAGGAGACAAAACTTTTATTCTTACTGTACATAGTAGATGTGCATTATGTGTTAGCTCTTATTATTATCTACAGTTAGAGATAAAAAGCTTAAAATTAATCCACCAGGAAGAACGAGTATGTTGGCGTGAAAGGATTTCATGGAAAGGTATAGATACGGGAATCAGAAGATTTCCTTTAGATGGGAAGGAGGGAGCTAAAAGGGTTAACAGTGATACCACAGCAGAACGGAGAGGAGGCCAGACAGAAATCTCTAATGTGATGCTGCTCTGGGACATGGGCTGTCTGTTCGGCCAAAGTTCATCTTCCCTGTGCTTAGACAAATAAATATGTTAGGCAAAGGTACTTTATGGCTTATTCTGGGGAGCTGGAAAATAGGCCCAGGAGTTTAGATACTGCTACAGGTTGCACTTCTTTTCAACACCATGGGGTCATTATAAATGCTTAGGAAAGCAATATCTGAATAAATCAGTCTGAAATTAAACCTGTGCATTACTTAGCTGGTTTAATTTCAGAATAAGGCAATAACAGACACTAGCAGTTTTTTGAGAGCTGCTCATTTCTCTTCCTGCCATAAAGAATTGAATAGGGTTGGAACAGGCTGACAGCCCAGCTACCTTATTTTGTCACGTATGTGTTGACAAAGCAGAGTCCTTCAAGGTGGGAGTCCTTGAAGTCCTTCTAAGGAATAGGTTCAGTTTCCTGGGACTTTGAAACATAAGTCCAGTAGCTTTTTAGCCATAGAAGTCAAAATGAAAACAGAATCTTGGAGCCAGAAGGCACTCCCAGAGCTTCAGAGCCTGGCAGGTGTTTATTTATGTGTAAATCAGCTTTGAGGAATACGTTTTATATTAGAAATACATTTTTGATAGTAAATGTTTCAAAGACAGAGGATTAGTATTCAGGAATATCGCCAGGAATACAGGACTTCTACAACTCAATAAAAAAGGCTAACAACACAATAGAAAAAAAGGGAGAGGTTATAAGCAAGCAAGAGAAAACCTGAAGGCAAATAGATATATAGAAAGATGCTCAACCTCACCATTAAGCAGGAAAATGCACATAGGAACGACAATGACACACTACTTCATAGCCATCAGACTGGCAAAAATTTTGAAGTCTGAGATTTCCAAGTTAGGGAGGAGGTGGAACTGTAGGGACTCTCTTTACTGCTGGTGAGAATGTATTTGCTACAACCAGTTTGGAGGACTATATGCAGTCTAGCAAAGTTGATGGTGTATGTACCCTCCAACCCATGAATTCTACTCCTTGGCATATGTCCTAGACATAGACATGTCCAAAAAAAGTTCATTGTAGAAGAAATAAACTGCTGATATTATCATATGTATAGTTTATAAGTCTTCAAAATAGTGTCTCTCATGTTGGATGTTTGATTCCTCAAGAGAGCAGTAAAGATTTTACCCTATAACCTGTGCTGTTTATTCTTCTTTTCCAGTACATTAGGGAGCAGAAGTGACCTGAATAAGTCCTTGGCGAGTCTTGTGGGCATCATCTTATTCTGTGGAGACCATGACAGCATACCCCTAAACATGTTCTTTGCCACCCTATTTCAAGTATTAGAAAATAGACTTTAAAATAGGACAAAATTTTGCTGCTATGCATTATTTTTTTCCTTTGGGGCAGTATTACAGGCTTCACATTTGTCTATATTTATTTATATGCACTGCTTTTTTCAGAGGATGACTTTAGCAACTTTAGCCACTGGGTGGCGCAAATTCATGAGTCTGGTGAAAGTTTTTGTACTACAGACGGAGGTGCACCAAGTAAGGGAGGGTCAGCCTGTGAAAAGCCTTCTGGAGATTGAAATTTATATCCTATAGACATGGATTCAAGGAGTGCAGATTAAGAGACATTTTTTGTATTGGATCACTGGCAAGTCGGGTCAGTGAAAACGGGAAAGAAAAAGAAGGAAAGGAAAAAGAAAAGTGTTGGAAAAAGAAAAGCATTGGAATAAGGAGAAGGAAGAGAAAGATGAAGAAACAAAGAAACATGAGAGAAAAGAATGTCTAGAGAGGTGAATTCAAGTGTTACCAACAATTGCAGGTTGGGCCCTCATTGGTTTGCATGCACCCGGTAACCAATAGCAACTTTGATGTAAAAGTAAAGATTACCTCATTTTCTTCTAGAAAGTCAGTTATGCTACCCTCAGCTATCCATTTAGTGGTGTGACATCGTCAGTAATTTCTTTGAATGTCTACTATGAGCATGGTGCTTTGTTGAATACAAAGTAATGTAGAGAAATAAAAGTTAACACAGACGGGACAGGCTTCAAGCAGAAGAACTAGGAAGTATACATAAAAAGAGCAACTTGAGGCAGCATGAGGGCCAGGTGTGAACTCTGGGAAAGGAATCCTTTCTGAGAATGCAGGGGAAGAGTGGAGGCAGGAGGGGAGGATCAGAGTGTAAGGGGAGGAAGGCCCGTAAGACCATCAACCTGAACAGGGCAAAACAAAGAAGGGCTCCTGACTGCTAGTCCTAAGTACACATAGCAGCTCTTCCTTGGAAAATGGCTAGTTTGGGACATAATGTAGGAAAAGTGCTCTAGGTCAGAATCTACTGGACTGTGCTTAAAGAGTCTCCAAAATAAGAGGGAGGGAGGGGTGGGGAGAAAAACGTGTAGGGCTAGAACCACCTTAGGTCCCTCTCTGGTTAGTAACCCCTTCCACTAGCCTGGGTGTGCAGAGAAAGAGGGATGCTGGCAGCCTGCTCAGGCCTGTCAGAGACCCAGAGAGGCCTAGGTCACTTTGATTTTTTTTTTAAATTTTATTTATTTATTTTTGGCTGTGTTGGGTCTTCGTTGCTGCACGCGGGCTTTCTCTAGTTGCGGCGAGCAGGAGCTACTCTTCGTTGTGGTGCGCGGGCTTCTCACTGCGATGCTTCTCTTGTTGCGGAGCACGGGCTCTAGGCACATGGGCTCAGTAGTTGTGGCTCGCGGGCTTAGTTGCTCCACGGCATGTGGGATCTTCCCAGACCAGGGCTCGAACCCGTGTCCCCTGCATTGGCAGGTGGATTCCTAACCACTGCGCCACCAGGGAAGCCCAGTTACTTTGATTGTTGAAATCACAGGTAGATCTTAAAAAATGAAGAAATGGCAAAACAGAAATATAAAATTGTGTATTTTAAGTGCTTCCTTTGAATAAAGCCATGCTTTTAACACATGCACAAATACAGCTATTTACTGAATGTCATTTTGCAATACCATCAGAAGTTTAAATTGCAGGTGTCTGTGAATGTGCTTTCTCTGCCCTAAGCAGCTACCTCCTTTAATCTTTGGGCCTATCAAAAAGTACTGGGGTGACTCAGACTCTTACAAAAGGTAGAATGACTTTCAGTCCTCTCCAGCCTAAGACTTGAAAAAAAATACTTCATACTTGGGCTAACTGGAAATATGGTAGTAATATATTAGCCAAAAGAAGGAGACAGGTTTAAAATGGTATGAAGAGTATGGTGGTGTTTGTGTAACATATGTATCTTTTTTATGTATATGTGTATATTTTATAATCTGTAAAGAGATGCCTCAAAGTGTTAGTAGTGGTTATCTCTGGGAAGAAGGATTAGCTATAATTTTTTTCTTTTATTCTTTTTACTTTGCAGTATTTTCTAAACATTTTGATAATGAGGATGTACACATCAGAAACACAATGTGTGGTAACTTAATGAGAAAGAATTTGCAGTTAAAAACCTTGCTGACTAGTCACTTCCCAGAGGAATAATTGGCTCCCCATAGAAATGGCGTTTTATCAAGTTGAGTCTATAGTGGTGACAGGGAGTATTGTGCCCTGCTGTGAAGTGATCTGCAGAGAACGGACATGAGGACACGAGGCAGGGCAAGCTGGGACACAGTGAGAGAGTAGCATTGTCATATATACACTACCAAATGTAAAATGGATGGCTAGTGGGAAGCTGCTGCATAGCACAGGAAGATCAGCTCAATGCTTTGTGACGACCTGGAGGGGTGGTATAGGGAGGGTGGGAGGGAGGCTCAAGAGGGAGGGGATATGGGGATGTATGTATACATGTAGCTGATTCACTTTGTTGTACAGCAGAAACTAACAACATTGTAAAGCATTTATACTCCAATAAAGATGAATGAATGAATAAATAAATAAATAAATACAGAGGATGCCTATAGGGAAAAAAAGAATAAAGGTCACTTCCCAAGGTCCACGTGGGAGTTCGCCCTTCTCTTCCACTCTCTATCTTTTAGTTTTCAAAGATCTCCACTGGTAAGAGAATACGATATTCAAAATTGTTAACTGATTAGGGAGTCAGAAAATCCTCAACGGGACCTTGCTTTGGCTGGGGAAACAAGTCCCCAGAGCAAAATAAACAATTTCCATTCCATTGGTGAATCTCTATAAAGAAAAGTCACTGTTCATGTTACCCAAATTATATTCTTGCAGTAGACCTAATGAGTGTAGGCTCTGCCACAGGTTTTATCTCCTGTTTCTGGACTAAAGGAAACGACATTCTCTGGTGGATAAAGCCTGGGAAGGTGGGGATGAATGTAGGTATCAGTCCTAGACCAAGAGCTTTAAGTATGGAATGTTTTTAATCATCCTCCCTAGTGGTCTTGAGAAGGAGTGGGGTTTTTTCCCCCTATTTCATGGTTAGACTGAGCCACAGATGGCAGGATAAACTGGAGGTGATGCTGTGAATCAGTGGAGGGTGATATTCATTTATTCAAATGCCAGCCTCAGTGGTCTTTCCTCTCCACCTAACATATTTTCAAAGCGTGCTCTGTGGAACTTTAGGGCACCTAGAGGATCTCTAGGGCTTCCTTGAAAACTATCATCATCCATGCTTGGTTCCATCTCTTCTAGGGTCAGCTTGAATATCAAATCAGGGCTTAAGGCTAGATGTTGTACCTTTTTGGACAGTATTTAAAGTGAAAGAAAGGAGGATATGATTTGTATATGTTGTTGTTACCAGAGAATTAAGAAAACAGTTACTTAGGAATAGGCACATTTCACCAAAATGAAATGGAATGGTTTCAGATGCATGAAAAGAATCAGGACAACACCCTTTGTATCCCTCATGCCAGTCCCTTTTTCACTGAAGCTCTATTTTAAGGTCAGCTGTTTCATGCCACCATCATAATAAAAACATTTCCAAAATGTAGTTTTTAGAACATAGGTTTGAGTAGTAATTTTGAATTTTTAAGATTAGTTGGGGACTTCCCTGGTGGCGCAGTGGTTAAGAATCCGCCTTCCAATGCAGGAAACATGGGTTCAAGCCCTGGTCTGGAAAGATCCCACATGCCACGGAGCAACTAAGCCCGTGCGCCACAGCTACCGAGCCTGCGCTCTAGAGCCCACGAGCCACAACTACTGAGCCCGCGTGCCTAGAGCCCATGCTCTGCAACGAGAAGCCACCATGGTGAGAAGCCTGTGCACCGCAATGAAGACCCAATACAGCCAAATATAAAAAATAATTAATTAATTAATTAATTTTTAAAAAAAGGTTAGTTGTTGCAAAAATTCATTGTTAGGTAATAATTAGCTTAACATTGAAAGTATTGATATATTAGTTGACAGTTTTTTACTTAACATGTTTAGAAAATTTCACAAGTAAGACAATTTATAATGGTAAAACAAGTAGAATATTCTTTGATACACAAAGTAGATTGTAGATGTCTCGTTTCATTGTCAAAAGTCATGCATTGTAATCCATAGTTTTGAGTTTTATGAAAAATTACAATGTATAAATAAAAATCTAATTTCATAATAAATTCTATAAACTGAGCCTTTCTTAAACTCTCTCTTAGCCGAGGTAAGGGAAAGGAAGAAACCACAGCTAAGAAATACAGTAAAATATTGCATTGAGTATTAAAATAAAAACCAGCTGTTTCACTTTCTCACCAAACTCATTTAAGTCAGTCAGACTTATAGCCATGCCTCTGTGAGAAAGAGCACATAATCATGTTGCTCTGGAATCCTTGTTCAGAATGTCTGCAGCTCACTGTGATGGTAAGGTATAATGTCAGACCAACTTTAGGAATTCTGGATTATCAGCAGACCTTGTCTGGATCCTATTTGATTTTGTTTGTTTGCTTTTGTCTTTTGGCTGCGCTGCACAGCTTGCAGGATCTCAGTTCCCCGACCAGGGATTGAACCCAGGCCACAGCAGTGAAAGTGCCAAGTCCTAACTACTAGACCACCAGGGAATTCCCAGTCTGGATCCTATTTGTACGCAGTCCCTAAGTGCTTTGGGGATGAGTCACAAGGAGGACTTTTGGAACGCTTAGGGTCACGTTCCCTTTCCCAGTGTGTGGAGGGCTGCATGTAGCGGCAGAGGCTAAGTCATAAAGCCCTATGAATGCCAGCCTGGGAAAACAGGAGCCCCACCCTCAGCTGGCTGAGAGCCAGTGCGCGTGAGGTCAGCAGAGAGGACAGTCGAGGACTTGGTGAATGTGCCACACCAAGGGCTGCTTTGCTCAGTTCCTTGGAGGCTGTGTTTAAACCTTTTGTCAAAGAGAGTAATGGGTCCATTCATAGTGCTCAGAGGGAAGACTTTTTGTTTTCATTTGATGGGGTGAAAAAAATATCCATTTTTTGTGGGATTACCAAGTGAATTTCAGAGGCTTGTGGCTAAGTCAGTAGCAAAGGCATGAGAGTAACTCTGGAGCCCAGGCTTCCCCCTCATTGGCCTGGCATTACTGTCTGATCGTAATGTCCCTGCTGAAGATACGAGGGTAAGATTAGCAAGAATCTGCCCATACTGATTAATAGTAGGCAGAAGACAATGTAGTATCTTTCATTCAGTGTGGGAGGCAGAGCAGAACTTTTCAGAAGTATGTCTCATGGACCACAGTGATCTCTGCAGCTTTCATGGGGCTTGATGATTTGGGAGCATCTTGTCCAACCTAGAGATTGAAAGGAAATATGAAAGATAAAGAAGGATGCAAATGGGTATTTCTTAATGTACCAACAAAGAGATAGCTTAGTACTAAACCCTGTGTAACTCCAAGTGCACATCATTTCGCCTTTGTTACCCATCAATTCTAGGAAAAGTTATTGTGCTTTACACTGCGGAAGTATCAGCAAAGTGCACTTATGTATGAGAACCTACAGTTTGTTGAAACCAATAACCTAATAAACAGCCCAGCCACCCCTTGTTTGACCGATTTGCCTTGAATGGAAAGGGCCCTGGATGTGCAGCTACTTTGGATCCCAGATGCACAGGGATTCGACTTCATTCCTGGAATCAGGCCCAAACAATCTCACTCTGTTTGAGAAGGGGCAAAGATCTGGGTCAATGTGGACCAAATATTTTTTACTAATCCCATTCTACTCTCATTATACCGTGCCCCATCTGATTCTGTATGTACTTTCTAAATGCTTAACTGTTATGAACATAGACTCTAAGCCTCTTGAAGGCAGGGAACTTGGCACATAGAAGGCTTTCAGTAAAATTTTGTGGAAGAGATGAATATGCCAATAAATCCAGTATAGGAATTAAAAGACCTGAATTTTAGTTCTGTTTCCACTAGGTGTGTGACCGTGGGAAAGTCAATAACCTTTCTAAGCCTTAGTTTAAGTATCAGTAAGATGTAGATACCTGCCCTAGCTACTTCCCAGGATTTTTATGAGACTCAAATGAGGCAGTGTGTATAAAATTTCTTTTTTAAAATTAATTCCTTTATCATTTAGTATCTTATTTTGTTCATGGGAGAAATTCAATCAGAGTTGCTGTTACGTGGCTTCTTCTAATTCTGGACTAGACTTCTTAGTCCCCTTCAGGCCTATTTCTTTCAATGTTCAGTAGAAATGATAATGTTGATTGGATTAAAGAACTAAAAATACACTAAATTATAGAATTATACTGATTTACCTGGGCTCATCATCTAACATTAGCAGAAGCAGGATTATAGAAAATATTAACCTAGACCAGAGATGACAAATAAGTTGGCATTGGATACCTAAAGCACTGTGATAAAAAAGATTGATGCCATGCCTGGGTGGAAAGAGTGCCATGCTTGATTTTTTTTTTTTAATATTTATTTATTTATTTATTTTTGGCTGTGTTGGGTCTTCGTTTCTGTGTGAGGGTTTTCTCTAGTTGTGGCAAGCGGGGGCCACTCTTCATCACGGTGTGCGGGCCTCTCACTATCACGGCCTCTCTTGTTGCGGAGCACAGGCTCCAGACGCACAGGCTCAGTAGTTGTGCCTCACGGGCCTAGTTGCTCTGCGGCATGTGGGGTCTTCCCATACCAGGGCTCGAACCCGTGTCCCTTGCATTGGCAGGCAGATTCTCAACCACTGCGCCACCAGGGAAGCCCCATGCTTGATTTTTTAAAATTGAGATTTAATTTTCATATAACATTGTGTAAGTTTAAGGTGTCCAGCGTGTTGATTTAATGCATTTGTAAATTGCAGTGTGATTACCACGGTAGCTTTAGCTAACATCCCATCACGTCACATAATTATCATTGCTTTTTTGTGGTGAGAATGTATAAGAGCTAGTCTCTTAGCAGTTTTGAAGTATACAATATGGTGACTATAATCTCTATGCTGTGCATTGGACCTCTGGAATGTATTCATCTTCTAGTTGCACTATGCTTGATTATTATTATCATTATTATTTTTTGGCTGCATTGGGTCTTCGTTGCTGCACACGGGCTCTCTCTAGTTGCGGTGAATGGGGGCTACTCTTAGTTGCGGTGTGCGGGCTTCTCATTGTGGTGGCTTCTCTTGTTGTGGAGCATGGCTCTAAGTGCGTAGGCTTCAGGAGTTGCAACACATGGGCTCAGTAGTTGTGGCTCACGGGCTCTAGAGCGCAGGCTCAGTAGTTGTGGCGCACAGGCTTAGTTGCTCCGCGGCATGTGGGATCTTCCAAGACCAGGGATTGAACCCATGTCCCCTCCATTGGCAGGCGGATTCTTAACCACTGCGCCACCAGGGAAGTCCTCTGCTTGATTATTGATATGTGCGGTTGACATGGAACTAAAGAGTGTGTCCCATCCTGGACTATATAATCTTTGAGACCCATTCTCAGTGCTGTAATTCTACAAAAGTGGCCACCTTCTTTAATTTAAAAAAGTATTGGAGACCTCATCTCTTTGCTTCAGTGGGTTTTTAGATGTAGAGAAGGCACCCATCACTTTCTTGTAGTCAAAGGCTGAGTCCATTCCTGGTGGGAAAACTATTTAAAGCAGCCATGCTGAGCCGGTGGTGTGGTGTCTGACTTACACACTAAAGTGCAATATGGATTTATAATCCTGCCAGGAAACCCCAGGGCAGGGAAGAAAGAAGGTGCTTTGCCAAGTGTTCAGGCTGTGTTCAAGTGTGGTGGTTCCTGAACTGTGTTGTATGTCAGAGTCACCCAGGGGCAGGGATGGAGACGTAAGTTGTGGGCTCTGCAGCTCTTACAATTTCAGGGACCCTTTTTAAAGAAAAAGAATACAGATTTTAAAAAATACAAAATTGGATTCAAAGCCTTTGTGCAGGTGTCGTGGGTCCTGAGTTTCAGCTTCATTAATTTCACAGTAAAACCACCTCTACTTAGGGAGCTTGTTAAAAATCTAAAAAAAAAGAGAGAGACTTCTCTGGTGGTCCAGTGAAAAAAAATCTTAAAAATAAGATTCCTGGTCCCACTCTAGCCATTCTGATTTATTATATCTGATGCCCAGAAATAGCTATTTTCAATAAGTACCCTATTGTATTATGACCCTGCAGATGTTAAGAAAACAGTAGTACAAATACCTGCCCATTTCCTGACACATAAAAGAATTACCTACATTTGCTGCATAATTAAAGCAGCTTCCTGTCTCCCAGGATTTATATATTAACCCCATTTTCTCTAGGCAAATGACAATAGCCATACAGAGAACACTTTCCCTTTTGGGCTGAGAGTCAGTCTGGGATTCAGCTACACCAGGTTGCTGGCCTTCCTTTCTTTGCCTTCTCCACAACCTCTGGCATTGGCATAGCTCTCTGGCTCCTAGGCATTGGCTCTGAAGGGAGAAAATGACCTGGTATTAACTTCAGGTGGCTGCTGTGCATCTGATTATCTTCCAAACCTCACATCAGGCCATTTAAAGAAAATCATCTCTCTTGTTTTTTTTGACTGTGCCACACGGCTCATGGGATCTTAGTTCCCCAGCCAGGGATCGAACCCGGGCCTGGCAGTGAAAGCATGGAGTCCTAACCACTGGACCTCCAGGGAATTCCTGAAAATCATCTCTTCTAAGGAAAAAGAAAATATACACTCCTATTGGCTCTATCCTCCCTAGAGAATGTACAAGTACAGCAGAGGAAAGGAACTTGCATTTAGCAAGCACCTCTACGTGCCAGGAGCCTTTCCCACAGAATCTCCATTAAACTTCATAACCACCATGAGAGGCAAATATCATTAGTCCCATTTTAAAGACGAGGCAGCTGCAGTTGGAGAAGGCAAACAACTTTCTCAAAGCCACTCGGCTAGTGAGTGTAGAGTGGCAGGTGTGTCCAAACTCCAAAGTCTGTGCTTTTCTCATTATGCCAGCCTGCCTCTGGGACAGAAGGAGGTCTTTATAGATCAAGCCCAAGGACCCAGTACATCAGCAAACTTACAGGGCATGGGACTTCAAAAATGACGAACACTATAATGGCAGTTCCCCTGAACAACAAGGTGACTGCAATCAGAAATTTGACCATGATGCTCCATTTCTGCCTCTTCCCTAGGTCCTCATCTGTGTCTAAAAAGAGAGAGAGGAATAGAAAAGGGAGAAAAGAGAACTTCAGAGAAAGAAAAGATTGACCTTTTGACTTGAAGGCCTCCTGGCTCACAAGACGAATAGGGGCCCAGCCTGATTCAGAGACAGAGGCTGAATTTCCAGTTCAGAGTCAGGAGTGGAGTAGGCATCATGGGCTCTGCTCTAACCTCCTTTGCAGCCTCTTCCCAGAGTCACCTTTACTAGGATTTGGAATTTTTCCATGATCAAGTAGGATTGATTCTTGCACTGCTTTCATGGAAAGAAAAGTTACGCAAGGGAGTCTGTCACCAGCAGCCCTCTCAGGGTCTCTGTCCTTGTGCCTCGACACACATACTGTATGGGATTAGCAAATCACATTTCCTATGCTCTTCTCAATTTAGTGGGGCATATGAGGGACAGAGGTAAATTGCCATTGTTTTTGGGTCATAAGCCAAATTTGGGGACACATGGCTCATATGCATCTTGTTATTACTAATCTCATATTTACATTTCTCCTCTTGGAACTGGGATGTAACCCAAACTGAAATCTTACAGAATTTGAGTCCTGGCCAATTTAGGGAGGGCTCTTTGTAAAAGCAGTGCAGATGAAAACATGCTTCTTGGTTGTTGTCATCACTGTAACGAGTGCTTAGACTTTAAATGTCGCCTCTCTATTCACACGATGGCTGGAATTACCCACCACACCAATACCCTTTATGCTGTCTCCGAATCTGGCTACAAGGTGAGCTCAACTTGTGTGGAGGTGAAGGATTATTAATAGTGTCAAGCTACAAACATTTCTGGGACCTTCTTTATAGAGAAGCTGATTTTTTTTCCATAAGAAATGGAGTGATTTTCTTTTTTTTTTTTTTTTTTTTTTTTTTTGGAGTGATTTTCTAATGCAAACTGTGTAACTTCTCAACCTCCAGGAAAATCCTAGGAGACCCAGGCAGGTGTTGGGACTGAAAATGTTTCTTTTTCTTTCCGTTCTTGTCTTACCTCTACTTATTCTGTACCTTGTTTCAGAGGACTAGAAAAATCATCAATCCTTGTAGTTTTCTCTCCTTTTTTCCCAGGAGTTACGAAGGTGGTAGTGGTGGGAAAAGTCTCTGATGAAGCCCCCATCACTGGGTAGACCTTACACTGGGAGATCCCTGGTAAAAAAAGCTATAAAACAAGAAAGAAACAATGAAAGGACAACTGAGAAAACTTTATCCTGCCTTTGATTTTACCTGACAAAACCCTAGCTCTACCCAGCTGATGTGAACTTCTAACTGTGGCCCCATCGATCTGTCCATAGGTTTAAAGTGTGGGCCTTAATAATGCCAAAGAATAAATGAGGATAGAGATACTAATAAGATATGGATTAAATTCCCATGGCGCCTTTGACTAATGTACGTTCAGAGTGAAGGAGTATGGCCATACTCGTAAGGGCATAATGATAATAAGGATGGAGGGTATAGCACCACTGAAAGTTTCCTTCTTTAAAAAAGATGGCTCCAAAGTCCAAGGAAGAACATGAAGTAGCATAATTTGCCTTAATGACTGTGGCAGGTGTGTCTAGTGGAGTCTAAGTCAACGACTTTGAGAGAGGTTTGGGGAAAGGGGGAGCTGGAAGAAGGGGAGACCTCCCAGCTTCATGTATCCCTCAATTTAATTCTTTCAGCAAATATTTAAAAATTATCTAGCATGTGCCAGGGACTGCTTCCGTACTTCGGATATATCAGCTGGGTACCTTCTACCATGGGAACAAGCAAGGGGGAAGGAGGGCTGAGGGGGACTTGGGGAAGCAGACAATAAGTACAGTAAGTTTTATGGTTTGTTAGAAGGGGATAAGTGCTACGAAAAGAAACAAAGTAGAGAAAGGTAAGGGGGCAGTCGGAGGGGTGCGGGTGGGCAGTGGTTGGGCGACCTACAGGATGGGCTGGTTTCATTGAGAAGATGAAAATTGAGCTGAGACTTGAAGGAGATGAGGGGATTAGCCAAGCAGATGCTGGGGAACTAGGCAGAGGGAACAGTGTAAAAGCCCTGGGGCAGAGTGTGTCTGGCATGTTTTAGTTTTAGAGGAAGAGCACAGAGGCCAGAGAGATTGCAGTGGAGTGAGCAAGGCGACAGTCATAGGAGATGAGGGAGTTTCTGAAGGAAATGGGTCCATATCACTTAGGGCCTTGTAGGCCAGTGTGAGGACTTTGGTTTTTGTTCTGCTTGAAGTGGGGATCCGTTGCAAGTTTTTGTGCAGAGAAGTGACCGGATGGCTTTGTTTTTAAAGGATCAGTGGGTTGCTGAGTTGGAAACAGACTGTAGTGGGGGGCCTGGGAGAAGCAGAGTAACCTGTTAGGAGGCTCTCGCAGAATCCAAATGAGAAAAGATGGTGACTCAAACAGCTGTGGAAAAGATGGGGTGCGGATGGATGCTGGCTGTGGTCTGGAACCACCTTCACGTGCCTCCCAAATTGATCTAATCCAGTTCCGACAGTGGTTCCTATTCTATTTTTAATGGCCTCCTGTCATCGCTTATTAAATTGAGATCTGTACGTCCTACTTGACTTTTCTGAATTATTCTCCCAGGTCTTAAGTCCGTGTGAAAATGACAGTTCTTTACTTCAGAGGCCAGTGGGCAGAGTACCAGGTACTGTACACAAATTATAGGGGAAGTAGTCCTTGATTTGTTTAATCAGGAAGACAGTGTTGGCAAAGATAAGCAGAGACAAAGCGCCAACAGGCTCAAAAGGAAAAACAAGAGAATTATGTGGCATTGTTTTCAGCATAGTGCCAGTCAGTTCTCTGAAGTGACAGCATATGTGTTTCTGGGTCAGATGAGATGAAGATAAATAATTCTCACTTTGGAAAAGTAACATATAAGTTCTCTGAGTTTTGGTTTCCTTATCTGCAGGATGGTTATAATAAAATAATTCTTGGTCTACCTGTTTCACAGGAGTGATGTGAAGATCGGAAACAAAAATGAGAAAGCAGGTGTGAAAAACACTTTGCAAACTGAGTGATATTATGATCGAAAGAGGAGACAAAACCTAGAAATCCTGTCTCTGCATAGAAGAACTGTGCCCTCTAGCCACAGGGATAATGGGATTTCAGTGTGGCATGTCTTCCCACCTCCTGGGAGCCACTGTTTCAAAATCTACTTAATAGGCTTTTCATCCGTCAGTGTAGTTCCAGTTCTGCCCAGCTTCTAAATTAATGTCCATCCCTGTTGGCAGCTCATCTCTTAGGTCTCATCTGCTGGGTAACTGAGTATTAAGGTGGAGCAAGTTTGTAAATACAAGCAGTCTATTCCCAGTGCTGATGGAATTGCAATATTAGCTTTTCTTTGGCTAAGAATATTTGAGCAAGAATTCCCCCACTTTAAGGAGGTCTACAAAAAATGCAAAGTTATGAAATAGATAATTTAGGAGATGATGCTTTATTACAAAATAATTCATTTTAAATAGGGAACATTAGGTACATTATATTTAAGTGGAAATCTCCTTTAGAGATTATTCTGTAATAATACTAGCAGGTTGAAAGGGCTATTTGAGAGGCCTTACATATTGATGTTGGGCTTACATATCTAGAAATTAGATCATCTTGTCAAATCGCTCATCTGTAGCTATGGAAACTGAGCATTGGAGAAATAAACACTTGTTTGATGTTATTTCTCTTGTATGCCACAGTTTCTCATGGGGTAAACAGACCATAGGAATCAGTTCATACTAATCAAATTCCAAAGAGCCTAATCCATGCACTAAAATGACATTTTAAAATTTTACATAGATTTGCCTAAAGAGAGAGAGGCTAATCCATTTCCTTGAGGCTTTAGCTGCTATTCAGCTCTACCTGCCTCCAAGGACGTCAGCCAGAAGGCAGCGCCTACCTCCAATCTCATTTTCCAATCTCACCTTTGCCTGTCACAAGGGATCCAATCTGAACCTTGGATGTGAGGGTTAGGTGACAGCTCGGTGGGGGGCAGTGCTGTTTCTGCGGGGGAACAGTATGACTCTCAGGTTCTTCAGAGTGTGCTTGACCTTTCGCCTTTTTCCCGAATATACAAGGTTGACTTTCACTTTGCTCCTAGAACCAAGACACTGCAAGGTAGCCACAGTCTGATTTAGGATGAATGTGGGCCATTTGGCTTCTGTCTGAGCTTCTGGAAGGAGAAAAGCCAGGTAGGAAAATGAAGCCAGTTCTTAATCTGAATGGTGCCCAGCCAGCCCACTTCCGTTCATGGCCCACTGCTGTACTTTCTTCTCTTTTTCCTTCAGTTCTTCCTCAGCATGTATCTATGGTACTAAATATACAAGCCCTGCCTTTCCCCCTTCCTGCCGTGGGTCCCATGAAGATTGGTGACTGCAGTAAATGCAGCCCAGAGAGATGCTCCTAGGTTGTTTTTTCTAACGCAGAGCCGCTTGAGTGCGGCCTCCTTCTCTTGCCTCACCCCGTCTCTTTGATTTATGCAGCCACGGCTTAGGTAACAACAGTTAATTAATTTATATTGTATAAGTGAACATTTTATTTTTTAATTTATTTTTTGTTACATGTATCTATTCTTTTTCAAATTCTTTTCCCAATTAGATTGTTACAGAATACTGAGCAGAGTTCCCTGTGCTATACAGTAGGTCCTTTTTTTTTTTTTTAAATTAATTTATTTATTTAGGTTGTGTTGGGTCTTCATTTCTGTGTGAGGGCTTTCCCCAGCTGCGGTGAGCGGGGGCCACTCTTCATCACGGTGTGCAGGCCTCTCACTATTGCGGCCTCTCTTGTTGCGGAGCACAGGCTCCAGACGCACAGGCTCAGTACTTGTGGCTCACGGGCTCAGTACTTGTGGCTCACGGGCCCAGTTGCTTCACGGCATGTGGGATCTTCCCAGACCAGGGCCCGAACCCGTGTGCCCTGCATTGGCAGGCAGATTCTCAACCACTGCGCCACCAGGGAAGCCCCTAGTAGGTCCTTTTGGTTATCCATTCTTTTTTGTTTTTTGAAGAACTTTTTGTTTCAATTAATCAATATATTTATTTTTGGCTGCATTGGGTCTGTGCTGCTGCATGTGGGCTTTCTCTAGTTGCATTGAGTGGGGGCTACTGTTCGTTGTGGTGTGAGGGCTTCTCATTGTCGTGGCTTTGGCTTCTCTTGTTGCGGAGCATGGGCTCTTCAGTAGTTGAAGCATGCGGGCTCAGTAGTTGTGGCTTGCGGGCTCTAGAGTGCAGGCTCAGTAGTTGTGGCGCACGGGCTGAGTTGCTCTGTGGCATGTGGGATCTTCCTGGACCAGGACTCGAACCCATGTCCCCTGCATTGGCAGGCGGATTCTTAACCACTGTGCCACCAGGGAAGCCTGGTTATCCATTTTAAATCTAGCAATGTGTACATGTCAGCCCCAAACTCCCTAACTATCCCTCCCCCACATACACACACACCCTTCTCCCCTGGTAACCGTAAGTTAGTTCTCTAAGTCTGTGAGTCAATAGCAGTTCATTTAAAAATGGGTTGCCAGGGACTTCCCTGGTGGCGTAGTGGATAAGACTCCGTGCTCCAAATGCAGGGGGGCCGGGTTCGATCCCTGGTCAGGGAACTAGATCCCACATGCATGATACAACTAAGAGTTCACATGCCACAACCAAGGAGCCTGCAAGCCACAACTAAGGAGCCCGCCTGCCACAACTAAGACCCGGCGCAACCAAATAAATACATAAATTTTTTAAAAACCACAAGATAAAAATGGGTTTCCAGAAAGCCTCTCAGGGGGATACATAGCTTTTAAACAGGATATTTGAGATCTGGGCTCGGATTGGGGGAGACAAGCATCTTTTAAAGGTAAAACTGTTCAGGAATGGCAAAACGATTTTTCAAGGGCCCATTCCCTACCTCGCATTTGCATAGCCCTTTGAGAGGAAGAGACCAGGCAGCAGTTCCACTTGGCAGCTGCTGTCTCTGAGTTCTGGGGGAAAAAAAAGGTCAGGGTTGACTGGGTACTTCTTCTTGAGAATTCTGGGCACTGGAGAGGGAAATACAGAAGAATGCAGTTCCTTCTCATAAAACTTGCACTTGGGGAGATCAGACATTCCCTCAAAAGGACTTCAAGATTTACGCAAGTGGGAGTTAGCCTAGTACAAAGACAACTGGGTACCAGTCTATTATCCTTAGGGGAAAAGAAGGTAAAAGAGTTAACTAAGTTAATGAAAGACTAACAAACCCATTCCTTCAAACACTGCCTATTATCTCTTCTCCTTCCTGTTTTATCTACCTTCTTCTATTAAAACTTTTGAAAGTTTAATAAGTGTATCGTTGGACAAGATATCTCTCCGGGTTCCCATAGAATGATAGGTTAAATGATAGGTTATAGTTATTTATGCTTTTTGGCACATAACTCACAGGGTGTTGTGAGTTTTCTTCATTTGTTAAATTTGTTACTGCTGCACCTTATGCTATTTGGCCTTAACTTTGGTCAGCTAATTTTAGAGATGAACTGTTTAGGACACTTTGAAAAATCATGTCTTTTTTTTTTTTTTTTTCAGTACGCGGGCCTCTCACTGTTGTGGCCTCTCCCGTTGCGGAGCGGAGCACAGGGTCCGGACGCGCAGGCTCAGCGGCCATGGCTCACGGGCCCAGCCGCTCTGCGGCATGTGGGATCCTCCCGGACCGGGGCACGAACCCGTGTCCCCTGCATCGGCAGGCGGACTCTCAACCACTGCGCCACCAGGGAAGCCCAATCATGTCTTAAATAAACAGTTATCAAAGAGCAGCAAGCGGTGCCATTCCACCCTCGCACTACCCTTTCTCAGCTCTTCCCACCCATGAGCATCCCCATCTATTTGGATGTAATGCCTTTAAAAAGGAAGACAACATCTTATGAGAGGTTATGAATTTAGGAGTCTTAGGTGATGACAGTACTGAGACTCTGACAGTACTTTGCAGGAAAGAAAGCCATCTAACAGTGAAAGGAATTTTAATGTTAGTTACATGAACAAAATGGAAGAATGCATCACACTCTCTGAAGACTTCTTACCATGAAACAGCTCTCTCTCTGAGTTGAATAACATGGAGAAAGCATCATCTGCTAAGTATTGGCTGTACCTCTATCTGGCGGAATAGACCCCTAAATACTTTCTAGGCTTCTCTTTGGATTTCCCAGAATACTAGGCTAGAGAAGTACTTACCTTTCTTGTTAGCATCATAGGATGTAATGATTAGGCTGAAAACCAAGATGGTATCCATGTTAGCTTGGGCACATTCTCCTTGTAGAGACAGTACGCTGCTGGTCTGTCACAGCCACCTATAGCCTCGTCTCTAAATTCTTTCACTGCCTGAAACCAAGTTTGACCCTGGGAGAGTCTGGTTCCACCCTAATTATTTTGCCACATTTCCTGACAGGAGACAGGACCGAGTTTGTCTGTTAATGATTGATTCAGAAGATCTTCACCTGACTTCACCACTGGTGCCGACGTAAGGAGCTGTAATTACCTAGAGCTTTCCCCGGGAGAAAGGGCATAAACACCCAGTGATATGCTTTACAAATACTCGCAGAGAGACACGTAGACATTCGCATACATGCTCACTGACACAGGCACGGCTATTCACACACTGACATAAAGAGATGGAGAGATTTCTATTAAGGAAAGTGATTTCTAGAATAGAGCAGGAAACTAGGACTGAGTTGAGTCAGTGAGTTACACTGGCGAGGGCACTGGACTAGGAATCAACAGAACTGGGTTCCAGTTCAGCCCGTGTGGTTAAGTGTGGCACAGTGAGAAAAATTTCTTGACTTCTATGGATCGCTGTTTTCCCCTCTGTAAATGGAGCGTTCCAACCCAGTGATCTCTAGAATCCCTTCACAGTTATAAACATAAACTTACCTTAGTACAGACATACCTGTCTAGTTTTGCACATTTTCACACTCCCGAATAGTGAAGTGAGTATAGGTGGGCCACATTCCTATGACTGCTGGGCTGAGAGGTTGTGAGGAAGAGCTAAGTACACTAGGTGAGTGGTACTGCCTGCAGTTTGGGAAGGCTTTCCTACACAGATAACTGTTGTAGAAGATTTTTCTAAAATTGTAGACTTTGTGATAGCATAGCTAGGGGGATCATAGCAATAATGAAGATCTACTAAGACCCTCTGAAGTCTCTTACCCACTGTGAATGTACTTACTCCATTGGAGCCATTATAAGTTTGATTATGGGTAAGAAGGTTCTAGAGGCTGACGCTCTGATAATGATGTAAAGGGAGCTTGATTCAAGGGACTTTCCATAGGGGCTTTCATGAGGTCTGAGTCAAAACATAATTTAACTACTACCCTGTTTCCTGACATTTTAATTCAGGTTGAAATCTGGCTAAATGGAGCATGAAGGGAAATCTTGGGAAAACAGAAAGGACAGAGGTGTCACTGAAGGACATGTTTCCTGAAATGTGGACAGAGGGCAGGAACTGCTGAACATGCAGCCACAGTGCCTTTCATTCCTTCCTTCTGCAAGCCTTTTTTTTTTTTTTTTTTGTCCCCTGCATCGGCATCGGCAGGCGGACTCTCAACTACTGCGCCACCAGGGAAGCCCCTTCTGCAAGTCTTTATTATGCACCTACTGTGTGCCAGACACTATTCTAGCAGTGAGCAAGGCCAAGTGTGAGTTCATGTGAAACAATGGGAAGCAGACAATAAACATGGTTGAAAATAAAATAGTACAGAGGGCTAACAATAAATAATATACAAATACACATACAAGATAATTAAAGATTGTGACAATCATCATGAAGCAACAAACAGGTGATGAGGTGAAGGAGGAATGACAGAGGACACTTTATTTATTATTATTATTATTTTGGCAGTTTGCAGGATCTTAGTTCCCCAACCAGGGGTTGAACCCGGGCCCTCGGCAGTGAAAGCGCAGACTAACCACTGAACTACCAGGGAATTCCCGGAGGCCACTTTAAGTAGGGTGGTCAGGGAAGACTTCTCTCAGGAGGTGGCATCTGAGCTAAGAAAACCAGGAGAGTGGATGTTCTAGAAGCCAAAAAAGGAGGGTGATTCAAGGAGGGAATGGGTTTGTCCACTGGACAAACTGTCCACTGGATTTGACAATTCTGTAAGAGCAGTTCTAGCGGCATGGTGGAAGTAGGAGGTGGCTGAGAGGGAATTGGAGGTGAAGAAGTGTAGATCATCTTTGAAAGACATTTGGCTATGGAACGGAGGATAGAAGTGAAGCCAGCCGAGTAGAGGTAACATCAGTGCCTCAAATCTTGATTGGTCCAGATCAGCACTGTCTCAGTTGCCTGATTGTCCTAGCAGGGCTGGTGGGCAGAGAATAAAGGGGCTGCACTGCCTTTCCTGGGCTTCATGGTTTTTGCTTACTATTTCCTTAACGTAATTGCATTGTTCTCTGCTCCCTTGTGGTGTCAGACGTGTTCCCCTGCTGTCTCTCTGTCTGAAATTTTCTGTAGATTAGTTCCTGGATGCCCTGTTACGGTGCTGCCACCTTGGAGCAGGGGTTGGAAAGGCTGTGAGGGCTATTCTCATTCTCTGTCACAAGGTGGCAGAAGAGCTCACTCTTCCCAAAAGAGACTTTGTGCTCCTACAAAACGAAGCAGAAGTTTTCTTTTACGCACTCTCAGACCCTTCCCAAAAGTCAGCCTGCAGGTTGGAGCAGCCATACTGTGGGGTACAGAGAAGTGGGAGAGCTTCATTAACGAGTCAAAATATCCAGTAGTAGAAAAAACAGACCCAGAACTGTTTCTCTGCTACTAGACATTTTTTTCTTTCCTATTACAGACATTTTGACTGGTTTTCTAAGTGTTTGCAGTATCTGTGGAGGAGAGGGTTTCTCTCCTGATCTCATTTCCCCACAACAAAATTTTCAAATTTAGGAGGAAAAAAAGCTATGACATAGGTGAGTTTTATGTTGCGTGCAGGTGAGAGATGTAACTCTGGAAGATGGTAGGAAACAGGGTGGGTTTGTGGGAGGAGTACTTAGGCTCTGTAATTGACTGAATCTCTTTGAGGAAGTCACTTACCTTCTCTGGCCTCCGTTTCCGTTCCTTTAATGAAATGGTTGGACAGGATGGTTTCGAGGCCTCTTCCAGCTCTAAAATTATCATCTCAATGCCACACTCTGCTACTCTGTCTTTTAAGGGTGTATGTTTTTTATTTGTTTGTTTGGGTTTATTTTAAATTCTTTTATTGTGGAATATAGCATACATATAGAAAAGTATATAGGACATAAGCATATTTGTAATAATAATAATAATGTGAACATTACGTAATCATCACCCAAAGTAAGAAATTGAACATTGCCAGTAGCTAAGAAGCTCCTTGTATGTCTGTCCCTCTGGTCACACTCCTTTCCCTTCTCCCAGTCATTATTTTCCCATGCTTTTTAAAAGTAGCGAACAATCGGGGCTTCCCTCGTGGCGTAGTGGTTAAGAATCCGTCTGCCAATGCAGGGGACTCAGGTTCAAGTCCTGGCTGCGGAGCAACTAAGCCCGTGCGCCACAACTACTCTAGACCCCGTGAGCCTCAACTACTGAGCCCACGCGCCACGACTACTGAAGCCCGCGTCCCTAGAGCCCGTGCTCCACAACAAGAGAAGCCACTGCAACGAGAAGCCCGCGCACCGCAACGAAGCGTAGCCCCCGCTCGCCGCGACTACAGAAAGCCCACATGCAGCAACAAAGACCCAACGTAGCCAAAAAATAAATAAATAAATAAATCTATAAAAATAGTGAACTATCTACATATATATCACTAAAAATACTTAAAAAAATTTTTACCTGTTCTTGCACTTCCATAAATGGATAGATCATACCCTATGTTTTTTTTTTTTTTTTTTTTTTTTT
>NW_020174560.1:8007343-8147776 GCF_003031525.2 Neophocaena asiaeorientalis asiaeorientalis | reverse complement strand
AGCATGTGGGATCCTCCCAGACCGGGGCACGAACCCGCGTCCCCTGCATCGGCAGGCAGACTCTCAACCACTGCGCCACCAGGGAAGCCCCCTATGTTTTTTAAAGTAAACTTTTTATTATGTATAACACAAAGTGAATACACCTCTCTTTATGTTGTCTCCCAGTCACTACCCACCATCAGGAGTAACCATTATCCAGATTTTTTACCGCCACAGATGAGTTTTGCCTATTTTTGGACTATGTATAGCGGGAAACACACTCTTTTGTGTCTGACTTTCTTTGCTCAACATTAAGTCTGTGAAACTCATCCATATTGTTTCGTGTGCCAATAATGTGTTCATTCTCATTGCTTTATAATATTTCACTGTATGAATGTACCATAACTTATTTATCTGTTCTACTGCTGAGAGACATTGGGTTGCTTCCAGTTTGGGGCCATAAGGAACAGTGTTCCTGGGCACATTTGAAAGTTTCTCCAGAGTATAAACCCAGAAATGGACACTGGGTTATGACATATGCAGGGTTCAGCCTCACTAATTAATGCCAACCTGTTTTCTAAGATGTTGTCCCCATTTGCTCTCCCATCTGCAGTATATGAAAGTTCCTGTTGTCCCAAAGGGGCCAAATTGCCTTTTCAGTGTGGTACAACCGTGGGACCTAGCAGGGCCAGGCATACCCTCACAGTGCCAACCCTTTGAGTGATGCTTCAGCCACAGCCAGTTCTCCTGTTTACTTGCTCCCTACAAGTAAGGGTAAAGGATTCAGATTAACCCTAGGTCCCTGATCACATGCTCTGTTACCCTGGGAATATTGGCCTGGGGTAGTGAATTTAATAACATAATCATTCCTGAATTCATTGAGCGTCCATAGGATATTTTGTTCTTAACTGAACACTAGTGGAAATGGAGAGGGGCCCAGAGAGAAAGGGGAAAGTAATATTTTCAGCATGCCTACTATGTTCCAAGTTTTGTATTAGAAACTTTACATTTTGGTTATAACATTTAATCCAGAACACAACCTTACAAGGTATGTGTTCTACCTCAGTTTTATAGACAAGGAAACTGAGGCTCAGAAAGGAGGTCATTTGCTCAAAGTCCCGGAGCTGATTAGTGACAGAGTCAGGATTTAAAGCCTGGTTTACTTGATTAAAGAACTCAGCTCTTTACAGTGCAGAACACAGAGAAGGCTGTGTCCCTGCTTCTCTGTTGGCTAAGATTGCCAATACCAAGAACCAGTTCTTCTCAGGTCTGCTTGCCTGTATTCACTCCCAGAACTATGCTAGTCAATTGATATGGCCATCTCATTCATTGATTTAAACTACATTTTATTTTCATTCATTTTGGTTTCCTTTATCCTCTTTCTTCCTTTTTGGGTTTTTTTTTTTTTGCGGTACGCGGGACTCTCACTGTTGTGGCCCCTCCCGTTGCGGAGCACAGGGTCCGGACGCGCAGGCTCAGTGGCCATGGCTCACGGGCCTAGCCGCTCTGCGGCACATGGGATCTTCCCGGACCGGGGCACGAACCCGTGTCCCCTGCATCGGCAGGCAGACTCAACCACTGCGCCACCAGGGAAGCCCTGGAATTGGCATTCTTGGTACCTTAATTCCCTCATTTCTTCTTGGAGGAGAAAAAAACTATAAATATCATATTTTTCTATAGAAATGGTGTTGTCATTTGGGGGTGGAGGTGGATTCTTGTCCAAGAACTTGACATATGTCAGAGATAAGACCTGTTATTTGTCATCAAAATAAACGTATAGCTGTAAATGTCCCATAGCCATTTAATTTATTTTTATTTTTATTTTTTTTGCGGTACGCGGGACTCTCACTGTTGTGGACCCTCCCGTTGCGGAGCACAGGGTCCGGACGCGCAGGCTCAGTGGCCATGGCTCACGGGCCTAGCCACTCTGCGGCACATGGGATCTTCCCGGACCGGGGCACGAACCCGTGTCCCCTGCATCGGCAGGCGGACTCTCAACCACTGTGCCACCAGGGAAGACCCCTTTTCGTTTTCATTAAGAAGTTTGGGCACATCAGCTCAGTCGTTCCACTGATAGACAAGACTTGTGTTGCTCGTTCTACTTGCTGGTCTAGTATGTTAACCAGAGGTGAGATTTAAAAAGACAGGGATGGGGCTTCCCTGGTGGTGCAGTGATTAAGAGTCCATCTTCCAATGCGGGGGACATGGGTTTGAGCCCTCGTCCGGGAGGATCCCACATGCCGTGGAGCAGCTAAGCCCGTGGGCCACAAGTACTGAGCCTGTGAGCCACAACTACTGAGCCCACATGCCACAACTGCTGAGGCCCACACGCCTGGAACCTGTGCTCTGTAGCGGGAGAGGCCACCGTGGTGAGAGACCCGTGCACTGTGGCGAGGAGTGGCCCCCACTCGCCGCAACTGGAGGGAGCCCGTGCACAGAAATGAAGACCCAATGCAGCCAAGAATAAAAACAAATACATAAATTTATTTTAAAAAATAATAAAAATAAAAAGACAGGATGGGGTCTTCCTTGGCGGTCCAGTAGTTAAGACTCTGCGATCCCTGGTTGGGGAGCTAAGATCCCCCATGCTGTGTAGCCAAAAATAAATAAATAATAAATAATATAAAAACCTGTCTTTAAAAAAAAAAAGACACTGAAATCTTCTGGCACAAGTTATGATACAGGGAAACTTTAAGACTGAAGGGATGAAAAGGATAAAAGGAAGTTGAGCAATGGCTCAGTTTTCCTTTAAAGGCTCTACAAAAATTATTAGTGTATTTTATTATTTACTGTGTTTCATATATAATAATAGTAGTGGAGGGTGAAGATGTTTGTTTGGGGTAGACAGGTGAGAAAGGAGGAGGAGAGGTAGCAGGAGAAATGCAGCAGGAGAAAGCTGGGTCAGACACGGGAGAAATGGAGACGCTGGGGAAGCTGAAGAGAAGGTGAGGCAGGAGCAGGGAGTAAGCTCACCGGGAGCGCTCTCACGGGCCTGCAGGAGAGTGAGGTCAGAGATGAGAAGGTTTAAAGCTGATCAATATAAAGTGTTAGGGGCTTCCCTGGTGGCGCAGTGGTTGAGAGTCCACCTGCCGATGCTGGGGGATACGGGTTGGTGCCCCGGTCCGGGAGGATCCCACGTACCGTGGAGCAGCTGGGCCCGTGACCCATGGCCGCTGAGCCTGCGTGTCCGGAGCCTGTGCTCCACAACGGGAGAGGCCATGGAAGTGAGAGGCTCGCATACCGTAAAAAAAAAAAAAAAAAAAATGTTAGAATCCCAGGATCGGGCAAGATCTCAACAAGTTATTTTCCCTGCCTTCAGATAAAGGTCCCCTTATACTTTCTTTAGGTATTTAGTTATGAAGTGTATAGGACTTAGAAAGGGCTTTTTTTAAAAAAAAAAGATGCTGGAGGTGTCATGTAAGAGGCAGCTAGGCTTTGGTGACTGCCAATTATGGATAGCACAGATAGGGACTGGAAGTGTCTGGGATTGGATAATAAGGAGGGAGGGAGAGCTGATATGCCTTGTGAGAACCCAAGTGTCCATGTGAAAACATCGTGGGGAGTCTCCACTGGGAACACTGTCCTTCGTTGTGTAATCCTACCTTTCATCATCAGGACCAGACTTACAAGGTGGCCTCCCTGAGGACATTTTCTGACCTTATGGTGTGAAGTTCCCTCAGGCTTTTAACCCTGGACAAACCTGAACGGTTGACTAGAGCAAAGGAACGTAGTGTTCTGATAAGGCCTTAGTGTCTTCTTTTTCTTCTGTCTCACAACTGGAGCCTCAATTCTGCTCAAGGCACTGACTTTCTTGATGAAGTCTGTCCGTCTGTAAAGCAGCTAAGTATCCTACTGGAGGTTTTGCCTCCCAGAAGTGACCTGAAGATGGACAAGCAGACATCAGGAGCAGAGTGGCCTCTCAGGTACAGAGCCAGCCTTTATTTTAGTCAATGAAGCCCGTACGAATATCTCTACCTAGCTATGGAGGGGGACTACCAAACTGTAAGACATGCTCTCTGCCTTTAAGATTAAAATTCAGCTGGAGAGCTAAAACCAACATAGACACAAAAAATTTTAGCCTAATGCTGAACCACGTGGTGGTGACCAGATTGCTAGAGGAATTCAGAGGAAGGATAAATCAGTAGGAGCTGGACATGTAAAAGAGATCTTCTTAGAGAAAATGGGCTCCTAAGGACTAGAAAAATTCAGAAAATTAGGAAGGGGGAAGGATAAGTTTGCCAGCATAAGCAAAGGTAAAAGTAAGCATGGCAAGAGCTGGAAGCCGGATAAGAGTATATGTTCTATATTGGGGACCAGTGGGAAATAACATCCCAGTGTATCCCCTATCCTCTGTCCTAAAGGTCCATCACTGACATTGCCACTTAAGGAATTTGGAACCATGGCCAGAGAGCCACCAGGACAGGGTGCTCTTCATGGGTCCATTTTCTATTCGGGCACTTTCTTTCCTCCTTTGGTTCAACTTTGGCCTGACCTGACAGACTTTCCTGTCCAGGAAGTACAGGTGTGTAGGACACATTGCTGTTTATCAGAGACATGTGGTAGCAAAGAGGGGGACAATAATGGTAAATCCTAAACTGTTGTTCTTAACTCCAGGGTGAATAATTACTGCTTTAAAAAAAAGTCTACAGTGGGGCTGGGAATCTGTATTTTTAACAAGCACCTACTGATTCTGTTTCAAGATGGTCTGTGGAACATACTTTGAGAAACACTACCATAAACTAAAGTAGAATTGACAATGAAGTGCTAAAATATCCCAGACAATGACACACATGCTGTTATGTATTTCTGGGCTTACTCAGATTTGAGAATTTATTCTCTCCTATCTATGGCTCTTATAAAACTTACATGGTTATCATTTAAGGAGTAAGATCTAGACGCTCTGTTTTGGTGTTTGGTTTTGTCTTCCCAACTAGATTGGGATCATCTTAAAGACAGGGATGCCCTCAGGCCTTTCTTATTTTCCCTGTAGTAGGGTGAGAGACCATCTTTTTTTTTAAAATTAATTAATTAATTTATTTATTTTGGGTGTGCCAGGTCTTAGTTGCGGCATGCGGGATCTTTTAGTTGTGTCATGCAGACTCTTAGTTGTGGCATGCATGGGGGATCTTGTTCCCCGACCAGGGATAGAACCTGGGCCCCCTGCATTAGGAATGCCGAGTCTTACCCACTGGACCACCAGGGAAGTCCCGAGAGACCATCTTTAAGGTTGGAAGGTAGCTAGAATTCTTAGGAAAAAATCCCTGATAACTTTAACCTTCTTGAAAAACCTGAAGGCCATTTGATATTTGGGAACTTTTATTAGTTTTCTAGGGCTGCCGTAATGGAGTATTACAGACTGGATGGCTTAAACAATAGAAGTTAATTTCTTCACAATTCTAGAGGCTGTAAGTCCAAGATTGTGTCAGCAGAGTTGGTTTCTTCTCAGGCTTCTCTCTTTGGCTTGTAGATGGCCATCTTCTCCAGCAAAACACCCACACTGTGGTAAGTGCTTCATCAACTGTGATTCACAGATGGTCTTCCCTGTATGTGTGTCTGTGTCCTAATCTCCTCTTCTTATAAGGACACTAGTCATTTGGAATTAGGACCCACCTAATGACCTCACTTTAATTCAATTTCCTCTTTAAAGAAAGAGCCTATCTCCAAATATACTCACATTCTGAGGTGCTGGGGGTTGGGACTTGGACATAGAAATTTTAGAACACAATTCAGCCTAGAACACAATTCAGCCCATTACAGCCTCTAGTTTCAGCATCTCGAAATGTGCCACTCACTCCCTTCTGTCACACCTGTTAGTCTTGTTTAAAGTTCTCTCCACCCTTTAGCTTTCCTCCTCCACTTTTTACACACATAAGCTTGTGTAGCAAGTACCCATGGAACAGCTCTAAAGAGCCTGTAGTAGATAGAGACAGGCAGGTTGTGGCATGCACCAAACAGCACAACACTTAGGAGGTGTTAAAATTCCAGGTGTACTGTCTTAGAGACATACCTCTCTGCCCAGTTGTCTTACCGTTTGATGACAATAATTAGATTATTATATCATATGTAAGTGGTGTATCCTAACTCATTCTTCATTTTCTTTCACGGCAGCTCATTCATTAGGCCTTTCCTTGGCTAGTTCTTTAGAGAGCTCAGTTACTTCAAAAGTTCAGTGAGGTCAAAAAGCAGGCCATGTAAGGGCTTGCTGAAGTTTCCCATAAGGACAGTTTTTGAGCACCACTCCCTGGTTTTGCAGCGCTCCTGAGGCTGATAAACAGCAACATCGCTAAGAAAGAACCTATTATAAGTAATAGGAACTAGGAAAGGTAGATGAAAAAGAAAACAGGCAACCTCAAGAATTCTGGTTCTTTACAAAGTCACTTCTTTCATAGAGCACTATCAGGGAGAGGCAAAGCTTCCCTCTTCCCAGGACTTTTTTTTTTTTTCCACGAGTGAGTCAAGTCAAACATCTTGTTAAACCTTGAGGTTTTGCTCAGTTATCTTTACATCCTGATTTTCCGCTCTTTGTTCAAATGACAGATGTACCTAATGACAGTTATTGTGAAACATGGGTCACTTCTCTGTAAAGTTCAGATTTTCTTTCTAAATTTCTGTTTCCAGTCTCTATTATTTTAAAGTAGGTTGGTAAACTCTTGGAGGAGCCAGCACCTAGTGGTATGATGAGGGCTCCTAGATGAATACTCTTTCCTGTTGACCACCCTTTCCATCCTCCTGCTTCTGCTTCCACCCAAGAACTTCTGACCTCAGGTGGTGTATCTATACCCTATTCACTTTTTGCCCTCTGGCACAGAACTTCTTCTGGCACCAAACTGTCATCCTCTGTGCCTCTGGACCTTTAGCACAAGCTTGTGCAAGGATCAGAAAAGTACTCTGGGCAGGGTTGGAAGGAGTTAAACTCACCCATTCTTCTGAAGTGCAATTTTCTCCATTCTCTCCTGCCCTATAGTTGTATTATATGTTGGGACTCTTTCCAGTTACTATTAATTTTCAACACACAGCCACCATGAAAGTCTTGCTATAAAATAACTGGCAAAACTAGAAAAATTGGTTGGCTTCTTCTCAAAGGCCTGGTGTAGCCACCGTGGAGGTGGGGAGGCACGCTCCTTTCGGAGAAGTCAGGAGTTGACTGCCATCACCTTCCAGGCTCGGGGCAGGCACAGGATCCTGTCCTTTGGCACCCGGCCCTTCTTACAGAACTTCCTTCATCGAGGCTTCCCCTCAATGCTTCAGGATCCAGCCCCTCAGACTCCTTTGGGGCGGGCAAGCCCAGCGAGGCCGGTTATGTTGTCTCAGAATAGGCGTTAGTTTGCCTGCACTAACTTGGAAACCACGCTGTGTGATCCTGGGCAATTCACGGATGCGATACCCACCTCTTCGGGGCGCTGGGATTGAACACGGTGAGGTGTTCACGCACGCCGCCAGCCCCACTCAGTCCTGATCCCTTCCGGGCTCTGTTCCCGCGCAGCGAGCCGGCAGGCCCCCGCATCTCTCAGAGGTGGGAGGGGCGTGTAGGGCCAGTCCCCCATTCCCCCATCTGCCGGGAGGGGGAGGCGCCCGGCCGGCCGTACACCGCCCCCGGAGAAAGGGCCCGCGGCCACTCGGGACCCGCCCGCCCTCTAGCCGCTGGGCCCCGAATGGCAGAGCGGCGCTCGGACCATCCGCATCGCCTCACGTCGCCCCGCCCCGCGCCTCTCTCCCATTGGCTGTCGCCGGGCCCTCCCGGCCCGCGCCTCTCCTGGCTGCCACCCGCACCGCGCCGCCGCCGGGAGCGGGGTCGGAGGTGAACGGCCTTGAGTAACCCCGGACGTAGTCACCTCACGGGGCTCGCCGGCTGAGGTGGGAGCGGGGGCGGGGCGGGGCCAGCGCCGTGAAGCCCCGCCCCTCCCCCGTGTGCCGGGCCGGCCTGGTGCTGCGCGCCTGTCAGCCATCGCCGGAGCTGCCGGCGTCTCCTCCCGCCCAGCACCGTCTCCGCGCAGGGGCTCCGGTACCGCCGGACCTCGGACGCCGCCGCCGCCTTGAGGTGAGGGGAGGGCCGCCCCGGAGCCTGCGATCCGGGACCGGGAGAGGCTGGGCCCCGGGGAGGGGCGGCGGCTGCGAGGGGCCGCCTCCCATCTTCCGCCGCACGCGGCCCGGGCTCCATCCCGTCCGGACCCGGTGCTTGGCAGCCCAGCCCTCCCCGCAGCTCTGGGGCCTCGAGTTCCCCTCTGGGGAGGACTGGGGGGGCCTGGGGTCTCCGGGCGTGGGAACTCAGACCCCGGAACTGGGAGGCGTACAGCGCAGGGCCTCTAGGAAGGGGCTGGTGAGACTGCCTGGAGCGGGTCCCCTCATCCTCCCGCCCCAGCCCCGGCGTGGTCTGATCCCTTCCAGACCCCTGTCTCTAATGGGACCCTGCGCTCGGGAAAGGGAGAAGGACCCACGTGGGAGGGGGATGTTGAGGGTTGGGTTCAGTTGCGCTGGAACTCTGCCTCTTTTGCAGAGTGAGGTGTGGGGTGCAGAGACCCGGGCTTCTGTTGCTCTCGCTGTGTCTTTGTATCGTGGTGGGAGCCAGGGCCGGACGAGGTGTCCCTTGCCAGTTCCTGCTCCCAGCGTTTTATTATGTTTTCTGTGTGGGACGTAGTAAAGGTACATGCCTGCTCTTAACTCTATCCCTCACCTTTGCCGTACTTACCAAGGGAAGCTATTGGAGATAGGACGTCGCAAGGTGGTGTGAGGCTAATGATTCCAGGGGAAAACGTGCCTGAAGGTCTTGCCCGGGTCAGCGCCAACATTATTTTTGGATTTGGACGCGGGAAGGTGGCCACTAGCCGACACTTGGAATCAGCTCTAAATATCAGGGACTCCAAGTAGGCCTTGTGGGTTTTATAGAAACAAGTAAGAATAAGCTAAAAACTGCTCAGGTTGCCGAAATACTTTAACTTTAGGTGTTTTTGTTTGGGGGTTTAAGATTGAAATCAAAAGACCCCAGGAATTCCTGATTCCATTTCTCCTTAAGCAGTGTTTCAGTAATTTCCCAATGTGTGGAACAAACCTAATAGCCTAGGCTTGAGTCTCAGAAGTTGGTCCCCCTTGACTCTGTTTTCATTCTTTTTTTTTCTCCCAGTCCACAGTGCAGATTGAGAAGCATGCTTTGGTTACATGCTTTCTTCTTCCTGGGGTGTGTGGGGGGGGTAGGAATTCTCTGCTTTGTCTCTTGCTTCTTGGTGGGGATGCCTTGGATGTCTGTGAGGAGAAGGCTTTCTGTGCTGCCTATTTGATAGGCACTTTTTTTTTTTTTTTTTTGTGGTACGCGGGCCTCTCACTGTTGTGGCCTCTCCCGTTGCGGAGCACAGGCTCTGGACACGCAGGCTCGGCGTCCGTGGCTCACGGGCCCAGCCGCTCTACGGCATGTGGGATCTTCCCGGACCGGGGCACGAGCCCGTGTCCCCTGCATCGGCAGGCGGACTCCCAACCACTGCGCCACCAGGGAAGCCCCTTGATAGGCACTTTTAAAAAAGCACTGTGGTCTAATAGAGCAGGATGCCTGCTTACTACAAAATAGCAACTCTCTTCTCCTGCCTCGGTTTCCTCATTTCCAATAACAGGAGGACTCTTGTGACTCCAAAAAAATTACCAAACATTGGAAAATGGCATATGAAAGATGTCAAAGGCAAAGAATTTATGAAGTCCCCTGTCTTTACATGTTGTAGAAGTTTTGTTTTGAATTACCAGTGCAGAATAGAAATACATCTAGCATAAGATTTAATTATTTTTAAAGTTTGAAGAAATACTGAGAAATTGTGACATTTGGCTTAATGATCTTATAGTTCAGATGACTAGATTATGTCAAAGAACTGGCATTGCGAAAGCCAGCCTTAAAACTCTCTCATCAGATCCTTACCTTTTCAAAGTGCTGTGGACATGGTTCAGGTGTAGATCACTACGTAACATTCTATTTCCTTTTCAGTCAATAACTAGGAAACTTTTTTTAAAATATTAATTTATTTATTTTTGGCTGCGTTGGGTCTTCCTTGCTGCGCGCAGGCTTTCTCTAGTTGCGGCGAGTCGGGGCTACTCTTCGTTGTGGTGTGCGGGCTTCTCATTGCAGTGGCTTCTCTTGTTGCAGGGCATGGGCTCTAGGCGCGCGGGCTTCAGTAGTTGCGGCACATGGGCTCAGTAGTTGTGGCTCATGGGCTCTAGAGCACAGGCTTGGTAGTTGTGGCACACGGGCTTAGCTGCTCCGCGGTATGTGGAATCCTCCCGGACCAGGGCTCGAACCCATGTCTCCTGCATTGGCAGGTGGATTCTTAACCACTGTGCCACCAGGGAAGCTCTAGGAAACTTTTTTTACCTGTCACACAGACTGGTTTAACAGGTCTGGGGCTAGTGGTTTTTTTCTTAAAAAAAATTTTTTTTTGATAGCTAATATCCTAAAAGTCTTGGTTTAGAAAAGAAGTAAATTAAAATAAAAGTTATTGGAATAATACATTGGAATTTAGTATTTCTAGTTGGAGGAGTCTTTTTACAATTCAGAAAAAGGTTTTTATATCATTATCTAACATGTTCTTAAAGATTAACAATAACAGCAGATACACATCAAGCGTCTTTCCAAGCCCTTAAAACAATAAGATTGTGAAGAAGTAAATGAACACCAAACACTCACTGGCCAAAAAAAATTTAACTATTGAGGTGAGTAACATTTTTATTTATTTTATTTTATTTTATTTATTTATTTATTTATTTTGCGGTACGCGGGCCTCTCACTGTTGTGGCCTCTCCTGTTGCGGAGCACAGGCTCCGGACGCACAGGCTCAGCGGCCATGGCTCACGGGCCTAGCCGCTCCGCGACATGTGGGATATTCCCGTCCCGCTCCGGGGACATGGGGGATATTCCCGGACCGGGGCGCGAACCCGTGTCCCTTGCATCGGCAGGCGGACTCTCAACCACTGCGCCACCAGGGAAGCCTGTGAGTAACATTTTTAAAGGAAGCCTTCATTGATCTTCCACTTTAACAGATGATTGCTTAACTCGTTTTTTGTTTGTTTCACTAATTTTAAAATTTAGTGAGTATTCACTACTTTACTTGGATCTAATGGACTGTGTGAGATGATATTAAATAGAGGAAACTATGACAAGTAGTGTCATAAGGCCTCTTCACTTACACAAAGAGTATGAATCTGATTGATAGGGCATAGGTTTTTATGAGTTCAACAAATCAATCTTACTGTGTATGCTCAAATGATACCCAGTTCTCTTACCAGTTTGTTATTTACTCACGCTACCATAAAGCCATTTAGCCTCTAGTCTCAGGATGTTTAAGGAAGCAGGTGAAAAGAGACTTCAACAACAAGGGGTGTTAATGCCTTACCCAAAGGTTGGTGGTCCCAATTGGTTCGGCCTTCCAATGATGTTATTTGGGATTTAGGCTTATTCCATCCTTTCAGCATGCTGCACTCACCCTCCTTTATATAAGGAACCACAGTAGTGTTTACCATCACATGACATCAGGAATTGAAATTGCATGGCAGAGTGGTCATCCCAGACAGAATAAGCTTGTATAATGATTTTCATTTTTGGAAATGGTAACATAAAGTTTGAAAATTCTGAATGAATTCATGGAGTTAAGTTTGAAAAGCAGAGAGAATTTTTTTCAAGAAGTATAAGGTTTCATTTATGAATATTTGGCTATCTCTTATGGTAGAAATAGAGAGTGCACTCACTAATGGAGTTCCTAAAAATTACCCTCAGTTTTTGTAGACTGCTCAAATCTGTCCTTATGTCATATAAGTTGGCACACATGTATATGTATGCATTTATACACATACCAAGTTGGGGGGTTAGTAGGTTGATAGGAGCTTGATTAGTTTTTAAGTTTACTAGGTGTTATATCAGTAAACTGGCATCAAGATGACAGATAGCTGGGTTGTTTGTGTTTTGTGCTTCAGCATTTAGTAGTATTCCTGGGCCTGACAAGGCAAGCTGTTTAATTTCCCTTTGATTACATTTTATAAAAATCCAATTACTGAAGAGAACTTTTAGTTTTTGAATGTACCTTAGGATTTTTCTAGTCCAGCTTTACACTTAATATGAAAATATTCTATCTGATACTCCTGTTGAAAACTTCCAGCTATTCATTGAAGAGACGACAGAGTCAGTTACACAGTAACACATATTAATAAATGAGTGAATGACATGCCATTTGTCTACTTAAATGCTCAGGCAGATATGAGATGAGTAAGAGTAGCATGAAACTAATGGGTAAAGCCTTTTATTAAACTTATTTAAAATCTTTAGTTATGCTAATACATAAGTAATATGTTCGCATAGTTCAAAATTTTAAATGTACAAAAGCGTATACAGTGACAGGCTCTGTCCTAACTTTGTCTTGCAGCCACTCAGTTCCCCTTACCAGAGTCAAGCAGTGTTATTTATGTCTTATTATAATTTCTTAATAGTAATTATCAGACATGTTAATTTAAATTTCAAGTTAATTATTTCTTAATAATTACCAAAGATTTTATTCATATTCAAACAGATGCTCATGTATTCTCTTCCCACTCTGCCAACTTTTTAATACAAATTATACTTACTTTACACACCATTCTTCATCTTTGGCTTCTTCACTTAACATTATAGGATGAACTGTTTACATTTTTATTTTCATCAAAGTGATATGTGTACATAGTTTAAAAGTCATATTGGGACTTGCCTGGTGGTGCAGTGGTTAACAGTCTGCCTGCCAATTCAGGGGACACGGGTTCGATCCCTGGTCCGGGGAGATCCCACATGCCGTGGAGCAACTAAACCCATGTGCCACAACTGCTGAGCCTGTGCTCTAGAGCCCATGAGCCACAGCTACTGAGCCCGCGTGCCAGAGCTACTGAGCCCGCGTGCCAGAGCTACTGAAGCCCTCGCACCTAGAGCCCATGCTCTGCAACAAGAGAAGTCACCGCAATGAGAAGACCGCTCACTGCAACGAAGAATAGCCCCCGCTCGCCTCAACTAGAGAAAGCCTGCAGGCAGCAGCGAAGAACCAACACAGCCAAAAATAAATAAATTTATTAAAAAAATAAAAAAATAAAAGTCATATTGTTCCACAAAGTTTGTTACAATAAAATAGCAGTCCTTAGCCCCTTCCCACTTTCATTTATTTTAGCTGATATATTTCTTACACCCCTTTTTCTGTAAATAAAAAACTGGTCTTCCTACATCTTGATTTTTCATTTTTAGGTATTAATTGGATTCCTACTGTGGAAGATGAGGATTTGGTTCTCTTTCCTCTCCTTACCCTCACTGTTCACCTTTGCCTTTCCCATCTCCCACTATCAACTGCCCAGTCAAGTTATGTTGTAACTTTTGTTCTATCAATATTCAGTCTTTACAGTTTTATGAATGTGTAACTGCTATATACAATTTGGTTGCATAAAATCCCATGATTTCTTTCCTGTACAACTCTTTCCTTGGAGTTAATAATGGTCTTGATTTTTTTTTTTTTTTGCTTAGTTTTCTCTGTACCGATCTGTCATTTATTCAACCTTACTCTTCATCATTTTCTAAATCTCTGAGAATGTTGAGATGATCAGCTATTCTATTAATTTTTATCTTCTGTAAAATCTCTCTTAGAGTCTTCTGACTGGCTCCAACCTATAAATTGTCTGCCTTCTACTTCCAGTACATAGCTGTTGTCCTGGCTTACTCTTCACTGTCATTCTGGGGGTTCTCTTTATTTCTACTCTGCTATGGAGAAATTATTTCCCATGTTTTCGCTATTATTGGTTTATTCCCTCATTTTGGTGGAGAATATTCTCCAGTGGCATCCTGAGAAAGAGTGCATGGGAGGTAAATATTTTTCCACTTACCATTATAGATTCCCCAAATTTAACGTTCATATAATATATATAGTCATACAGTATCTAATATATATATATATATATATATTTTTTTTTTACGTTTCTGCACTTGACCCAGTAATGTCCTTTATAACTGTGTATTTTTTTTTGTTTGTTTTTGTTTTTGGCCACGCTGTGCAGCTTGCAGGATCTTAGTTCCCCGATCAGGGATTGAACTCAGCAGTGAAAGTGCTGAGTCCTAACCACTGGACTGAGGGAATTCCCTATAACTGTGTATGTTTTAATTAATGATCCAGTCAAGAGTCATTTATTACACTTGGTTCTCAAGTGTATTTAGTCTCCTTAATGTAGAACAGTCACCCTACTCTTTTTTTATCTTTCATAGCATTTATCTTTCATTGACATTTTTAAAGACTCCAAGTCAGTTGTCTCGTAAAAGTTCCTATAACCTGGGTTTGTTTGACAATTTCATCATTATTAGATTGAAGTTAACCATCTTTGTCAAAAATACTACATTCGTAGTATCGTATACTTCTAACTGCATCACACCAAGAAGCACCTAATGTCCATTTGTCCTGTTATTGGTGAAGTTTAGTTTGAACACCTAGTTATGATGGTGTCCACCATATTTCTTCATTGTAAAAATCCCTGTTCCCTTTTGTAATTAACATGTAATCTGTGAGGTGACTTTCCAGTTTTTTTTGTTGTGGTAAAATATATGTAACAAAATTTACCATCTTTTTAAAAAAATTATTTATTTATTTTTGGCTGAGTTGGGTCTTTGTTGCTGCGTGGGGGCTTTCTATAGTTGCAGTGAGCGGGGGCTACTCTTGCATGTGGTGCGTGGGCTTCTCATTGCAGTGGCTTCTCTTGTGGAGCACGGGCTCTAGGTACGCAGCCTTCAGTAGTTGTGGCTTGTGGGCTCTAGGGTGCAAACTCGGTAGTTGTGGTGCACGATCTTAGTTGCTCTGTGGCATGTGGGATCTTCCTGGACCAGGGCTCGAACCCATGTCCCGTGAATTGGCAGGCGGATTCTTAACCACTGCGCCACCAGGGAAGCCCGAGGTGTGGGGCTACTTTTCATTGCTGTGAGTGGGATTCTCATTACGGTGGCTTCTCTTGTTGTGGAGCACGGGCTCTAGGTGCGTAGTTGTGGCATGTAGGCTCAGTAGTTGTGGTGCACAGGCTTTGTTGCTCTGTGGCACGTGGGATCTTCTCAGACCAGGGATCGAACCTGTGTCCCCTGCATTGGCAGGTGGGTTCTTAACCACTGTGCCACCAGGGAAGTCCTAAAATTTACCATCTTATCCATTTAAGAATGTACAGTTTGGTATTAAGTACATTCATTATGCTGTGCAACTATCACTGCCATCTATCTCCAGAACTTTTTTCACCTTGTAAAACTGAACCTCTATACCCTTTAAACAATAACTCATTTTCCCCTCCCTCAGCCCCTATCAACCACCATTGTCCTTTCAGTCTATGATTTTGACTACTCTAATTACCTCATATAAGTGGAGTCATACAGTATTTGTCTTTTTGTGACTGACTTATTTCATCCTCAAGGTTTATTCACTTTGTAAAATATTGCTTTTTAAGGTTGAATAATATTGTATGTATATATCGTATATTGCTTATCCATTCATCCATCAATGCACACTTGGAGTTTTTTCCAAGTTATAGCTACTCTGAATAATGCTGTTAAGAACATGGGTGTACAAATTTCTCTTTGAGATCCTGCATTCAGTTCTTTTGGGTATATACCCAGAAGTGGAATTGTTGGATCATATGACAATTCTATTTTGAAGTTTTTGAGGAACCACCATACTGTTTTCCACAGTAGCTGTACCAGTTTACATTCCCACCAACAGCACCTGAAGAGTTCTAATTTCTCCACATTCTTACCAACACTTGTTTTCTGTTTTTTTTTTTTTTTTTTTGCGGTACGTGGGCCTCTCACTGTTGTGGCCTCTCCCGTTGTGGAGCACAGGCTCCAGACACGCAGGCTCAGCGGCCATGGCTCACGGGCCCAGCCGCTCCGCGGCATGTGGGATCTTCCCGGACCGGGGCACGAACCTGTGTCCCCTGCATTGGCAGGCGGACTCTCAACCACTGCGCCACCAGGGAAGCCCCTCCCTCTCTTTTGAAGGACAGCTTTGCTGGATATAGGATTCTTGGTTGAGAGCTTTTTATTTTATTTTATTTTATTTATTTATTTATTTATTTTTGTCGTACGCGGGCCTCTCACTGCTGTGGCCTCTCCCGTTGCGGAGCACAGGCTCCGGGCGCGCAGGCTCAGCGGCCATGGCTCACGGGCCCAGCTGCTCCGCGGCATGTGGGATCTTCCCGGACCGGGGCACGAACCTGTGTCCCCTGCATTGGCAGGCGGACTCTCAACCACTGCGCCACCAGGGAAGCCCGAGAGCTTTTTATTTTAGCTCTTTGATGATATTGGCCCACAGACTTCTGGCCTCCAAAGTTTCTGATGAGAAATCTGCTTATAATCTTACTGAGGTTTTCTTGTATGTGATGAGTCATTTTTCTCTTGCTGCTTTCAAGATTCTCTCCTTGTCTTTTGACATTTAAAAGTTTGATTATAAAGTATGTCTATGTTGGTCACTTTGAGTTTGTCTCACTTGGAGTTTGTTAAGCTTCTTTTATGTTTATATTCATGTATTTCATCAAATTTGGGAAGTTTTCAGCCATTATTTCTTCAAATATTTTCTCTGTTATTTCCTCACCTCTCCTTCTGAGAGCTCACAATACATATTTTGGTCTTCTTGATGGTGTCCCACAGCTCCCTTAGTCTCTGTTCACTTTTCTTCAATCTGTTTTCTTTCTGTTCTCAGACTTGATAATTTACATGTTCTGTCTTAAAGTTTGCAGATTCTTTCTTCTGCTTGCTCAAGTTTGCCTTTAAGTCCCCTAGTGAATTTTTCATTTCAGTTATTGTACTTTTCAGCTCCAGAATTTCTTTTTGGTTTCTTTTTAGGTTTTCTATTTCTTTATTCATATTTCCATTTTATTTAGACATTGTTTTCTTGACTTTCTCCCCATCTTCCTTTAGTTCTTTGAGTATCTTTTAAACAGTTGTTTTAATATTTTTGTCTAGAATATCTGCTGTCTGGTATTTTTTAGGAACAGTTTCTGCTGGTTTAAGTTTTTTGTTTTGAAATGGCCATATTTTCCTCTTGCTTTGTATGCCTTGTGATCTTTTGTTGAAAACTGGACATTTGATTCTAATAATGTGGTAACTCTGGAAATCAGATTCTCTTTCTTCCCAGAATTCGATGCTTTCTTATTGTGATTTTTGGTTTTTTGACTGTTGTAGGCTGTCTCTGTGCTGAAGGTCAACCTGAGGTATAAACTTTAGGTCTCTTCAAGTCTTTTCCTGAGTCTTCCTCTGGGCATGTTAAGTCACTTTCTAATTTTTCCCTGTATATGCAGTAGTTTTTGAATGTACTAGTGTTTAGTGCCTGGCTCCCAAACAGGGGAAAAAGGAAAATGAAGGGGACATAAAAAGGCACTGGTTCTTTAAGTCCCCCAGAAGTCACTTCAGCTAGAGGGGGAGGGACTTGCAACAATGAGAGGAGGTGTAACAATTGTGGCTGTCTGCCTCTTTGTCTCCACCTATGTGATCAGAAACAGCAATCAGTGATCAGAGCACAGATCCCCAGTATTTTGAAGACAGGGTTATTTTCGCCCACTTGGCTCCCACAACCTGCATGTGTGTTGCTCCAGGAACATGTACACAGTTGGGTGATAACTGCCATGTAACTGAGGGTGGTGGATGGATAGCTGCTGCTATCCTAAGAAATGCAACTGACCATAATTAACCACAATTAACCTCCAAAATCTGCCCCTGGAAGTTGCAAGCCTTCAGTAGATTCCAGTATTCCAAAATAGTTACATCAGACAGATTCTGCCGGTGCAATTGTTGTCTAGGTGGGGAAACAGAGTCCTAGTACTTCCTACTATACCATCTTCCTAGAATCCTCTTCTGTAAGGTGATTTTTTTAAGACCACGGGAATATCCTGTTTTTGAATAATCTCTTACCCAGTGGTTTTAACATACATTTATGATTCTTGGCTGTATCAATTATTGCACTGCCATTTGTAAAATGAAATATGTTTCTAATTGCTTCATTCTAGGAGGTAATTGTTTTGAGATTTTTCTGTCTAAAATTATCTTTATCCTCATAGTTGTTGAAACATTGATTAGATCTAGAATTTTAGGTTCGAAATAATTTTCCTTCAGAATTTTGAAGGCATTGTTTCACTATCTTCAGGCTTCCACTGTTTTTGTTGGTAAGTCTGAAGGGCATTCTGATTCTTGCTCCTTTGTACGTGGCCTTTCTTTCCTCTCTGGAGGCTTATAGGATCTTCTCTTTATCTTCACTTTTTAAAATATCAGTGATGTCCCTTGGTGTCTGTTTTTGTTTGTTGTAGTATGCCTTGATGGACCTTCTTAATCTGGCAATTATGCATTTCAGTTTTAGGAACTTTATTGAATTATTACATCAGTTAAAGGCTTTCCACTATTTTGTTCTGTTCCTCCTTTTGGGAGTGCCTCTTCTTCATATGTTGGACCTTCTGAATAAGTTCTCTAATACTCTCATCTTTTCTCTCTTATTATTCATCCTTTTCTCTTTTTTTTTTTCCCCTCTTTTTCTTGATGAGTCTGGCTAAAGGTTTATCAATTTTGTTTATCTTCTCAAAGAACCAGCTTTTAGTTTTATTGATCTTTGCTATTGTTTTCTTTGTTTCTATTTCATTTATTTCTACTCTGATCTTTATGACTTCTTTCCTTCTACTAACTTCGGGTTTTGTTTCTAGTTCTTTAGGTGTAAGGTTAGATCGTTTATTTGAGATTTTTCTTGTTTCTTGAGGTAGGATTGTATTGCTATAAACTTCCCTCTTAGAACTGCTTTTGCTGCATCCCATAGGTTTTGGAGTGTCGTGTTTTCATTGTCATTTGTCTCTAGGTATTTTTTGATTTCCTCTTTGATTTCTTCAGTGATCTCTTGGTTATTTAGTAATGTATTGTTTAGCCTCCATGTGTTAGTGGTTTTTACATTTTTTTCCCTCTAACCGATTTCTAATCTCATAGCATTGTGATCGGAAAAAATGCTTGATATAGTTTCAGTTTCCTTAAATTTACCGAGGCTTGATTTGTGACCCAAGATGAGATCTATCTGGAGAACATTCCGTGTGCACTTGAGAAGAAAGTGTAATCTGCTGTTTTTGGATGGAATGTCCTATAAATATCAATTAAATCTATCTGGTCTATTGTGTCATTTAAAGCTTGTGTTTCCTTATTAATTTTCTGTCTGGATGATCTGTCCGTCGGTGTAAGTGAGATGTTAAAGTCCCCCACTATTTTTGTGTTACTGTCGATTTCCTCTTTTATAGTTGTTACCATTTGTCTTATGTATTGAGGTGCTCCTATGTCGGGTGCATATATATTTATAATTGTTGTATCTTCTTGGATTGATCCCTTGATCATTATATAGTGTCCTTCCTGTGTCTTGTAACATTCTTTATTTTAAAATCTATTTTAGCTGATATGAGTATTGCTACTCCAGCTTTCTTTTGATTTCCATTTGCATGGAATATCTTTTTCCATCCCCGGACTTTCAGCCTGTATGTGTCCCTAGGTCTGAAGTGGGTCTCTTGTAGACAGCATATATATGGGTCTTGTTTTTGTATACATTCAGCAAGTCTTTATCTTTTGGTTGGAGCATTTAATCCATTCACATTTAAGGTAATTATTGATACGTATGTTCCTATGACCATTTTCTTGTTTTGGGTTTGTTTTTGTAGGTCCTTTTCTTCTCTTGTGTTTCCCACTTAGAGAAGTTCCTTTAGCATTTGTTGTAGAGCTGGTTTGGTGGTGCTGAATTCTCTTAGCTTTTGCTTGTCTATAAAGGTTTTGATTTCTCCATCAAATCTGAATGAGATCCTTGCTGGATGGGGTAATCTTGGTTGTACAGATTTTTTTTTTTTTTGCAGTACGCGGGCCTCTCACTGTTGTGGCCTCTCCCATTGCGGAGCACAGGCTCCGGACGTGCAGGCTCAGCGGCCATGGCTCACGGGCCCAGCCGCTCCGTGGCATGTGGGATCTTCCCAGACCGGGGCACAAACCCGTGTCCCCTGCATTGGCAGGCGGACTCTCAACCACTGTGCCACCAGGGAAGCCCGGTTGTACAGAGTTTTTTGCTTGTTTTTCTGGGGTTTTATCTTATTCCTTCATCTGGTACTTCCTTCATCTTGTTCTTCCCTTTCATCACTTTAAATATATCTTGCCACTGCCTTCTGGCTTGTAGAGTTTCTGCTGAGAAATCAGCTGTTAACCGTATGGGAGTTCCCTTGTATGTTATTTGTCCTTTTTCCCTTCTTGCTTTTAATAATTTTTCTTTGTCTTTAATTTTTGTCAGTTTGATTACTATGTGTCTTGGCATGTTTCTCCTTCGGTTTATCCTGCCTGGGACTCTCTGTGCTTCCTGGACTTGGGTGACTGTTTCCTTTCCCATGATAAGGAAGTTTTCGACTATAATCTCTTCAAATATTTTCTCGGGTCCTTTCTCTCTCTCTTCTCCTTCTGGGACCCCTATAATGTGAATGTTGTTGTGTTTAAAGTTGTCCCAGAGGTCTCTTAGGCTGTCTACATTTCTTTTCTTTTTTTTTCTTTATTCTGTTCTGAGGCAGTGAATTCCACCATTCTGTCTTCCAGGTCACTTATCCATTCTTCTGCCTCAGTTATGCTGCTATTGATTCCTTCTAGTGTATTTTTCATTTCAATTATTGTATTGTTTATCTCTTTGTTTGTTTTTTAATTCTTCTAGGTGTTTGTTCTTTGAATCTTCTAGGTCTTTGTTAAACATTTCTTGCGTCTTCTTTGTCTTTGCCTCCATTCTTTTTCCAAGGTCCTGTATCATCTTCACTATCATTATTCTGAATTCTTTTTCTGGAAGGTTGCCTATCTCCACTTCATTTAGTTGTTTTTCTGGGGTTTTATCTTGTTCCTTCATCTGGTACATAGTCCTCTGCCTTTTCATTTTGTCTGCTTTCCGTGAATGTGGTTTTTGTTCCACAGCCTGCAGGATTGTAGTTCTTCTTGCTTCTGCTGGTGGATGAGGCTGTGTCCATCCTTTTGTCTTTTTATTCTGATTTATGAAAGATTGTTCTTAACTTTATCTTCTAACTCTGTTTTGAGTGTTTTCATTGCTGTGATTGTATTTTTAACTTTTGAGAACTCTTTCTTTTCTTTAAATGTTTCTTTTAAAAATATCCCATTGTGTTTCATGTAAGTAATATCTTCTCTTAGTTCTCTCAGGATAATGATAGTCTTTTAAAATTAAAATTTAAAATTTTTTTTGAATTTTGAAGTGACTTTAGACTTACAGGAAAGTTGTAAAGAGAGTACATAAGAGTACATAAGTTTCCTGCATACCCTTCACCAGGCTTCCCTTAATGTTAATATCTTATATAGTTGCAGTACTTTTGTCAATACCAAGAAGTTAACATTGGTTCAGTACTATTAATTAAACTATAGACTTTACTCAGGTTTCCCCAGTTTTTTTTTAAACTGATATGTTTTTTTTTTATTGTTGTTGTTGTTCCAGGATCTAATCCAAGAAACTGCATTGCATTTAGTGGTGATGTCTCCTTAGTCTCCCCTGATCTGTGATAGTTTCTTAGTCTTTTTTTTTTTTTTTTTTTAATGACCTTGACAGTTTTGAAGAGGACTGTTCAAGTATTTTGTAGAATGTCCTTTAATTCAAATTTGTCTGATGTTTTCTCATGATTATACTAGGGTTATGTGTTTGGGGGGAAAATACCACAGAAGTCAGGTTGCCCTCCTCCCCTCCCCTCCCCCTAATTTTAAATTTTTTGTTTTTTTTTGCATAATCTCTTCAAGTTGCATTTTTTTCTTTTTTTTTTTTTTTTTGTGGTACGCGGGTCTCTCACTGTTGTGGCCTCTCCCGTTGCGGAGCACAGGCTCCAGATGCACAGGCTCAGCGGCCATGGCTCATGGGCCCAGCCGCTCCATGGCATGTGGGATCTTCCCGGACTGGGGCATGAACATGTGTCCCCTGCATCGGCAGGCGGACTCTCAACCACTGCGCCACCAGGGAAGCCCGAGTTGCATTTTTTTCTACAGGTAGTCATTACTTTTTAAAAATTCTTTCATGTTGGAGGTTTTTCTTAGACATCTAGTAATCCTTAATTGACTGCTACAATTTAGGGAGGACTGAAAAACTGATTCAAGATTATGAAAATATAAATGAGGCTTGTTGACTGTTAATTTCACTGTGGGTGATCTGATTGGGCATCTTAATTTGGGATCTCTAATTTTCTACTTGAGGCTTTTTTTCGTTGGTCTGGTTAGATTCTGCAAAGAAGGATCCTTCAGTTTCCCTCCTGGAGGGTGAAAATTAGGGAAAGAAGGCTGGGAGGTCTTACTCAACATGTTTACTTAATCTCTCCATTTTCAATATGGTGCATTCCCCTTTACTGTTGCTGGCATCCCTCAGCCTAGAAACCCTCCATTTAACCCTCTCTAGAGTATAAATCTTCAGTCTCTTACCAAGATGGTAGAGCAGCAGGCCCTGGCTTTACAGCTGGGAAGAAAATATAAGGATCTGAAGCTTCTGAAATGGAATTTCAGCCAGTCCTCTTTATAGTTCCATCTTTCACTTCCACTTCCTGGACATTTTGGAGATTCCATGATGTAAATTTTATTTATTCTAATTTTACCACAGACGGCTCATGATTTAGTTTTCTTCGGTTTGTGTAGTCATTTATCACTCTTCCATCCGCCTTCTAAGAAAATTATCTTGCTATTGTCTCCCCTGACTTTTTTGGGGGGAGGTGGGAAGGAGTGTCTTTTTATGGCTTATGGCTTTTAAAAAATTCCTTGATTGTTGTTTTAGTGGGATTTCAGGCAGGAGCAAAAGTGGATATGTGTTCAACCTACCATCCTTATCCAAAAGTTTGGCAAGACTTCATTAAAGATTTCTTGAAAGGTGAGAAGTTTGTACCAGCTTCCTCCTTGATAAATATTCTATATCCCTGGACTGAGAAATGAGGACTAGGACAGATAAGTACACCATGTTATTTTCTCTGACTATTATACCCTAAAGAAATACGTTGCTGTTTTTTTTTTTTTTCTTTTTGCCACCCCATGTAGTTCCCTGAGCAGGGATTGAAGAATGAATCCAGGCCCTGGCAGCAGAAGCACGGAGTTCTAACCACTGGACCACTGGGGAATTCCCTCTACCGTCTAGGTCTTTTTAAAAAAATATTTATTTATTTATTTATTTTGGCTGTGCTGGGCCTTAATTGTGGCAGGCAGGATCTTCATTGTGGCATGTGGGATATTTAGTTGCGGCATGCGGGATCATTTAGTTGCAGCATGTGGACTTCTTAGCTGCAGCATGCAGGCTTCTTTGTTGTGGCATGCATGCAGGATCTAGTTCCCTGACCAGGGATAGAACCCGGGCCTCCTACATTGGGAGTGCAGAATCTTACCCACTGCACCACCAGCGAAGTCCCCATCTAGGTCTTTATTCAGTGGTTTCTTCTACATGGAATGCTTCTTCCTCTCCCTCCTTGCTTTTCTCCCTAGTTCTTCATTGCTAATGCCTTCCCACTCCAAGCAGTCTTCTTTGATCTTTGTCTTCACCATTACCACCTCCAAGTTTGGATAATGTACCCTTTTATGTTTCTACACCTAGAAATTATTATACTACTGTAATTGTTTATTTAAGTGTCCACAGCCACTTAGCCAGGGACCAAATCTTATTCATCTTTGAATATACATTATTTATCTCACAAGTTGGAACACAAGTCCTTGTCATTTTAAAATTCAAAACTTGCAGGAAAATAAAATATGGCTTAAAAAAAAACTGTATAATTCTCTTATGGATACTGAATTAATACCAAAATCCATTTAAGGGTTTGTCAATAAAATGACAAAAATGAAGAGGAAAAGTCAGTGATTCTTTTTGAATAAATTTCAATGAAGTTACTATGGCTTAAAGAGCAAGGATATGTTGTGTTAGGTTGGATACTTTTATCAGTGGCTATGAAGACTAATTGCTGCCTCTTTAATTAGAATTGCTTGGAAAATACCATGTCATTTGAATTCAAGGAGAACATGTTTACTAAGTTTGGTAAAATCTGTTCTATTTTATTTAGAGAAATATCTAAATAAATAAGTGCATTACCTATAATTAGCTTTAACTCATTTTTCAGGAACATGGAAAGCCTTCTGCAGATATTTTCAAGAGTCCCCAAATAAAAGTTCAAGAACATATATAGTTGATCTTTGAATAACAGGGGTTTGAACTGCATGGGTCCACTTACACGTGGATATTTTTTTCAGTAGTAAATACTGCAGTTACTACAAGAACCAAAGGTTGGTCACATCTGTGGATGCTGAATCTTGGATTTGAAGGAACTGCATATATGGAGGGCCCACTCTAAGTTATACACGGCTTTTTGACTGTGTGGAAGTTCAGCACCCCTAACCACTGCTGTTGTTCAAGGGTCAATTATATGTATTTTTAAATAAAAGAAAATTTGACATTGGCAACATTTGCTATAATGAAGGAAATGTTTATTTGACTAAGCAGAATATCCTACAACTGGATCTGTGGAAAGGCCTTCTTTTGGAGGGGATAAGACAGCAGCTATATGAGACTTCCCCAGGGGTCAATTCCATTATTTGTCCACTTAGAGGAAAAGTCTTAGCCTTATTCATGGCAAGGCTTTAGGGACACCAAACTGGTATGCAAGCAAAATTTTTGTGAGGGTACATTTTTGTCAGGACAGAGTCCATAGCTTTTATTAGATTTCTAGTAGTGTCTTGACTTAAGAAAATTTAAGAGCGATTGGTTTAGGTACTTAACTCACTGTGCTTGTTTGAGGGCATAAAGTGGCGGGGGGGGGCAGAAGAATGAGGATTAATTGTGGCTTTAAGACTTAACTTTTTGGGACTTCCCTGGCAGTCCAGTGGTTAAGACTCCGAGCTCCCAATGCAGGGGGACATGGGTTCCATCTCTGGTTGGGGAACTAAGATCCTGCATGCTGCATGGAACAACCAAAAAAACCCAAATACACACACACACACAACACACACAAAAGACAACTTTTTGGTATATGTATAACTGATTCACTTTGCTGTATACCTGAAACTAGCACAACATTGTAAATCAACTATACTCCAATAAAAATTTTTAAAAATTACTTAACTTTTTGGACACAATAAGATGACATTAATGTCATGACATATATATATAACTGATACAAAATTTTACAAAGCAGTATTTATCCTTATGAAGTATGGTGAACTCTTAACATTTTCTATTCTATTGAATATTGAAATTTTAAAATGTTGGTTGTAACCCATTAACTTAATTTCTTAGTATTCTGATTATTGGTAACCCGTAGTTTGAAAAACACTGGTTTAGTGCTTGTAAAACCCTTTCCTGTACTCTCAGACCTCACAGCAGTCCCATGAGGTACATATGACCTCTTTTTATTTTTACAGATGAGGTGACTCAGAGATGGTAAGTGACTTGTTCAAGTTTGCACTGCCAGTAACGTGTCAGAGTCAGAGTGTGATCTTGGTCCTAGGTTTTGACTCCAGCTCCCCTGACACCTTTTGTTACATCCCATCCAAACAACATACTTTTCCCTTCCTCTTCTCACTCCCTTCTCTACCACAGTTGTAGGGAATAGTATTAGCTCAGACTACACAATTGGGTACATCCTAATTTGCCAGTTGGCATACCTGCACTGTCCCCAGTCCTGTTGCTTGTCATTTGGGGTCCTCTCTTAGAAGTTCTGGATTTCCCTATCAGTGTAAAGAAGTTCTTCCCTTCTTTTTTCTTTTCCACTCTAGACCAGTGGTTTTCAAGCCTGGATGTAAAGAGGTTCAGTTAGTTGTGGAACTTAATATTCAAATATCTGGGTCTCCAGCAGGGATTCTTTTTTTTTTTTTTTTTTTTTTTTTTTTGGCTGCATTGGTTCTTCATTGCTGTGTGTGGGCTTTCTCTAGTTGCGGTGAGCGGGAACTACTCTTCAATGCGGTGTGCGGGCTTCTCATTGGGGTGGCTTCTCTTGTTGTGGAGCACAGGCTCTAGGCGTGTGGGCTCAGTAGTTGTGACTCATGGGCTCTAGAGCGCAAGACCAAGTAGTTGTGGTGCACGGGCTTAGTTGCTCCGCGGCATGTGGGAGCTTCCCGGACCAGGGCTCAAACTCGTGTCCCCTGCATTGGCAGGCAGATTCTTAACCACTGCGCCACCAGGGAAGCCCCCAAGCAGGGATTCTGATTCAGAAGATCTGGAATGGAGTTTAGGCATTTTTTTAAAATAATTTTTTTTATTGAAGTGTAGTTGATGTACAGTATTTTATGTTACAGGTGTACAACATAGTGATTTACAGTTTTTAAAGGTTATACTCCATTTATAGTTACTATAAAATATTGGCTAGGGACTTCCTGGGTGGCGCAGTGGTTAAGAATCCACCTGCCAATGTAGGGAACACGGGTTTGAGCCCTGGTCCGGGAAGATCCCACATGCTGCAGAGCAGCTAAGCCCGTGGGCCACAACTACTGAGCCTGCGTTCTAGAGCCCGTGAGCCACAACTACTGCAGCCCGCGTGCCTAGAGCCTGTGCTCCGCAGCAAAGAGAAGCCACTGCAATGAGAAGCCCGCACACCGCAACAAAGAGTAGACCCCGCTCGCCACAACTAGAGAAAGCCCGCGCACAGCAACAAAGACCCAACGCAGCCAAAAAATAAATTAAAAAGTATATATATTGGCTATATTTCCTGTGTTGTACAATATATCCTTGTAGCTTATTTTATACATAACAGTTTGTACCTCTTAATCCCCTACCCCATTATTGCCCTTCCCCCTTCCCTCTCCCCACTGGTAAGCAGTAGTTTCTTCTTGCTATCTGTGAGTCTGCTTCTTTTTTGTTATATTCACTAGTTTGTTGTATTTTTTAGATTCCGCATATAAGTGATATCATACAGTATTTGTCTTTCTCTGTCTGACTTATTTCACTAAGCATAATACCTTCCAAATCCATCCATGTTGTTGCAAATGGTGAAATTTCATTCTGTTTTTAATGGCTGAATAGTATTCCATTGTATGTATACACCACATCTTCTTTATCCATTCATGTGTTTTTAAAAAGCTCCACAGGTAATTGTTATACGTAGTCAAAGTAGAGAAATTCTACCCCGAATACATTATAATTGTTGGGCATAGAAGGAAAACCAGGATTTGGGAAGTAGCTAGAGATTCTTTGGTTCCTTAGAGTTTAGGGAGTTAATAATGAGAGACCTGTCCTCTCCTTGGCTCCCAACCTTTGTGGGTGGGTATAAACATTTGGAAACATAATTAGAGCCTGACTGAGTTGTTGAGAATCTTGTGGTTCTCTTCTCCCCACTGCCTACTTTTTGATGAAATATTGGAAATCATAGGGTCGGAATGTGTCCATCAAAGTATACAATTGGAAAAGGCACCTTGTGAAATGGTAAGCTTGGACTATTGTTTAATACTTTTCATGAATAGTAAAGTCTTTGAATGTGTAATGCTTTTGATTTACAGATTTAAACCAATAGTTAAGCAACTGAACTTTATACTTCAAGTTAAATAGTATATTTGGCCATAGAAATGATACTTTGACTAGTTTTGTACTGTGATGAGCAAAACGGGAATTGATAAAATTTGGGTTTCTTAAAAAAAGACATTTCAAATCTCTCTCTTTCTCTCTTTAGTTCTTTTTGGAGGTGGATATCTGCTCAGACAATAAGAATTTTAAGAGGTCAGTTACAAATAATGCTTCTTCGTGTTTACAATGTGATAAAAATTTTATGTTCATGTGCTAAAATATAAAACTGTAGGCTTTTATGTTAAAAGTTGCCTTCCACAAAAAAATATAGGCAGACTGGAGGTGGGAGGTGGGTTACCTGAAGTGGTTGAGACTGACAGTGGTAGTAATCCACCACCTTTTCTCTTCAGTTCAGGCCTGGAATCAGTGGAAATGGGACGGGCTGTGGAGTAGCTTCTAGAGTGTCTGGACAGCTTCTCAGTGATTTTCCATACACGACCTCTCTTTTCTGTGGTTTGTAGGCTTGTGCCTGGGAATACCACTCAGTGGAGCTGCCGGTTGGTGGACAGGCTCTTTAGCTGTTGACACTTTGCTGCTTTCAGTCTCTGGAACCTATAGGTTCCTTCATGTTCTTCTTGGCTAGGAAAGAAAAATTTGAAGTTGACCTTATGGAACCTTTCATTTATTCATTAATCCTTTTTCTTTTCCCATGGAAGAAAGGAGAATTGCTCCTTTCTCAGTGAGTTCTATTTTTTCGTGTAGTTATCTAATTTTGCTTAGACTATAAACTAGAATCTGTCCCTGAGTGCCTTATTTCTCTTGTGAAGAAGGCAGCTATTATTTTCTGTTAGTTGAGATGAAATTTGGAAAAATTGTTTTTAATCTATTATTTTTAAGCTTGATTATTCACTGCTCTAAAATGAGAAAGAAGTAGCCTTTTCACTGCTGTACTTTTTGATGTTCTTCAGAGTGGTAAATCTGTTAGAACTTTTCCCTCCCTACCTCCTTCTCTCCCTTTTTTCCTTCCGTCCTTTCTTTCTCTTTTTAATGATTTGGTTTTTTTGAAGGTTCTGGAAATGAGCCTCTTTATAAAATCTGGAGACGTTAAAAAATTTTTTTTAAAGAAACCTAATATTCCAAGGGAGAAATGTATAGTGAATTTATTTATTTAATTTAATTCATTTTTTTGGCCACACCGTGCGGCATGCGGAATCTTAGTTGCCCCACCAGGGATCAAACCGGGCCCCCCCCCACCCTGCAGTGGAAGCGTGGAGTCTTAACCACTGGACTGCCAGGAAAGTCCCCTGTATGATGAATTTAGACGTCAATTTTTTCCTTTCACGTGATACTTTTATATTTGATTCTGGTTTTAAAAATGAAAGTTAGCCTAAGGAATCTCCAATTGGCTTTTAGGAAATGTCTATAGATATTTTTAGCATTCCTGGCAATTTGTTATTACTGTTTCACTCTTCTAGCACTGTGGTTCTCAAATTTCAGGACTTGTTAAAATATAGATTACTGTGCCCCAACCTGTAGGTTCCAGTACAGTTTGCTAGTCTGTGGTAGAGCCTAGGTCATGCGGTTGCTGTGGCTGCTGCTGTGGTCGGGCAACCATACTTTGCGAACCACTGCTCTAGGGTTTACAGATTCTGTTGTGTTTTTGTAAACGAATAAGCTCTGATTTATAAATTACACCGAAATAATGGTGCATGTGTCGTTTTTAACACATTTAGTGATGATTCTCAAATATTTTAAAATCTTGATGTTTTATTATCTAATGTCAAAGAACATTACTGTTTACTTTTATACATCAAAGTGGTTTACAGCATATACAATTATTAATAATAAGTTTATTATTTATTTATAACCTTCTCTGAAGGCACCTCAATATCAGGACTGGGAATCATTACTCTGAATTAAAATCGTTGGTCAGGCTACAAGCTGTTTAATACTAATTTGATGTGTAGTTTTGACTTTTAAATAGCATTTTCGAAGTGACAGAATAAATATTGTTTCATTTAGTTTGGGTTTTTATTGTTGTTGTGAGCTTTGAACTATGTTTTGGTCTTTGTTAATTAGTTTGCTAGCGGTTGGCAACATCTAATCCTGACTAGTAAGGCCCTGTATCTAGAAAACTTGTACTTAATTGAGATAACACGTCCATAATTTTAATTATAAATTTAAAATTTGATAGTAGATTCACTTTCTCCCTATCAGTGTCAGCAATCAGCATATTAGAGTCCAAAACAGACATTTTGGGGTGAATTTTTTTAAGTTTTTTAAAAAATAATTAATTAATTAATTTGGTTATGCCAGGTCTTAGTTGCGGCCTATGGGCTCCTTAGTTGTGGTTTGCCAGCTTCTTAGTTGCAGCACATGTGCTCCTTAGGTGTGGCATGCAAACTCTTAGTTGTGGCATGTGTGTGGGATCTAGTTCCCTGACCAGGGGTCGAACCCGTGCCCCCTGCATTGGGAGCACGGAGTCTTAACCACTGCGCCACCAGCAAAATCCCTGGGGTGAATTTTTAACAGATGTGATTTAAGAAAAAACTCATGGGGACAAGTAAAGATTTTTTTAAATTAAAAAATACTCATCTGGAGTTTGTTTTAAAGCAAGCTGTGTGTGTGTGTAGTATATGTATACACGCATTTAGTTTGCCTTATATATGTATGTACATATGTAAATATACTTCATGTGTGTATACTCATATGTATATACACTTATGTAAAATTCATAGCCTCTCATAGTATAGTGTTTGGAACCAGATGATAGTTATGTAAACACCAAGTTTCAAATGACCACCACTCTCCCCAAACCCTTACCCTGCATTCTCCCCAATACTAACAACTGAAATAGCAGTATCACAACCAGCAGCTTTCACCTACTACAGAGATTTCTCCACTGATCATTATTATCTCTTGGACTTCACAAAACTGATAGATATTGGGAATGGCTTATAGTTTTTAGAGAGAACGTTCTTTGAGGAAAAGGAAACTGATTTTAATTTTTTAGGCATAGTTCCCATGATCTGGATTTTCTTTTCTTTTAGAAAGCAAAGGCCTTGAAAAAGAATAGCCAAGTAAACTAGTTCTCAAACTCTGCCTTGCTTCCAAGTGCCAGCTGTGGTGTACTAGGTCTAACCTGTGACTTTCCTCAGATACAGGTTATTATCCATAACCTGCTTTTCTCACTTACCCTTCATCTTCTCCGTAGCTCTGAGAGATCATTTTGAAGGAATAATGGATGAACCTTCTTCCTTGGCCAAACCTGTGGAGCTCAACCAGCACTCCCGATTCATAATTGGTTCCGTGTCTGAAGATAACTCAGAGGATGAGATTAGCAACCTGGTGAAGCTGGACCTACTGGAGGAGAAGGAGGGCTCTCTGTCACCAGCCTCTGTCTGCTCAGATACGCTCTCTGACTTGGGGATCTCTAGCCTACAGGATGGCTTGGCCTTACACATGAGGTAAGTCAGAGAAGTTTAATGTTTTACTTATTTAATCTGTCCTGTTGGTTTCATTGATCTTGTTCTGAAAAGAGCAAGAATAATTTGAGCCAAGATTTTTTCACCTTTTTCTGTATCATTGGACTTCTTTTTTTTTTCTTTTTTTTTTTGCGGTACGCGGGCCTCTCACTGTTGTGGCCTCTCCCGTTGCGGAGCACAGGCTCTGGGCGTGCAGGCTCAGCGGCCATGGCCCACGGGCCCAGCCGCTCTGCGGCATGTGGGATCCTCCCGGACTGGGGCACAAACCCGTGTCCCCTGCATCGGCAGGCGGACTCTCAACCACTGCGCCACCAGGGAAGCCCCTTTGGGTTTTTTTTGGTTTTTTTTCATTGGATTTTTTGATAAGTGGGAAATGATGTATTTTGCCTGGAGTACAGGTTTTGAAAGTGTCTTTTCCTAAATGTTCCTCTAAACTTTCTCCCGTTCCTCCTACATGCTAGGTCTTTTAGTGAGACCTAGCAAGTAAGAGTGAGGAATTTCAGTCTCCGTACTACTTTGACTAACACTGTTATAACTGTCTGAAGATTGATAGGACTTTTGCAGGGGTGGGCAAATTTGTAGTAATCTTTCTTTGAACTGCTTTATCATGTCAGAAAGTTATATTCTAATTCTGACAGGGCCAGTCTTTATTGAGGAACAAGGGGTTGTTGTAGAGCTCTCCTTTTTCTCTAGAAACACGATTCTCTACATGTAATTGAGAATGTCAGTAAATAGTAACACTAGATTATTCTTATTTATTGATGTTTGATTGAACAACCAGTGTGTGAACTTTTGGTCATTTGCCTTGCATTTCTTGGATTGAAAAGTCTGAATTAGTGGTTCTTGGTTTTTACTGTACATCAGAATTGCTTGGAGGACCTTAAGAAATGAGCCCCATCCCCAGAAATTCTGATTCAGGTGATATTGGCCTGGCTTGGAGCTGGGGCATTTTTTTTTAGAGCTATTTGAGTGAGTCTAATATACAGCCAGGGTTGAGATTATTGGTTAGCCTAGATAAACATAAATTAGGGTGACTATCGCTCCTGTTATTATCTTGGTGCTTCTATAATTAATGGATCATAAAATAATTCAGCTCCTTTTTATACACCCAAGATAACAGATTCTGTAGTAAAATCCTGTACTGGGTCTGGCTGAATGCAACTGTCCTGCCTATGGTTATCCCTGGGGATTTGGGGTCCTTGCTTCTGGAACATGAAGTAGTGAGTGTCAGTGGTCACCCCTGTTTGGCTACGTGGAGGTTGAAAGAAAAGAGTTAAGCAAGTTAATTATGTTTTACTTTTCTTAGAACTGCAATGAACCAGTGAGATAATTTAGCCTAATGCCTTTTATTTAAATAGATGAGAAAACTAAGGTCTAAAGAGGGAAAATAACTTGCCTAAAGGTAAATAGCTGGAAGACTGGAATTCAAAGTTAGATGCCCGGATTCCATTGAAGTAACTTTTCTCCCCTATTTCCCTGACCATACAAGTGTCTTAATTATATAACTAGTGCAGACAAAGTTGGTGTTTAGGAGTTAGTGAATAAAGTATTATATCTAATCTCTGGGCTAAAAAGAGGAATAGAAGTCAGTATTTAGCAGCAGGGAAAAGAGGTCAGGTTTTTATCTTTATGTAAACATTTTTTCTTACTTAATAGTTCACTTAATGATTGTCCTGAAGGCTAATACTGGGGGCGGTATCCCTGAGGTCATTTGTAAATGAGTGGGGGTTGTGACTGGTGGGATTACTTGCATTGAGAAGGCCAAGGACCAAAGATTCTAAACCTTCTGCAAGGTACTGGGTAATCACACACAACGGAGAATTGTTCTCACAATGTCATGGTGCCCCTGTTGAGAAAGACCGGGTGAAATCTAAATCCTTAAAGCCACACAGCACTTGAGAAATTTGTCCAATTTGAGGCCAAGTGAAGCAGAATATCCATTCATTGGATTATGAAATTGTGAGTTTGGCAATGGTGAGATAAATACTATTATAAGAAATTCAGCTGATGATATTACAAGGCAGTTTATAGTTGCCAAATTGCAAAGTCTATGGGGTCAGTGGTATGAGCACTTGAGAATTTCTTTGCATGCCCTTCTGTTGCAAAACTCATGCCTGTAGCTTGTGGAGGAACCACGGATTGAAGTGTGATCAGCAGCCTGGGAAGGAGACAGTGCCAGTTTCTACTTGCTTCTCAGATAGCTAATGTTCCAAAATAGAACAAAGGTTCTCCATTGATACATTTCTTTTTTTTTTAAACTTCCATCACTTTTTTTTTTTTTTTTGGCTGCATTGGGTCTTCGTTGCTGCGCACGGGCTTACTCTAGTTGTGGCGAGCAGGAGCTACTCTTTGTTGTGGCGCGTGGGCTTCTCATTGTGTTGGCTTCTCTTTTCGTGGAGCACGGGCTCTAGGCCCCCGGGCTTCAGTTAGTTGCAGCACATGGGCTCAGTAGTTGCGGCACGCCAGCCCTAGAGCGTGCGAGCTTCAGTAGTTGCGGCGCATGGGCTCAGTAGTTGTGGCTCACAGGCTCTAGAGCGTAGGCTCAGTAGTTGTGGTGCATGGGCTTTGTTGCTCTGCGGCATGTGGGATCTTCCCAGACCTGGGATCGAACCCGTGTCCCCTGCATTGGCAGGTGGATTCTTTTTTTTTTTTTAACATCTTTATTGGGGTATAATTGCTTTACAATGGTGTGTTAGTTTCTGCTTTATAACAAAGTGAATCAGTTATACATATACATATGTTCCCATATCTCTTCCCTCTTGCGTCTCCCTCCCTCCCATCCTCCCTATGGCAGGTGGATTCTTAACTACTGCACCACCAGGGAAGTCCCCATTGATTCACTTATTAAGTCACTTGTGGATATGATGTCCTTGGGGGGTAATTTAAATTGTTCCAAATTCATTTTATATATTAGAAAGGACTCTTCTGACATTTGCCACCAATTAAGTAGGTGACCACAGACAATTCATGTTACCTCTTTGGACTCATATTCCTCATCTGTGAAAATGATGATATTGATTCAGATACTCCTTTTTGCCCTTTGAACCCAAATTAAATAGAGACTGGCTGAGTTTAGGATTAGCTCCCAGAATGAATAGTCTTAATCCTTCACAGGTGATACAGATTAAAAAGGCAGGTACATTCTTAAAAGATGCTAACTGGAGGTCATCTAAAACCAAGTGAAGTAATTGCCATAGTATAGGATGAGAGTGGGCCCCTGTCTCAAGTTAGGGCTTTGTTTTAAGTGCTAAATGAGAAGTCAAGTGGGTGTGATGGATGAATAGGCAGAAAAAGAAAATAGACTTTTCCAGAGTTGGAGATGACTTGCATCACGTGTTTTTCTGGAGTGCCAGGGTAAGATTGGATTAATCACTCTCTAAGCTTTATGACCCAGACATTTGAAAATAATACCCCAAGAAAGTAGTTGTAGCTTGGTGGGAATATATAGGCATCATATATAGGCATCATTGTAGATGACTGTGCTTTGGCTTTTTTTTTTTTTTTTTTGCGGTACGCGGGCCTCTCACTGTTGTGGCCTCTCCCATTGCGGAGCACAGGCTCCGGACGCGCAGGCTCAGAGGCCATGGCTCACGGGCCCAGCCGCTCCGCAGCATGTGGGATCTTCCCGGACCGGGGCACGAACCCGTGTCCCCTGCATCGGCAGGTGGACTCCCAACCACTGCGCCACCAGGGAAGCCCTGGCTTTTTATTTTTAGAGAAGATCAGCTAGGGTTTGTTACCTGTATATCAGCTAGGTTGATACGTTTCTGAACCCTACTATTATTTTTTTTTTCAGTTTTCATAAAGGTTTATTTCATTATTGGTGGGTAGCGCATTTAACAGTTAAATACATTTAAATAATGTGTAAGTGACTGCACGACTGCAGCATTGGTAACTAGATAGATAACCAATTCAACTAGAAACCAGCTAACAAGTAACTCTCTAAATATTTAAAATGCAGCTCTTGTTTACATCATCCTTTGTTTTGATCACCTTCTGGGGGGCAGGGAAAGCCGGCTGGTCACACTGGAAATATATAAGGCCAAATCTTCTGATATCCATTCCCAGAGGTCTCGTTCAGCTGGATTAAGCCTCCAACTCCAGGGCAAGCCCAAGCTTGTGGCCTCCAGCATTAATGCTCTTCCCATCTACCAGAGCAGACAATGTAAGCTTCACACCAGGCCTCACAGTCTGAGTGTAGCACACACTCCAATTAAACTAGAGTTGTTGACTTTTGCAGAAATGGAAGCAGTGGGATCCAACTGATATTTAGCTGCAATGCCAAAGCTAGTGCAGTTGGTTCCTGCAGTGCCAAAGCTACTGCAGTTGGTTCCAAGCAGTGTTTACTGAAGTGTCAAGATCTTCACATACTTTCTGATAAATTGACCCTCCAGATTCTGTCCCATCACTGATGTTAGTGTGTAGCTGGAAGTCCCCAGTCCTGTAGCCCACTGCAAAATTATTCCTTGTCAGCTTTGATTTGGCACTGTCAAAGGTCATCTGGTGCCCAGCAAGCCAGCCCTCATAACCAAAGACCGCTGAACTGTGGATTGCAGGTCCAGCAAAATCAAAGCCAACATCACAACCAAGGTTTATACACTCCCTCTTGTAAGAAGACTTGATTTTACCTCTTTTCTTTCCCGTGTTTGGTGAAAAGGTGGTATCGGATGTCAGTTTCAAACCTTGACAAATCTGGTCTTCAATAGCGATTCCTGTTCCCAGAGTGTTATCAGTGTTCCACTTTTCTGTGAAAGTCAGACCATACTCACACCATTTATATTTGGTCTCCAAGGTTCCAGTAACTTTACCAGTGTCTGTGTTAGATTAACCAGATGTTGAGAATTCCACCCCACTGCATGACTTTGTTTTCACATCTAGTTTCACCAGCCCAAAACCAAATCCTTTGTTGAAAATATCTCTGGCAGCTTTGCCAGGGTACATTGGCCTCGGGCAGTTCTGTCGGTAGACCTTGGGAAAAGGTGATCTGGTGGTCTCCTGGGGGTAGGGGGCTGAGGCAGGTCGCTCGAGGGTCGGGCTGCAGCTGCCAAGGTTGGAGGGCGAAGTTCATTATTAATATTTAATTGAACATTTGAGGAGAAAAACCATTAAAGACTGAATGTAAGCATCTCAGTTTTGATACCTAATGTATGATTTGGTGGCATATAATAGAGCCATCTAGTTGTATGGATATTGACATTTTCTCTGCTCCTTGTGGGATGCCACTTGAGGTCAGATTGTTCTGCATACTTACAATGCTGTGCAAATCCAGATTACCCCACAGTATCACACTATCAAACAAACAAAGATAGTAATCAGTTTTGTCAACTAGTATGCTGATTTCCTGGTTGAAGTCCAGTTGGAGACAGGTTAGCCTCACAGTTGGATCTTTTACCTCTTAAGGTACTGTGATTTCTTTAAATCTTTTTTATACTATAATTCATGTATTTGAAACTCCATCTCAATTTTCTCTTAAAGTTCTTAAAAATGTATACTCAAAATATCAAAGGGCCAACATTTTATGCTTAGCAAGCATGTTTGGTTAATGACTTTATTTGAGAACAATCTGTAAATGCTGTTGTTTGTGTGTGTGTGTGTATATATGTATATATATGTGTGTATATATATATATATATATATATATACATATATATATATATATATATATCTCAAGCCTAAGATGTCCTGTAGCTGGGGTTTAAGACAGTAGTTGCTGCTGTGGAAGGAGAGAGTCATTCAGTTCACTCAAGAAGGGCACCTTGAAGGTGAGTTATATTCCTATATCCTTTATGGTCTAGAAAAAAAAGTACTTTACCAATATTTTAGAAAATTTAGAGTTCACATATGAGATTGTCTATAACGTGTTTGACTCTTCAGAAGAATCTAACTAGAGAGTTTTGTCTTTTGGTTTTTTTTTTGCGGCACGCGGGCCTCTCACTGTTGTGGCCTCTCCCGTTGCAGAGCACAGGCTCCAGACGCTCAGGCTCAGCGGCTATGGCTCACGGGCCCAGCCACTCCGCGGCATGTGGGATCTTCCCGGACTGGGGCACGAACCCGTGTCCCCTGCATCGGCAGGCGGACTCTCAACAACTGCGCCACCAGGGAAGCCCATAACTAGAGAGTTTTGATGCTATTTTCTAATTAGAAATAATCTTTAAAGTTTCTCCAGTGATGCCAGTCATGGAATGCAGACAGGTAATATACCGAATTTGGGATCAGCTCCTAGATACCGTACTTCATGGTCATATTAAAATTTTCATATAGGGGCTTCCCTGGTGGCACAGTGGTTGAGAGTCCGCCTGCCGATGCAGGAGACACCGGTTCGTGCCCCGGTCCGGGAGGATCCCACATGCCGCGGAGCGGCTAGGCCTGTGAGCCATGGCCGCTGAGCCTGCGCGTCCGGAGCCTGTGCTCCGCAATGGGAGAGGCCACAACAGTGAGAGGCCCGCGTACCGCAAAAAAAAAAAAGAAAAAAGAAAAATTTTCATAGAGAGCTGTACTGAGCTTCATCCATAAGAAATAAGGTGATTCTAACCTTAGTTAGAATCTGAGAGAATCTGGGATTGACTCTCAGCTTCCATCCCCATTGACTGGGTCAAGAGGGAAGTTATAGCGAACAAGAATAGTAAGAGAAAGAGCTGACCTATTCCTGCTACATCCTATCCTATTTTTCACATTGTCTGTATGAATTAGCAGTCCTGTTTTCTCAGTGACTAATTAGAAAAATAATAGTAATGATTGGTAACATTATCAAGTGCTTTACTATATGCCAAACTCTCTGATGTGCTTTATGTGGAGTGTCACACTTAATCTTCACTGCAGCAAACCCACAAGGTAAGTAATATACTCTTATTACCCATTAATTTATGGATGGGGAATTTATGGATAGGGAATTACCCAGTCAGAGCACATACTGTCAGCCACTACACTAAAACAAGAACGCTGGGTGTAATAGATAGGTTGTGTCCTCTTTGAGCAATTTTTCTCTAATTAAACGTCAGCCTTATTTAAAAGGGACAGAAGTTAGAAAATAAATATATATATATTTTTAGAATTTTATTTTTTCTGATGTGGACCTTTTTTTTTTAAAGTCTTTATTGAATTTGTTACAGTATTGCTTCTGTTTTATGTTTTGGTATTTTGGCCGTGAGGCATTTGGGCTCTTAGCTCCTGGACCAGGGATTGAACCTGTACCCCCTGCATTGGAAGGCAAAGTCTTAACCACTGGACTGCCAGGGAAGTCCCTGAAAATATATTTTTACATAATGCTTTATTAAAGAAGCAGTAAGGAAAATTAAAAACAAAATACTAGAAAGCAAACATAAAGTCTTGTATATCCACCACCCAGAGATAACTCCTGCTAATACCCTATTGTATAGTCTTCTGGATCCTTTTCTGTGCATAGGTGCATATGCATTTCTTGCTACTGAGATGAAATCATCTTGTATACGTTGTTTTACAGTCTCTTTTTTGTCAAAAATTTCCACTTTTATATTTCAATAAATTTTCATCTCATCTAATATGTACACCATATTCAAGTTTCTCCAGTTGACTCTAAAATCCTGTTTCATCCAATCTGGTATCAAATCCAGGACCATACGTTGTATATTATATCCCTTAAATTTCTTAATCTATCGTTACCCTCTTTTTTTTTTTTTTTTTTGGTGACAGTGACTCGTTGAAAAGGAAGGTAGCAAATCATGAAAGTATATGGCTACTAGTGATAGTTTGGTGGCATAGAGATAAATGGAAGGAAAAATAAAGGATAATTTACCATTCCACACTTTTTATTGTTATAGCATGTGTAGCACAACAATTTGGCGTTGCACTAATGATGATATTTTCTTGGATTTTACAATCATAATGAAAGTGACCATTATAAAATATTGTATGATTTGACCAAAAGCTATGAAGAACAAGAGCTTTCTAGTTTAAGCTGTATATATTTGTGTTTGACCTGGAAAGAAACAAGGATTCTCTTTATTTTTTAGTCTCTCACTTTTAAACTCCTGAGTCTGAAGTGATTTCATTTAAATCTAGTGATGGAGGTGAAAATAAATAGCTGCAAAAGCCCTTGGAAAAGTAAAATGTGCCATACTGGTATAATATATTATTTATTATGGAGGAGTCCATTTGTGAGGTAAATTTTCATATTAGGGCTTTTGGGAATTTAGATCTGAAAGGCTTTTTTTTTTTTTTTTATAACTTTTTTTTTTTGCGGTACGCGGGCCTCTCACTGTTGTGTCCTCTCCCATTGCGGAGCACAGGCTCCGGACGCGCAGGCTCAGCGGCCATGGCTCATGGGCCCAGCCGCTCCACGGCATGTGGGATCTTCCCGGACCGGGGCACGAACCCGCGTCCCCTGCATCGGCAGGCGGACTCTCAACCACTGCGCCACCAGGGAAGCCCTGAAAGGCTTTTGATTACAGCAAACATTTACTGTCAACGTTATAGTTTATATGTTGAGAATAACCATTATTGAGAGGGCAGGAAACTTCATTTCCCCTTCCTATCTTTTGGCTCTTCTCTCTCAAGCTGTAACATGGGGAATAAGGAAACTGGCTCTAGTTTTGAGTTTATATTATGGCTTTGCTTGCAGATGGGCTTGTGAGAGTGTTCTTATGTTTGGCTTTCTTAGGATTTCCCATTTAGCTTCCCTGAGCTTCCCCCGCTTCCCCCCAGCAGCTCTCCGAACTCTTTACTCTCAATATTTCTATCTTGATATTCTGAGGTTCCCAGTTGCCATGGTACCTCAGAAGTGGAGTAGACAGAGAAGGTCATTATGAGATCTGCAAAGTGTTACTTTTTTGCTGAGGGCAACAGTTTCCTGTCTCTATCTCCCACTCATTCCTTCTTTCCATTCAGAAAACAGGAGCCGTCTCTGTCTGTGTGTGTATTATAGTCTCCAGAGTTTATTCTACAAACGTAGCTAATTGGAGGCATGAAATTACAAATGTTCTAATGTTCAGGACAGTTGCTTGAAAGTGTTTATTCCTTTTAGTACTTCCAGTGTAATGCATACATTTCCCCCCTCTGTTTTTCCTGTTAATATGAATTTAAAAGTGAAGTTTGCTTTTACTACTTAATTTTTTTTAAATTATGAGATGTACGCTTATTAGAGAAAATTTGGAAATCCAAAAAGTATAAAGAAAGAAATAAAAAACAATCCAAGATATGACCATCCAGCAATAACTGCTGTTAATATTTGATATGTTTCCTTTCAGTGTTTTTTACCCCTTAAGGATAAATTTCATTAAAAAGTATATACATAGGTGATGTTGTAATGAATACACAGTTCTGTTTCCTGCTTTTTTTCCCCACATAACAATATTTTCTCATGTCCTTAAAAATCTTTCATAAACGTGACTTTTTCAGAGTGCTAAAGTAGGGTTATGCTTGTTTCTTAAGTGGCGTTCCCTACTATGGGCTCTTTGGTTTCTGAGGCAGTTTATTACTCCTTGACGATCTACTTTCTATTTTCCAAAAAATTTTTTGACATCTATAATCTGTTGGGGGGGGTCTCCTCTTCCATTCTCTTTGTCCTTATATCTTTATACCTCTTTTACTATTTTATTGTCATTTTTGTGATTTTGATAGGGAACGGTAATAAACAAATGCTCACACTTTCAACTGGTAGTCCCATTCACTTCTTAATCTAGTGCAGTTGGGTTTCTGCATTTACCATTTCTTGTAGCTACTCTTAGAAAACTCTAAGCTACTTCTAAGCTACTCTTAGAAAACTGTTGAAACTACTTATGTTTTACGAACATAATCTCCCAATTCTCTTTTCTGATCCTTTCCTCTTAGGTGCTTGAACAGGCTTGTTTTTTGTTTTTCTTTATTTATTTATTCATTCATTCTTGGCTGCGTTGAGTCTTTGTTGCTGTGCACGGGCTTTCTCTAGTTGCGGTGAGCAGGGGCTCCTCTTCGTTGCGGTCCACGGGCTTCTCATTTGCAGTGGCTTCTCTTGTTGCGGAGCACAGGTTCTAGGCACTCAGGCTTCAGTGGTTGTGGCGTGTGGGCTCAGTAGTTGTGGCTCGCGGGCTCTAGAGCACAGGCTCAGTAGTTGTGGTGCTCGGGCTTAGTTGCTCCGCGGCATGTAGGATCTTCCTGGACCAGGGCTCAAACCTGTGTCCCCTGCATTGGCAGGAGGATTTTTAACCTCTGTGCCACCAGGGAAGCCCTACGTATTCTTGTTGATCCTATCCCCCAATAATTCTTGAATTCGTCCCCTTCTTTCCATTGTTACTGCCATTGCTCTTGCTCTTATTTCTTATTCGGATTATGGCAATAGTATTTTAGCGCTTCTCCAGTCTCTTTCCCCTTACAGTATAAGCGCCACATGGCCATTGTCATCTCTCTAAGGTAAACTGATCATCTCACAGCACTATTCAGTGGGTCCCCATTATCCATAGGATATTTTAGTGTCTAGCCAAACACTGTGCCAGGGTCATCATGTTCTTTCTTTCTTTTTTTTTTTAATTATTTTAAAAATTTATTTATTTATTTTTGGCTGTGTTGGGTATTCGTTGCTGCATGAGGGCTTTCTCTAGCTGCGGTGAGCGGGGGCTACTCTTCGTTGCGGTGTGTAGGCTTCTTATTGTGGTGGCTTCTCTTGTTGCAGAGCACGGTCTGTAGGCACGCGGCTTCAGTAGTTGTGGCTCGCGGGCTCTAGAGCACAAGCTCAGTAGTTGTGCAGCACAGGCTTAGTTGCTCCGCGGCATGTGGGATCTTCCTGGACCAGGGCTTGAACCCGTTCCCCTGCATTGGCAGGTGGATTCTTAACCACTGCACCACCAGGGAAGTCCGCTAATGTTATTTCTAATACTCACAACAGCTGTAATCATTATGATGGGCTTAATGAGATCTGTAAGGGGCCCACTAATGTCTCAGAGATGTTTGAACTGGGTTTTGAAGGATGAACAGAAAACAGACAAGACAAGCTAACAGAGATAGGTGTGTGTGTAGTAGGAAGGGTAGAGATGGTGAGGTTGACAACATGTGTAGAGGTGCCAGACTGGAAACATCCACCATATTCAGGCAGTTGTAAGACATGGAGTATCACTGGAATGTAAGGGGGACAGGGTAGTTAGAGCAGTGGAAGAAGAGGCTGGTGAGATAAAGGTCAGATGGTTAAGGATCTTGTATGTCATACTAATGTTGCAGGAAGAAGGACCCCTGCCAGGGCCCGAGAGTGGGCTCTTGTTTAACACTTGGAAGTGAATTGTCCGAGGAGACACATGTGCTGACAAAGCAAGAGACTTTCTTGGGAAGGGGTGCCCAGGTGGAGAACAGTAGGGTAAGGGAACCCAGGAGATCTGCTCTGCCACGTGGCTCGCAGTCTCGGGTTTTATGGTAATTGGGTTAGTTTCCAGTGGTCTCTGGCTAATCACTCTGACTCAGGGTCCTTCCTGGTGGTGTGGGCATCACTCAGCCAAGATGGATTCCAGCGGGAAGGATTCTGGGAGGTTGGTAGGACATACGGACTGGCGTCTCCTCTCTCCTCTTGACCTTTCCCAAATTCTTCCAGTTGCTGGTAGCTTGTTAGTTCTGCGTTCCTTAGCAGGACCTCCTGTTGCAAGTGGCTACTATCTTGCCTGGCCAGGGTGGGTGGTTTCAGTCACTAACACTAAGACATATACAAGATGGAAAACATGGGGACTTCCCTGGTGGCACATTGGTTAAGAATCCACCTGCCAATGCAGGGGACATAGGTTCGAGCCCTGGTCTGGGAAGATCCCACATGCCATGGAGCAACTAAGCCCGTGTGCCACAACTACTGAAGCCCATGCACCTGGAGCCCATGCTCTGCAACAAGAGAAGCCCATGCACCACAAAAAAAAAAAAAAAGATGGAAAACAGTATTTAGGTTTGGCTGTACAACAGAATCATCTGCAGAGCTTTATTCCTGAGCCCTGTCTCAGACTGATTAAATTACAGTCTCTGGTTATTCTGCTACTCTCCAGGTGAGTCTGATCTGAAACCTGAGCTGAGAATCACTTTTTCAGAGTTTAGAGCAATGCCTGGCATATAGTATATGCTTAATAAATGTTTGTTGCATTGAAATTAAAGTTGTGCAAGTAGATTTGATCACTGTGAGGAAGAGTATATAGGTAGGAGGGAAATGTATCTTAAGGAAATGTCTACCTTCAGATGGAAGGAAGGGGAAAAAGGAGACAGGAAATGATCGGTGAGGTAGAAGGAGAACCAAGAAAACCAGAGGAAAGATTATTTAAAGGTAGAAGGTGTGACATGGAGTGGTGAATAGAGATGAAAGATGAAGAAAAAGCACTGGAGTTAGGGGTAGGAGAAGCCTGAGGTGAACAGCTTTAAGTAGATGGCAAGAGATAAAGTAGTGAACAAATGGTGAAAGAACAGGAATTTCAACAGTTCACCTCTTAAGAAGTTGATGGCAAGGAAGAAAGTACAATAATTACTTAAGGGCATTATAGGATCTGCTCACTTGCTGCCTCTCCCACCCCTCTCCTCCCTCTCCCCCTTCCACTACTCCCCCCACCCCTCTTTTGTCTCCTCCCCCAAGCTCTCTCAGGTTTTCTTATTGGAATGCCCTTCTCCTGACTGTTGAAATTCCTTTCATACTTTGGGGTCCTCACGTTTTAAGGTCCTTCTCAAATGCTGGCTGTGCTGTGAAATTCTTGTTCTTTCTCCTATTTTGTAGTTCTTTTCTGGAAATTTGGCCTTCCATTTTTCCCCACAACAACAGTTTCATTCTTTTCCATTGTCCTTAAACCAGCAGTCTCCCTTTCTGCTAGTCCCTGCCTCCTCTAGACACACTTTCAGTTCATAACTTTGCCTCATCTTTCATGGAGAAAATAGAAACTATCAGACCAGAAATTCTTCCTCCCAACACTTAATTTTAAGCTTACTTGTATCTGTACTCATATTCTTATCTTTGTCATTGATTTTTAGTTTAATCCATTGTATTCAGAGGATATACTCTATGTAATTTCAAATTTTTGAAATTTGTTTATACTTTATGGCTTAGCATATGGTCTACTTTGGTAACTTCTTTTTGTTTGGTTTGGTTTGTTTTCGTTTTTTGGATTTTTTTTTTGGCTGCGCCGTGTGGCTTGCAGGATCTTAGTTCCCTGACCAGGGATCGAACCTGAGCCCTCAGCAGTGAAAACGCTGAGTCCTAACCACTGGACTGCCAGGGAGTTCTCTGGTAAAGTTTTATAAACACTTGCAAAGAATGTGTATTTTGTATTTGTTGGTTATAAAATTCTATACATGTCAGTTAAGTTGAGTTTTTCAATTGTGTTGTTTTTCTGTATCCTTGATGTTTTTTGCCTAATTGTTCTCAGTTGCTGAAAGAGGAATATTAATTAATCTCACTGTCAGAATCCTGAATCCTATAAATCAATGAGAAAAAGATATTTCAATGTCTTATGAAGACATTCAACCCAATAGAAATATAAGGAAAAGACTTGAACTTCACAAAAGAAGATGCCTGGACGGCAAATAAGCTTATGAAAATAAGCTGTTTAATATCATTGATCATCAGGGATTTGCAGATTAAAAATCACTATGAATTAATTGCCATCCCAACCAAAAAGGCCAAAATTAAAAGACTGACAATGTCAAGTGTTAGCAAGGGTGTACGACACATGGAAGTCCCATACATAGCTAATGGGAATAAACGTAGGCACAACCACTTTAGAAAAGTATTTGGGCAGTATCTTTTACAGCCGTAAACATACATATACTCTGTCAACAAGCAAGTCCTTTCCTTGCTATTTACCCAAAAGAAATGAGTGCATTTGTCCACCAAAAACCAAGTTCAAGTATAGTCAAAATTCATAAAAAAACAGAATGTCCACCAATAGAATAAATAAATCATACAGTAGTCACACAATGGAATGCTACATGCAATGAAAATGAACAAACTACTGCTATGCCACAACATGGATGAATTTCATGGACATAATATTGATCAAATACATACAGTACGGCACTATACATATGAAGTTCAAAAACAGGCAAAACTGATTGATGGTGATAGAGTTCAGAATAGTGTTTACATTGGGGAAGATATTGACTGGAAAGGAAGCACACTGGAGCTTTCTGAGACTGTGGAAATAATCGGTATCTTAATGGAGTGGTTGATTATGTGCATATGTACATATGTAAAATTAATTGAGTGTATAATTAAGACTTTGCACTTTATTGTATGAAATTACATCTCAAAAAGTAGATAAAACAGGCAGGACTTCCAGCTATAACTTAGTGAGGAGATGAACAAATCCTTAATCCCAAAAAGCAGCTACGAAGCTTGACAAAACCATTTCAGCCTTAAAATCAACTATAAGACATACAACAGTCTGAGAGAAGTTTATATTTGAAAAACTGCTGAAATTCAATAAGAACAGTAGGAGTCTGTGGTGTTCTTGTCAGGACTTTTCCCATTCCCTTCCCTCAGCTTGGTTGGCATGGAGGTTTTGCCACTGTGGGTATGCCATAAGGGCTGGAGTTTTTGATGCTGCAGTTGAAGGGAGCATACTCCTTTTGGGTAGTGGATGATGCCCATGCTCCCCAGTGGCATTGTCAGTAGAAGTGACCATCTGGCAGGGGGTGAGAGAGGTGGGCCAACCGCTCTACTAGCCTGAGGTGTGTTTGTGGTTGGGGTGAGCATATTGCTGGTTGAGCCTGCGTGCGTGCACAGAGTGGACATGACAGGGCTCAGCAGAAAGTTAAAGCCAGGACATACTTGAAAATGTCCTGACCTTTGAATGTGGTACCCTGCCTTACACACAGACACATAAACGGAGTACAAAAGCCTTACTGGCCTCAGGTGTTTGGGTATAACCCCTGCCTAATCACTGGCTGACATTTAAGTTTTGCAGACATAGAGGTAACACCTTAGGAAGGAGGTTGAAACATAAAAGCACATGATAAGAAGAAATTGAGCTGAGGCATCAGTGATTGTACACTTTGGGGGAGAGAGATTTCACAGATTTAGCCCAGGCAAATTATTAAGCCAAGAAAGAAAAACAAACAAGCAAGCATTAGTAACAACAAAAATCTTCATGGGTAAAAGAAATCAGAATCCAGAGTTGATACAATAAATTGTTTAATATGTTAAGTTTTCAACAAAAAAATCATGAGACGTGAAAAGAAATAGGAAAGTTAGCCCATATTTAGGAAAAAAGTCAATATAGACTGTCTCTGAGTGTCTAGATGCTGGATTAGCAGACAAAGTCTTCAAATCAGGTATCATAAATGTATTCAACGAACCAAAAGAAAGCATGTTTAAAGAATTTTTTAAAAGTATGACAACAATGAATCAATAAATAATATTTTCAGTAAGGAGAGAGAAATTTAAAAGAAGCAAATGTCACCAAAGAGGATATACAGATGGCAAATAAAGATGTGAAGAGATGTTTAAAATCACTAGCTATTAGGGAAGTGCAAATTAAGACAGTAAGTATTACTATACAACTGTCAGAGTGCCTAAAATAAAAACTAGTGACAACACCAAATGTTTGCAAGAATGTGGAGTAATTGGAAAACTTGTACATAGTTGGTGGGAATGTAAATGATACAGCCAGTCTGGAAAATAATTTGGAAATTTCTTATAAAACTAAATATTTACCATATGTTCCAACAATTCCATTCCTAGTTACATACCCATAAGAAATGAAAGCATATGTTCACATAAAAACTTGTACATGAATGTCCATAGCAACATTATTCATAATAACTATAAAGTGGAAATAACCCAGTATCCATCAACTGATAAATGGATAAACAAAATGTGGTATGGCCATACAGTGGAAAATTATTTGGCCATAAAGAGAAATGAAGTATGGATACATGCTACAACATTGAAAACATTATGCTAAGTGAAAGAAGCCACATATGATATCATTCCATTTATATGAAATATCTAGAATAGGCAAATCTATAAAGACAGAAAGTAGATTAGTCATTGCCTAGGACTGGGGAGGGGTTTGGGGGAAATAGGGAGTGCCTGCTACTGAGTACAGGGTTTCTTTTGGGGGTAATGAAAATGTTCTAAAATTGATTGTGATGATGGTCCACAGCCATGTGAATATAATAAAAACCATTGAATTATATACTTTAAATGGCTGAAATATATGGTATGTGAATTATGTCTCAATAAAGTTGTTAAGGATTTTAAAATGAGATTAGCAAGGTCACAGGCTACAGGATCCATATACAAAAATTAGTTGTATTTCTGCATACTAGCTAGCAATGAACAAGCAAAAAATTAAATTAAAATAGTTTTATTCACTATGGCAATGAAAATAATAAAATGCTTAGGAATAAATTCAACCAAAAAAAGTATAAGACTTGTCCATTAGAAATTATATTACTGGGACTTCCCTCGTGGTCCAGTGGTTAAGAATCTGTCTTGTAATGCAGCAGATGCTGGTTCGATCCCTGGTCGGGGAACTAAGATCCCACATGCCACGGGGCAAATAAGCCTGGGCGCCGCAACTACAGAGCCCACGTGCCACAACTAGAGAGAAGCCTGCACACTGCAATGAAGCAAAAAGGCTGTGCACTGCAACTAAGACCCAACACAGCCAAAAAATAAAAATAAAAATAAATTATATTACATTGCTGAGAGAAATTGAAGAAACTTAAAGTCTAAATACAGGCATACCTTGTTTTATTGCACTCGCTTTATTGCACTTCACAGATAATTGCATTTTACATATTGAAGGTTTGTGGCAACCCTGCATTGTCAGATGATGGTTAGCATTTTTTAGCAATAAAATCTTTTAAAATTAAGGTATGTACATTTTTTGGTAGACATAATGCTATTATTGAACACTTAGTAGACTATAGTATAGAGTAAACCTAACTTTTCCATGCATTGGGAAACCAAAAAATCCATGTGACTTGCTTTATTGCAATAGTCACTTTATTGTGGTGGTGAATTGTGGAACCAAACCTGCAATATCTATGAGGTATGCCTATAAATGGAGAGACAGTCCATGTTTGGGAATTGGAAAACTCAATATTGTCAAAATGGTGATTTTCCCTAAATTGATCTTTAAATTCACAGTCCATGTCAAAATCCTAGGAGGATTTGTTTTTTCTTTCTAGAATTTGCCAAACTCATCCTAAAATTTACATGGAAACCCAAAGGACCTAGAATAGACAAAACAATTACGGAAAAGGAAAGCAAAGTTGGAAGACTTACACTACCTGATTTCAAAAACTGACTGTAAAGCCACAGTTATCAAGGCTGTGTGGCATTGTTACAGGGATAGGCATATAGATCAGTGAATCACAATTAGGAGTCCACAGCTAAATCTATTTATATATATGGTCAGTTGATTTTCAAAAGAGGTACATCCTTGATTCAAGATTTCTTTGTTTGGAAAAGCCCCAGTGTAAAACAGTCTCTCACAGTGCGTGCTGCAGTGTAACTCAGACTGCCTTGCAGTCAGGCTAGCTAATGCATCACAGTCTGCCGGATAAACTGCTACGTCATCCTTGGTGCTTGGCATGTTACAATGTTGGGATCAGTGTGGGCTTCTAGTTGGATTTTGTGCCAGGTACGTGTCTACTTTGGACACTCTCTTTTCATGTTAGATTAAAATGAGGATGCTTTGAATTTGGAGGAATGAATGTGGCTTTTTCTTTCTTTTGTTCTAATATTACAGGAGGATTGGGAGCAGCATCCATAAAAGATTAGAAACACTAGCTTTGTTTTGGATCTGGGTGTGCTGTGTTAGTGTTTGGTTGTTTTAGAAAGATCCCTTTGGTGAAAAGGAAGCACAAACTTGATTACTGAGAGTGACTCTGGTATATTTTCTGATATAATCAAGTGCAAAATGGCCTGCTTTATTCTATATGCAATGCTTTGCTTTTTGAATATTGGACTTATATAACAAAGGCAGAGAGTGATTCTCTTTTGGGAACTGCCTACATCTGGCAGTTAGATGTGTGTAAAATTGAGCTGCTTCTACATCTGTGGTCACTGTAATTGTTCTGAACAAAGGCTTCAGTGCTCTGTTTTTTGAGACATGTTACCCTGAAGAGACATAAAGATAGGAGGACTCCTCTGCATCAGCTTCTTTAAAGGAGGAAGCAAACTTGACTGACTTTATCAGACGTTAACATAGTATGGAAGGAATGATGCAGAGTGGTACAGGCCAGAAACCAATCCAGGACTTCCACTTTTTATTATGCCTAATAGTCATATTGAGCGAGTGTCCTGATTGAGTCTTTTCACCTTGGGTCACCTGAATGTCCTAAGATCAAGGTTTGTCTTAATCATTTATCTTCTATTTGATTTTTCATCTTTCATCTGTGTTCCAGGTCATTTGTGTACTTCTGTTTTGGAGGGTTTCCCTGGAAGGTTAATAGGTTCTCAGCATAGTTGGCATTAGATAAGAATTAACCATTTGTATTCAACATTTTGGTGAGAAAGAATTTTTCTGTGGTGCATGAATCAGGTTAGATATGACTCTGGTGGATTATACCATTCCTAATGACTTATCTCAGGAAATTGTGATTCTGTAGATTCTAGCTGTTGCAGTCTTTTCTGCCATTACAAGGGAGCAATATCCTGAGCAATATCTACTTAATTAAAAGCTAAAACAGGACTGTGTTACTGTATAACATTCAGCCACCATTTATTTATTTAAGTGATTTGTCTATCTGTGGCAAATTTGCTTGCATAGCAATAGATGTGTCCCAGTAGTTTTTTAGGCAGGGTTTTTCTTCCCTGCTTAAACTGGATTAGACCTCTGTGTCTAAAATATTTTTCTGGGCCCCTTTTCCTTTCAGGGATTTTATCCACATCTTCTCCTTATCCCATTTGTACCAGCTCCAGTCTTAATTCTCAAATTTTAGTGAATAAAATCTTAGATTTTGTTGTTTTTTAAAAAGGTGTGGGTGTGTCTGTGTGTGTGTGTGTGTGTGTGTGTGTGTGTGTGTGTGTGTGTGTGTGGACACCACTGCTGTGGCCTGAGAATTAGAGTTGTGACTCCCACATTATTCAGAGTTCCTCAGTAGTGGCATGTTTCGTCCTTTTGACTGGCTTTCTTTCTCTCCTGACCTGCTCTCCCCACTCTTGGAGTCTGAAAATCAGTATTATTTGTTTTGATTGGATCTCAGAAATTACCTACTTAGGCTGTGCTGTCCTCCTCCCTCTGGATTTCCTGACCCCATTACTTTCTTGGCATAGTTGTCCTTGTAAACTTTGTCTTCTTTTTGCCCTGGGCCCTCCCTGTCATGTGCTCCTGGCAGCCTGGAGGGGCCGTGGAGCTTTTCTCTGGTGACTGTCAGAAGAAAGTGACTGTTGTTGAAACACGTTTGCTGCGGCTAAGGCAGAGCTGCTGAGATCTACTTTCTAGTTATACAAGCTTTTATATTTCTCCCCCTTTCCTCTCGGTCCCCTTGGGAAATCAACTAATTCTGTGTGTGGGCCCAGTGTAGGGAGAAAATGCAAACAGGAGGGGAAGTATGGAAATTGGGGACAAAGTACACAAAAAGACTGTAGCTTGAGGCCATCAGGAATACTCTACTCTGACTGAAGCAGGGCCAAGAAGTAGGCACAGTATGTCTTGTCCTCCTGGGTTTTAAGCACCTGCAGCAGGAGGACAAACTCCGGCTTGTGTTTACAAGGCCGACATCTGAAGAAAAAGCCTCCCTTCCTTTGCCATCTTGATATGGAGGGTTCTGCGGAGGAAAATAAGGAGATGAGATATTACATGCTTCGAAGGTAAGTTTTAGAGTGCCGTATCTGGGCAATATATACCTTTAAAAAACAATAAGACATTGACAGCTAAGCCCTGGAATTTATGGGCAATCTGATTTGATGATTTTCTTGTGTCTATAGGAAACTTTTTTTTTTTTTTTAAGGAAATGAATTAAAACGCTCATATTTGCTCCTGGATTTCTAAACCTTTATTTTACACTCAGAATTTGAACCAAAGATACCCGAGACCATGTGTGACATTGTAGCTGCGTTGAAAACAAGCACCCGTGCACAGACCTTGCTGTGTGCTGGTCTTTCGTTAAGGAATCTCACGTAGTCTGTGCCAAAATTGCTCACTGTTCTTGGCTGGTTTTTCAAGAGTGACATCTCTTCATCTATTTTGAAGGAAAATATCAATTCTGTGTGGTAGGTAGCATCCTGTTGAAGGTAGTTTTGCAGAAAACTTTTTTAGACTCTGTCTCTTGGACCAGGAAAGGTGGCTGCTGTCATTGTCCCGGCGTGTGACAGTAGGCAGCCAGACTGAAGGTTTTGAGAGTGCCAAGCTCTCCTATCCCGAATCTTTCTTCTTCCTGCTGTTAGAACTCACGCTGAAGAGGCAATGAGTCAGGCCTTCTTCAGAACTCTTGCAGGTCTGTGCCTCTTCAGCAGAGGGTCGACATAAAAGACCTGAATGATTTGCTGGATGGCAGTCATTAAGGGTCGCTTGCTTGTATTTGCAAACTGGAGTTTTTATTTTGATAAAAATTACCTGAAAATTAAATAGACCCTGGAAAATATAGAAACAAATGAAAAACACTGATTTGGCAAAATGTGTCTTTAAAACAGTCATCCTTTCCTTTTCCTTTTTACTTGACCTCTTCCATCCTTTGGGGGATAAACCAAGCAAATCTTCCACTGAGAGTCAAATAAGTAAAAAACAACTGGTATATTTTACATATACATATTATATATTGTTTTATATATAATATATACTTATATATTTTGTATATTTTAATATATATACAATAAAATGATTTATATATGTATAAATATATATATAACTTTGGTTTATTATTATATATATGTAAAACAAACATATACAAACAGAATACACATACACATATATATATTAATTACACACACATACACAGTTTTATTTTGTTTTTCTTGGTTAAATACAATAGGTGATCTGTCCATTTTTTTCAAGGAGACATCCCTCCTGGAGCAGTCTGTCCTCCAATTTGAACAATCATCTAGAGAATTCCCTTCTCTTCTGTGTTGGATCCTCTATTTCTTGCATTCCTTGTCTTCCTTTATCTTGGTTTATTTCATCTTTTGGGAAGACAACATTCTCTGGTAGCTTCCTGAGAACAGCTAGGTGAGAGGTAAAGATTTTGAGATATTTTCTATCTTTCCACTTGATCCTCTTGTTTTTAGCATGGTGCCTAACTTCTGAACATGGCTATATGAAGGATCCCATCTACTTTTTTTTAATCTTTTTAAAAATAAAATTATTTTTGGCTGCATTGGGTCTTTGTTGTTGCACGCAGGCTTTCTCTCGTTGTAGTGAGAGGGGGCTACTCTTTGTTGCGGTGTGCGGGCTTCTCATTGCGGTGGGTTCTCTCGTTGTGGAGCACGAGCTCTAGGCATGTGAGCTTCAGTAGTTGTGGCACGCAGGCTCAGTAGTTGTGGCTCACAGGCTCTAGAGCACAGGCTCAGTAGTTGTGGCACATAGGCTTAGTTGCTCCGCAGCATGTGGGATCTTCCCAGACCAGGGATCGAACTTGTGTTCCCTGCATTGGCAGGGGGATTCTTAACCACTGTACCACCAGGGAAGTCCTCATCCCATCATTAAAAGTAAGGTATATTTCTGTTTTTCTCACCTCTTTGATTACAAGTGACCCTCAGGGCATTCCTTTGTTATCTCTAAACTATTGATTAAAACGTATGAACAATCCCTTCCCCACCTTAATTTTATCGATAAAGATTTTGCTTCCCTTTTTGCCTTATACTCAGGCATCTCCTTATTTATCCTAGGTTTATATCTTCTCTGTCTCTCTCACCCTAAGAAACTGAAAGTTGATCTCTGGGGAGTGTGTGTGTGTGTGTGTGTGTGTGTGTGTTTAATCTCAGTGTATAGAATTATATAACCATAATTTTTGGTTCAAGACATACTCATTTGTCCATGTGTAACCCACTATTATTTATTTATTTGGTTACTTATTTAGTAATTTTAAAAATAGTGTAAAAAGGAATTTGAAAACCCACCACTTAAAGGTTGATCCTTGGCCATCACCTACATCTTTCTAACCGTATGGTCTCTCCTCCATAAACCTTCTCCCTGCTTTCCCCACCCAGGTAGTCATTTCCCTTAATCACATGTTCATCACATTATTTTGTTTCTCTGTTTACATAGTTTTTTTGTGTCTATATGTATGTCTTAAAACTATGTATATTTTAGTTTTTAACTTTATGATCTGTTTTTTGTTTTGTTTTGTTTTGGGTTTTTTTGCGGTACACGGGCCTCTCACTGTTGTGGCCTCTCCCGTTGCGGAGCACAGGCTCCGGACACGCAGGCTTATCGGCCATGGCTCACGGGCCTAGCCACTCCGCGACATGTGGGATATTCCCAGACCGGGGCACGAACCCGTGTCCCCTACAACGGCAGGCGGACTCTCAAGCGCTGCGCCACCAGGGAAGCCCTTTATGATCTGTTTTTAATTTTATAATCTATATATAATATTTGGGAGCTTCTTATATATTAATCATATATCTATACACTTGACTAAGGCCTCCTATTATTTCTAATAATTTGTGGAATCTTTTGTTTTCTATGTAAATTACATCATTCACAAATAAATATAATTTAACTTCCTCCTTGGCAGCCCTCAGGTCTCTAATGTACTTATTAATTTTTTTATTTTATTGCACTTGCTAGGAAATCTAACAGTTTTACATTTACATTTCTAAAATTAAACCATCCTTGCTTACCTGGGACAAACTCAAGTTGGTTGTGGAGTAACATACTTTTTAACTAATATTTTGCCTATCCTTGACCCAACACCTATTTAGAATATCGTCTTTAGGAATTTTGCAACTGTGGTCATGAGTAAAGCGGCCCTGGACTTCCCTTTCATGTAACATCTTTGTCTGGTACTGGTATTAGTATTACTCTAACTGGGGAGTTGTACTTCTTTTTCTACTGTCTGGAAGTTTGATAGGCTACGATTCTTGAAAGTTCAGTAGAACTTGCCTTTTAAAACCATCTGGGGCTTCCCTGGTGGCGCAGTGATTAAGAATCCACCTGCCAATGCAGGAGACACGAGTTCGAGCCCTGGTCTGGGAAGATCCCACATGCCGCGGAGCAACTAAGCCCGTGCACCACAACTACTGAGCCTGCGCTCTAGAGCCTTCGAGCCACAGCTACTGAAGCCCACAGGCCTAGAGCCCATGCTCGGCAACAAGAGAAGCCACCACAATGAGAAGCCTGCGCACCCCAACAGAGTAAACCCCGTTCGCTGCAACTAGAGAAAGCCTGCACACAGCAACAAAGACCCAACGCAGCCAAAAATAAATAAATAAGTAAATAAGTAAGTAAGTAAATAAATAAAAAAAATAAAAATAAAACCATCTGGACCTGGTATTTCTTTGTGGGAAGGTTTTAATCATACTCTTTTATTTTGAAGAGAGAAATTACTTGAGTGCAAGGTTAAAGTGTAGGAGAAAGGAAGAAAAAATAGAAATAGAAGAAAGCAGCTGTCTGTTAAATAGTGTATAAAGGATTTTATTTACTATATCCATTATCTCATTTAGTCCTCAAAACACCCTTTCAGAAGGTCTATCAGTGCTATGAGTCAAGGTCCATTCAGGGAAAGAGAAACTGCATTAGGTATTATAAACAAAAGACATTCAATTGTGAAAATTGGTTACTTGGGTGTTAGAAGAATAAAAGAACAAAAAAGACATGCTGAGGTAACCCAAGGTTAATATCTGCAGGAAGCAGCTACCACCCCTCGGGAAGAGGTAGTATTCCCAGAACCTACAAGCTTGGAGAGGGCCCAAGGTGCTTGGAGAGGGGCTGGTGCTTGGATCTCTGGGAGTAAGCTTTGAGTAGCTGGTTCTCAGATCCCTGAGGAGGAGGCCTGGCCTGACAGGTGATTGATAGGCCCAGGCCGGGTAGCCCAGAGGATGAGTGAGCATGGCAGGGCTGGTACTCTGACAGCCAAGGAGCCACAACCCACTGCTCCTTGTCCTTCTAAGGGAATACATCACGGCTATTCCTGAATGCTGAAAGATGCTAGAGACTGGAATTAACTCTGTTTTCCTGTGGAGCAATGCTGATAATAGCTGGAAAATAAGAAGAAAATCCCTTTCTCTCTCTTTTTTTTTTTTCTTAAACCCTTCTGCCTTCCTATAGGCGGAATCAAACAAGTTTGCATGGTGTTAAGCCCTGTTGTCATAGAGCAGAGCATAAAAGGGTGGGCTTGCAGCTGAGAGACAATAGCTAAAAACCTAGAACAGTGAATACCATACATATTTACAAAGAGAAAAGTGAAGCTTAGCAAGTTTAAGTTATTCGGTGAAGATCTGGAATTTAAAGCAGGCCTGTGCTGTTTCCACCACTATCTAATCTAAAACACCATTGATTGTTAGAGGCACCATTATTGAATGTACCACTGAGAAAAAAAATTCTGCCAGTTAAATAAAGCACACCATCAGTTGTAAGATACATACCAATTTCAGAGATTTTAAAAAGCTAAAAAAAGAAGTGTTATCTTAAGATCAATGAAATATGGTTTATAAATAAATTGCCTTGTAAATGCCTTGTAAATAAATTGTTTTTGGAGTTGTTGATTTTGAAATGTCTATGGAATATCCAAGTAAAACATTTAGTAGGCAGTTAAAAATGTGGAGTTACAGCTCATAAGAAAAATGGAGGTTAGAGATACAGAGGTGAAGGTCATCTGTGTGTCAGAATCATAATCCAGAAACAGGTTTGCTAACTGTTGTGGGTTGTTTTTTTAAGTTTTAACAGTCACTCTGAGTCTATTATTTATACCATCTCATTTTAGTCTGTTCTTTGCCTTATCTCTTTATGATGGCATCTGTTGGTAAACCTTAATATTGTCTTTTATTATTCAGGAACACTTATTTTTTTTCTTAAATTTCCACAAGCAAAGATCATTTTCTTTTCTCTCTTCGCTATAAAAAGTATGTGGTCTGCTACCATGCAGTCTTCACAAGGGTGCAATTGGAAGTGCTCTTATAAGTCCGATAATGAAAAGTAGGTCTCCAGGGGAGATAGATGATGTGAAGAAATCTTATCTGTAGATTTTCATGATTTCTCTATTTTTACAGGTCCAGCATGTCTGGTTTGCACCTAGTAAAGCAAGGTCGAGACCGAAAGAAAATAGACTCACAGCGAGATTTCACTGTAGCTTCTCCAGCAGAATTTGTTACTCGTTTTGGTGGGAATAAAGTGATTGAGAAGGTAAGTTATAACCTGCTAAATTATTTTTTCAAAAGCACATGAGATTTAATGCCTAGATTTGTTGTCTAGATTTGCTCAAAACCGATATTTAAATTGAATTTCTGAGACTGCAGAATTATCCTTTCTGCCTCCCTAGCATCCTATTAAATAATTTCACTATTTTCTGTAATATGTATTTACCACTGACAGTTTAGTCATAACTAAGTAAGAAGATGAGGCAGCACCCATAAAGCGCTTTTAGAAAGATCTTGCGGTTTTTATGGGGTTGAGTTGCACTGATCTGAGAGGGTATGAGAAATTGATTAGCTTGTGGGGTGGTGGTGAGGAGGTAACATGTCCTAACACTGGGTTTAGAGCTAAGGGAACGGAGAGAGTTCCAGAACAGAAGGCTTCAACAAGTTTGATACAGTGTAACCTACTGGGTTCCGCCAGGAATTTGAGATGTTTAGAGGGAATATACCACATGAAATACTTAAAGAGATTACAGGTGTTTTGAAATGTTGTGAGTTAATCTGTGTCACTTTTATCTAAACCATATTGGAGCTGAGAGAATGACTTGGTTGAAATAGCTTGCAGTGATTAAAAGATTAAAGGATGGGGACCTATATTCTTTGTCCTAAAAGTGTTGCTTTAGCGGTGCACTCCTGTTAGTCTTCCAATGAGTAGAGATTACGTGTCTCCCAACCTATGTTATCCTCAGGGTGATGATTGCAAGACAGGCAAGGAGGTGAAAGGTTTGTTTAACAGAGAAGTCTCAGGATCACTGATCCTTCTACGCTTTTTCTTGTGACCGTTCTTTCTGGGGTGGTCTGCACAATTCTAAGGCATTTGGATTCAGCATTTTGGAGAGAGGTGGTGGTTAGTATAGGCATTCTTATACATGTTCAGGACTCTGTGCCTTGTTTCACTACAACAGAGAATAGTGCATGACACTACACTGTTGAATCTTCCTCCAGCCTTATTTATATCCATCTTCCCCCTGACGTTTGTTTCTTCTATTCCCTAAAAGTAGGTATGGTAGAATAATTCACAAACTCTTAAGATTTGAGTAACTGATTTTTCCCTTCAAGAAATGAAGTTAGAAAGGAGTAAGTTTTAGCTGTCACATATTGAAGTATTTGCTTAGCTAACATCTTAAAATACCCCTTGATCATGTGGGAGTTGTTCCTAAATGCCTAGACCAACAGTACAAATTCCTAGTTGAAACTCTGGCTTTTCAGAGGAAGATCTACACAAGTGATTTCATCTCTTTTCCTCTGTCTTTGCCTGTCTATTCTACCTCTCTCCAATTCCCATGTTCCCACTCTACCAGGTTCTCATTGCCAACAATGGCATTGCAGCAGTGAAATGCATGCGGTCTATCCGCCGGTGGTCTTATGAGATGTTTCGAAATGAACGTGCAATCCGATTTGTTGTCATGGTCACACCTGAAGACCTGAAAGCCAATGCAGGTAAGTTATGAACATTAAGAAAGCATCATCCTCAAGCATAAAACATTGAATGGCACAGCCTTTAAGGAGAAGAATGTTAACTCAGGGGGATTCCCAAACCCAAGGATTTCTCTTTTAAAAAGTGTCGATAGTAGGCATAGACAAGGATTGTGTTATATTTAACCTCAACGTAGACGCCTGTGTTCTAAGTAAAAATAGGTAGAAATTTAACCAAAGTGTCGATACCGGTTTTCAGTGTTGTTTGCTAAGCCACATTCTTTAGCATGTGTCAGTAGAAACGTTTGGAAGGAAATGCTATTTACCTTATGAGTTACATTGAATTTTAGAGCATTTTAAGGTTAAGATTGTTTTTTCCCCTCCTCCTGGGAGGGGGAGACCTCTTGGGACCCAAATAGGTTTCACTCTGCAGGCTCTTTGGCATATTCTCTCTGCTTAGATGGTTTTCCATCTGAGAGAGGCAGATAAAGACTATTGGTGTAGCTGAGAGGTCGTGGCTAGTCCTTCCTCTTCATACTTTTTATCACTAAAGTATAATCTCTAAGACAGAGTACCCACAGATAACATTAGCTCTTTATTTTATTTTATTTTTTAAAAGTTATTTATTTATTTTTGGCTGCATTGGGTCTTCGTTGCTGCATGCGGGCTTTCTCTAGTTGCAGTGAGCAGGGGCTACTCTTCATTGCGGTGCGTGTGCTTCTCATTTTGGTGGCTTCTCGTTGTGGAGCACAGGCTCTAGGCATGTGGGCTTCAGTAGTTGTGGCATGCGGGCTCAGTAATTGTGGCATGCGGGCTCAGTAGTTGTGGCTCGCAGGCTCTAGAGTGCAGGCTCAGTAGTCGTGGCACATGGGCTTATTTGCTCCATGGCATGTGGGATCTTCCTGGACCAGGGCTCGAACCCATGTCCCCCGCATTTGCAGGCGGATTCTTAACCATTGCACCACCAGGGAAATCCAACATTAGCTCTTTAAAGGGCTGTCTTTTAAAGCTATTTTAGTCTTTATATGTACTCTATATTGAGACAATGATATTAAGACTATTCCTAAGGAGTAAGGGTTATTATCTTTAGAAATGAAGAAGGCACCAATTTATTGGAAAATAGATGTTATATGAAATCATTTAGATTGACCCTTCAACACCTCTCAGCTGCAGTTTCGTATATGTGAAAGGAAAATCATGTCTATTTTACTGGATAGTTGTAATGATGAAATTGTGTATAATAAATGTAAAGTACCTTGCATGATTTCTTTTTCCTTGTTTCTCCTTGGTGCTCCTTTTAATTCATGTATTCATTCACTCAATGAACATGGAGACCCACAGTTTAATAAGATATGATCTTGCTCTAGGAAACAAATAATTTCAATACAATGAGTTAAGTGCTATAATAGAAATATGCACAGGGTACTGTGGAACACAGAGATGAGCCATCGTAACTCTGGCCCCTGCTCTTGGGTTAAGGGTTAAGAGGGGTTAACAGGGTAAAGAGAGCTTTCTGAAATGGGTTTTACCTAGCCAAGAATGAGTAAGAGTTAGTGAAGCAATTAGGGGGAAGATAAAGGTATTACAGGCAGAAAGAACGTATATGCAAATGTTTGAAGGTGTGACATAGTGGTTTCTGGAAACTGCAAGTGGCTTGTTAAAGTACAAGACATGATCTAGTATTTGTCAAGGATGGTCTTGTTTTTCATGTTAGCACCATCAACAAAGGCAAAATAATAGATAATATAGTAATAAGAGCAAGGTGGGGGTTTTTTTTGGTGGGGAGACAGGTTTGGAGTACATGTGATACAAGAAGATTCTAGAAATCCTACAAAAAATTGAATATGTACTTCTAGAACTTAGAAATAATGAGAACTAGAGATTAAGAGTGTACATTATCGGCAAATATATGACAGTTAACACTACCTCCTGAAAGATCAGATAGAAAATGAAGAGAAGAGGGTTAAGGATGAAATTTTATAGAAGGCCAAAATTTAGGGATAGACTCAGGAAGATAGGCCCATAAACAGTGTTGAGAAGAAATGGTCAGAGAAACAGAAGAGAAAAGCAATGAGAAAAGAGAATTTCAATAAGGAAGGCTCAAAAGTGTCAGTAGTCCAATAAAATAGGAATCAAAATCTGTCTGGCGATTAGCTAATCATTGGTAACCTTTGCAGAAATAGTTTTGGTGGAACAGTGTGAGTATGCAGACTAATATAGGAAGATAAGGAATGAATGGGATGAGACATGGAGACAGCCAATGTGGACAAGTTTTTTGAGAATTTTGGATGAGAAGGGAAAAAGGAAAGGCAGTAACTGAAGAGAAATTTGGGGTCAAGAGAGAATTTTTATTTTTCAGAATGGAAGAGACTTAGGAATGTTTCTGAGAGGAAGGAGCCAAGGGCAGGGGTGGGGGCCGGGGGGTAGCAGTACACAAGAGAGCTAGAGGAGATGGAAGGGGATGGGATCATGAGCACCAGTGGACAAAAGTACTCATATCTTTTGACTAAGAGAGTCTATTTCCTGGGGTTTATTCTGAGGAACAAAAATCAGTAATGGGGCAAATATGTTCATACAGGGATATTCATTGCAGTGTTATTTAAAATAACAAGAAACCAGGAATAACTTGTGCCCACCATTAGTGATTAGTTACGTAAAATCTGTTGCACCAATTCTATGAAATACCATGCACCCATTAAAAAATATTTTGTGGAGAGGAGCTTCAAGATGGTGGAAGAGTAAGATGTGGAGATCACCTTCCTCCCCACAAATACATCAGAAATACATCTACATATGGAACAACCCCTACAGAACACCTACTGAACGCTGGCAGAAGACCTCAGACCTCCCAAAAGGCAAGAAACTCCCCACGTACCTGGGTAGGGTAAAAGAAAAAAGAATAAACAGAGACAAAAGGATAGGGACGGGACCTGCACCAGTGGGAGGGAGCTGTGAAGGAGGAAAGGTTTCCACACACTAGGAAGCCCCTTTGTGGGCAGAGACTGTGGGTGGCAGAGGGGGGAAGCTTCGGAGCCATGGAGGAGAGCACAGCAACAGGGGTGCGGAGGGCACAGTGGAGAGATTCCTGCACAGAGGATCGGTGCCGACTGGCACTCACCAGCCCTAGAGGCTTGTCTGCTCACCAGCTGGGGCGGGCGGGGCTGGGAACTGAGGCTCAGGCTTCGGTCAGATCCCCAGGAGAGGACTGAACACAGCCTGAGGTGTGAACACAGCCTGAAGGGGTTAGTGCACAACGGCTAGCCGGGAGGGAGTCCAGGAAAAGATCTGGAACTGCCAAAGAGGCAAGAGACTTTTTCTTCCCTCTTTGTTTCCTGGTGTGCGAGGAGAGGGGATTCAGAGCACCGCTTAAAGGAGCTCCAGAGATGAGCGCGAGCCATGCTGCCCCAGAGACGGGCATGAGATGCTAAGGCTGCTGCTGCCGCCACCAAGAAGCCTGTGTGCAAGCACAAGTCACTATCCACACCTCCCCTCTTGGGAGCCTGTGCAGCCCGCCACTGACAGGGTCCCGTGATCCAGGGACAACTTCCCCAGGAGAACACACAGTGCGCATCAGGCTAGTTCAACGTCATGCCAGCCTCTATGATCATCTCTATAGATGCAGAAAAAGCTTTCAACAAAATTCAACACCGATTTGTGATAAAAACTCTCCAGAAAGTATATATGGAATAAAAAAAAAATGGTCATGAAGAACCTAGGGGCAAGACGGGAATAAAGACGCAGACCTACTAGAGAATGTACTTGAGGATACTGGGAGGGGTAGGGTAAGCTGGGACAAAGTGAGAGAGTGGCATCGACATATATACACTACCAAACTTAAAATAGATAGTGAGAAGCAGCCGCATAGCACAGGGATAGGCTACAACAGTGAGAGGCCCGCGTACCACACACACAAAAAAAAAACTAAAAAAAAAACCTAAAAATAGAACTATCATACAACCCAGCAACTCCACTACTGGGCATGTACCCTGAGAAAACCATAATTCAAAAAGAGTCATGTACCAAAATGTTCATTGCAGCTCTATTTACAATAAGCAGGACATGGAAGCAACCTAAGTGTCCATCAACAGATGAATGGATAAAGAAGATGTGGCACATATATACAATGGAATATTACTCAGCCATAAAAAGAATCAAAATTGAGTTATTTGTAGTGAGGTGGATGGACCTAGAGTCTGTCATACAGGGTGAAGTAAGTCTCAAAGAGAAAAACAAAACAAAAACCGTATGCAAACACATATATATGGAATAAAAAAAAAATGGTCATGAAGAACCTAGGGGCAAGACGGGAATAAAGACGCAGACCTACTAGAGAATGTACTTGAGGATACTGGGAGGGGTAGGGTAAGCTGGGACAAAGTGAGAGAGTGGCATCGACATATATACACTACCAAACTTAAAATAGATAGTGAGAAGCAGCCGCATAGCACAGGGAAGTCAGCTCGGTGCTTTGTGACCACCTAGAGGGGTGGGATAGGGAGGGTGGGAGGGAGGGAGATGCAAGAGGGAAGAGATACGGGGACATATGTATATGTATAACTTATTCACTTTGTTATAAGGCAGAAACTAACACACCATTGTAAAGCAATTATACTCTAATAAGGATGTTAAATCAATAAAAACATTAAAAAAATTTTGTGGGATAACATTTATTGGTCTGAGTGCATTCTGACAAATTGTTACACTGTTTATCTATTACTGTGTAACAGTATTACCACAAATTTAACAACTTAAAACAATGGACATTTATTACCTCACAGTTTCTGTAGCTGGGTCTTCTGCTTCAGGTTATCACAAGGTTGCCATCAGCATTCAGCTGGGGCTGCAGTCTCATCTGAGGCTTGACTTGGGATGGATCTGTTTTCAAACTAACATGGTTGTTGACACCATTCAGTTTTCTGTTTGGACTGAGGACCTGATTGTGTTGCTGGTTGTTGGCTAGAGACTGCTCTTGGCTCCTTGTCACGTGGGCCACCCCAAAATGACTGCCTGCTTCCTCAAAGCCATCAAGGGAAAGTGTCCCAGTAAGATTGGCTACATTCTTATGCACTGTTAGTTTGGAAGTGACATCTCCTCATCTTTGCCATATTCTCTTGGCTAAAAGCAAGTCATAGATTGTGCCCACACCCAAAGAGAGGGGATAACTTAAGATATGAATACCTGGAGACTTAGGATCATGGGTCTGTCCAGCACAATTGCTTAGAAAAAAGTTGGCTGTAAGGAGACTGATAGCATGATATAATAATAGAAAGAAAGTACATTGTGTAGAGTCAGAGAAAAAAAAAAAGGTGTAATGACATATATCAAAACAGCAATCTGGTTACCTCCGTGAGTGGTAGTTAAAGACAAGCGATAACCTAGAAAAACATGTGAACAGCAAAGAGTTTCTACCTGTAATATGAGCACAAGACACCCTTCAAAAGAAAATGAACAGAGAACATGAATAGATAGTCCATAAAAGAAGAATTTAAAAGGAACAATAAACACATGAAAAGAGGTTCAATTCCAATGATAATCAAAGAAATGCAAACCAAAACAATAATAGCTTGCGATTTTTAAAAATTTATAGGACTGGCAAAATTTCAAATTGATAATACCCAGTATAGGTGAGAGTATAGGCAATTTGGCACCCCCACTGCAAGTGAGAGTCTGAAGTGGTTTGGTTAGTATGGGAAGATATCCACAATATATTAAATTGGTTAGCAGTTTATGGTTTCTAGTATATCAAAGCATGAACTGATTATCTCTGAGTCGTGAGACAATGGGTGGTTTTGACTTTTAAAAAACAGCACATCCTGATATATTTTCTAAATTTTTAAATAATCAGCACGCTTTCCCTCATAATCAGAGAGAATGATACACCTGTTTTTATTCTGAACAAACTGTTAGGGCCTCATATCTTACTCAGTGGAATTTTTAAAGAAGGACTTAAAACCTTTAAAAATTAAGAGCACAAGATAAGAAACGTAATAAATATGGTGGAGATGGACCTTGAGAAAGTTATTTAACTGCTCCAAGCCATAATTCCCTGTAAAGTAGTTGCTAATAATACATGTTATATATGATTATTGAGGATGAAATGAAATAATATATATAAAGTGCTTAGTACAGTCCCTGCACATTGTAGCTGCTCTGCCACAGTTACTGCCAGAAAAGGAAAAGAGAAACATCAGGTGACAGATTTGAAAGGGGATACTGAGCCAAAAAAAAAAAAAAAAAAAAGTAAGGAGGGAAAGAAGTTATCTTTTTAAAATATCTTTCCATCCAGATAAAGGTTTTTCAAGCACTTGATATACTCCTATAACTAACCTTTCCTGTTTAGCCAGTCTACAGACCCTCCAGACTCTACCTGTTTCCCCATTCTGTCCCAGCTTTACACCAGGAAAAGGGCTTTCTCAGAATATATAGTTCACGTTAAAGATAAAAGGTGTCACTGAGCTTTTTCTCAGAATATAATAATGGGCCTCTTAAGTGACAGATACATCATCCTTGATATAGGGATCATAAAAACCCTTTGAAAAGGTCACATGGTGAAAAGTTTGAGACCTGCTGTTTTAGTAGTATAAGAGCTCCTAACTATGAGATTACCATTTTTAGTACTGTGACTTAACAAAGAGCCTCCAAATAAATGGTTCTGGGAATTACCCCATTAATACAGTTTGTCCTGTGGTTACGTATGATGGTACCTGTCCTTTACACAGTTTTTGCTCTGCTGTTACATTTCTGAAAATAAAGCATGTGTTCTCTGTTAATTTGCTTGTGTTTTCAGAATACATTAAGATGGCAGATCATTATGTGCCAGTGCCAGGAGGACCAAACAACAACAACTATGCAAATGTGGAATTAATTCTTGACATTGCTAAAAGGATCCCAGTACAAGTAAGAGAGGCCAGCGTCTCCTCAAAATCCAAATTCAGACTTTTTAAAAAAAAATTTTTATGGGAGTATAGTTGATTTGCAATGTTGTATTTCTGTTGTACAGCAAAGTGAGTCAGTTATACGTAAACATCTATCCACTCTTTTTTAGATTCTTTTCCCACATAGGCCATTACAGGGTATTGAGAAGAGTTTCCTTTGCCAAATTCAGCCATTTTACAGTTGGGCACAAGGGGATAGCCAGTGAAGAACTTTTAATTTTATATAAAGCATCTTTGTTGAACGTTGGTAAAAGCCTTTATATGGGATACAACAGACAGGGAAAGGAAAGGTGGAAAGAATGGAATGAGCCAACATAAAGTAAATGTAATCCAAACAAGAGGTTTGTAAGGGTCTTTCAGAGATTATTCTATCCATTTCACCTTCAAACCTCCTAGTAAGTAAAAGTTGCCTGTTTCCAGTGGAATACTCTTAGTCCAGAATACGGTAGAGTAGAAGGAGGTTGTTTCTTCCCTATCACATTGTGTTAAGGAGTTTAGGGTAAGTGTCTTAAAGCCCAAAGAGAAAAAAACTCGGGATTTGTATGGCAGTATAACCACTAGATATAAAGGTGGAGTTGGGTGGCCAAAGTAATTCAATCTGTGGAAGAAAACCAACATTTCTACAAGAGGCTCTATAGAGTCTAGTTGAAAGGCTATGAACTGAGTTTCCTAAAGAGCAACAATACTAGCTGGTTCTTAATATCAGTTTCAACCTGTTTTTGACCTCTTCAGAGGTTTTACCACAATGGACTGTTTATTGTTGTTCTGTGAAAAGTTTGCCAAGAGTCAGGCATGGAAGCTGAATTAGGCATTAGGCTGCCATGGAGCTATTGTACCTCATGGAGCTATTGTACCTCATGGAGGAGGGCCAGTCTTGGTAGAAAGTAATACAGTTTATCATGTTCCTTTTAGTATGAATTTTAAGAATGAATCATATTGTGTTCCCTTGTAGGCAGTTTGGGCTGGCTGGGGTCATGCTTCTGAGAATCCTAAGCTCCCAGAACTTCTTTTGAAAAATGGCATCGCCTTCATGGGTAAGCCTTTCTGACATACTGTTCCTGCCTTTCTGTTTCTCTCTGTCATTTTGGCACTGGGCTCTTAGTTTTTCATCAGTCAGCAGCTCTCCGAGTAACCCTTTTCTTCATTTCTTTTTCTTTAACCCTTCATCATTTCTTACATCTTGCATCTTTTTTGTGTGTGTGTGTGTGATACGCGGGCCTCTCACTGTTGTGGCCTCTCCCGTTGCGGAGCACAGACTCCGGATGCTCAGGCTCAGCGGCCATGGCTCACGGGCCCAACTGCTCCGCGGCATGTGGGATCTTCCCAGACTGGGGCACGAACCTGTGTCCCCTGCATCAGCAGGCGGACTCTCAACCACTGCGCCACCAGGGAAGCTCACATCTTGCATCTTGATTGTGTTTTTTGTCCCCAGATTCTTTTCTATGAGATATGGAGGAGGCTCTGATTTCCAGAACACTGGCCTTTAAAAACTTTGCCATTAACATTAAGAAAACATGTGGAGAAATGACCTATTTTTATATAGAAAAGATAATTGAATACTTAGGATACGCTGGCAGTGTGCCCTTAAATATGAATCATTTCTTTCACATTTAAGCATATAGATTATATTCCTATAAGAGAGCTATTTCTTCTGACTTTTCTGCTATCCTATACGGAGAGAAAATTTGAGGTTGTATGGCTCAAAGTGTTTCTGTCTCTATCTCTGCAATGATGATTATGCTTTGTAAAGCCTATTAAAGATAAATCTTCCATTTGGGTTTCCCTAAGACCAAGGAGAGTATAATATTTTAAACTTGAACACCAAAACTTTATTGTCCTTACTTCAGGATATTGGTTAAAAAAAAAAAAGAAAGAAAGACTTTGTTAATATGGTAAAGTTGGATCATGACAGATGATAAAATCAGAGTTACATTTGTCAGGAATTTAATTCAGCATATATTTATATATATTGAATTCTCCCTGAATGCAGAAATTTACCACATTAGGTTCTATGAAGGGTACAAAGATGAGCCAAAACATAGTAGCCCCCATAATCAAGTTTCTGATGTTGATGATATGTGCTGTAGGGGATACAAGACAAATACAAAAATAATTATATGGAAGATAAAATACATGTGACAGAAACGAGGCCAAAATGTTACAGTCAGGGTTCTTTCCTTGTCTTGTTTTCAGGTCCTCCAAGCCAGGCCATGTGGGCTTTGGGGGATAAGATTGCATCTTCCATAGTGGCTCAAACTGCAGGTATCCCAACTCTTCCATGGAGTGGCAGTGGTAAGAAATTATTTGTTTGTATCTTGAAGTGTAGAAAAGCTCGGTAGAATATTTGGGACTGTGGCCTTGGGGCTTAAGCCTGCTTTAAAATGTGTTGGATATTTGACAGAAATAGAATACACATTAATTAATGGTATCTTGTATCTCCTGGCTTAATTGTTGTACCTGTGATTTTATCATGTCTTAAGAATGTAAATTTTGTACCAGGTATGTAGATGCTAAATTGTAATGTAAATGATCTTGGGACTTAATTTGGAGAAACTCTGAGAAAACTCATCTGGTTCTGTGGATTCAGATCTACTCTGGGTAGGCTAGAATCTTCCTCAGAGATGGACTTCTTAGGTGGAATAGGCCTTTGAACCTGCCTGGGAGGTGACTGGAATCACTAAGAAAAAACTAAAACCCACCTACTCAGGTGCTTGCCTGCCAGTATTCTTCCTTCCTTCCTTTCCTTTCCTTCCTTCCTTTCCTTTCCTTTCCTTTCCTTTCCTTTTCCTTTCCCTTTCCCTTTCCCTTTCCCTTTCCTTTCCTTTCCTTCTTTCCTTTCTCTCCCTCCCTCCCTTCCTCCCTCCCTCTCCCCCTCTCCCTCTCCCTCTTCCCTTCTTCCTTCCTTCCTTCCTTCCTTCCTTTCTTTCTCTTTCTGTTTATTTAATCTTTATTTTAAAATTGTTATATTGGAGTATAGTTGATTAACAATGTTGTGTTAGTTTCAGGTGTACAGCAAAGTGATTCAGTTATGCATATACATGTATCTGTTCTTTTTTTAATACATTTATTTATTTTATTTATTTATTTTTGGCTGCGTTGGGTCTTCATTGCTGCACACGGGCTTTCTCTAGTTGCAGCGAGTGGGGGTTACTTTCCGTTGCGGTGTGCAGGCTTCTCATTGCGGTGGCTTCTCCTGCTGTGGAACACAGTCTCTAGGCGCGCGGTCTTCAGTAGTTGTGGTACATGGGCTCAGTAGCTGTGGCGCATGGGCTTAGTTGTTCTGCGGCATGTGGGATCTTCCCGGACCAGAGGTTGAACCTGTGTCCCTTGCATTGGCAGGCGGATTCTTAATCATTGTGCCACCAGAAAAGTCCCTCTATTCTTTTTTGCCAGTGTTTTCTTGATTTGAGCCCACAGTTAATTGATGATTTGTTTTGCTTGTTTAATACCATTCAACCTCTCATTTGCCCTTGATGCAGAAAAATGAGGTCAATAATCAACCTTTCTTTTAGACATGCAGAAGGATGAATTTTTTGTAAAAATGATTTATTCTTGACGAATCCCTTGAAGAGTGCGTTGTGAATTATTATAGCTGATAACAACATGAACTTTTGTTTTTTGGTACTGAAGCACAGAGAGCAAACATACACTAAAACCTCTTCCGAATAGGAACTACCATTGTCTTGAGTCAGAACAGATGTGAACTCTTGTTACTCTGGCTCTCCAGGGGAATTGCAATATCCTCTCCAGACCGGCTGGGTCAAACAGTTTAAAATAAAACGTTGAATTTGTTCTTGTTTGAGTGGAGAGGCTATACCATTCCCTTTGTGGCTGAGTACAGGGACATTCAGGGAGTATGGAATCATGACTCTGCTGAGGCCAATAAAACCGCCATTTCCATTTCCAAGAGCTCATAAAGACTGAATTATTTCTCAGACCTCTGGCCCTGAAGCAGCCCTGAACACACACATCAAAGGTATTTTGCCTGCTGAGTTTATGTGAGAAGTCTGACGTGCTTTTTTGTTTGTTTGTTTTGTCTTGTATGTCCTTGCATTTTTTAAAATTGCTGCTTGTTAGCTCTCTTGGCTTTCTCCAGCAACAGAACCCAAGTGGCCAGGTGTTGCTATAGATAAATCCTGCTAACTCCAAGGACTGATCAGGGTTTTATGGTATCCTTCTTTCTCCCATCTACCCTCAATTTTGGATAAATATGAAAGCATTTTAAAGAAGGTACTGGTGGTCCAGTGGTTAGGATTCGGCACGTTCACTGCCATGGGCCTGCGTTTAATCTCTGGTTGGGAAACTTAAGATCCTGCAAGCCATGTGGCACTGCCAAAAAAACAGTGGGGGGAAGTAAAGAAGGTATAAGCAGAAAACTGACAAGAACAGAAGCTTTTGTAGCTGCTTTTAAGTCACTGTTATCTATTGCAGGTCTTTGTGTGGACTGGCACGAAAATGATTTTTCAAAACGTATCTTAAATGTTCCTCAGGAACTATATGAAAAAGGTTGTGTGAAGGATGTGGATGACGGGCTGAAGGTAAGTTACTAACTCTAGGGAGTGATGTTTTTCAACGGACCACTTACAGTCCCAAATACAGGGATTTGGAGCCTGGTTCATGATATACACCCATGATGGCATTAGGGTTGTAAGACCAGGAGGTATAGTTTATAGAATGAGGAAGTGACCTATGTTTCACAAAAATAATTTAAATTTGTTTTGAAGCAAGCCGTTCACCTGGACAGAACATTTCTTAGGTGGTTAAATCAGAGCTTTAAGGAGGTTCTGATTCTATTCTCTACCACCTGTTAGTATTTGTGTGCATGCAGGGGGAGTTGGGGGCAAACAACACTTTTTGTCCTACTTGAGTTCAGAACCAAGAAGCCGGGCAGAGAGGGATCAAAATGTCAGCTTTATTATGAATAGAGATGATGGTGAAAATGGTTTAAGTGTGTCGCAACAGTCAGATTCGTAAACTGAATGTCAGTTAAGCAGACTCGCTCACTGGTTACTGGTGGTGTGAATAACCACAGAGGCAGAGCTTTTGCCATTCAGTTTATTGTATGACTGAGAGCTGGCAAAGAGCATATGTTCTGTGTACTGGGCTGATCCCAAAGGGGAAAAGGCTGAGCTATACATGCTCAGTTTCTCCTTCCAAACCGACCGATCACAGAATTCATTCTTTTTCCCTTGAGGAGGAGTGAGGGAGGGAGCTGATAGAGGCTGAAACTATTACTCTAATTATTGTCTGTCCATGTAGAAACATGAACCCACGCAAAAGGAGGTCGGCTCTCTAACATTACTTTTTCTTTCTTCATAGTTCTCTCCAGTTTGTTCCCCTTTCACTTTTTAATTAGTTGGAAGTGTCAGCTATGCCTCCAAGGAGATAATGAAAGAGGCTATATTTTAGAAAAACACACTACTCTTGTTTGACTTGTATGTTATAAATTCAGGAGGAACACTGAATGCTCAACTAATTTTGCTCTGTTGTTTGCATTTCAAGTTAAGCATCCTGTAATCTCCTTAATAAGAAGAATTAATATTTCTAATTGAATTGCTAATGCTATGTTCTATTTGATATAATTTGCAAAAGAGTAGAAGCCCTTTGTAGGAAATTAGCTATTTTGCTTATCAGTTAAAATTCCTTTTTTTCCTGGTTATAAACATAACATTTTCTGGTAGAAAATTTGGAAAGTAAGAAAAGAGATGATAAAACCCATAAGCCTAGCATCCAAAGATAAGTCTTGTTAACATATTCATATATTTTCTTCCAGCCTTTTTTGATTCATATAATGATAATCTTTATTAGTAGATTCCCATAACTATAATTATTATGATAATTGTAAAATTAGGGTCTTACTATATACATTGTTTTTGTAATCCTAGGTTTTTTTCTACCTATACATAAGCATTTTCCTCGTGGCATTAAAATTCTTCTAAAATATTTTAAATGGATGACCTGTGCCTAGAGCTTTTATATATTTTTAAAAGGCCTGCCTTTTTCTTATATCATGTGGGCTATGTATTTATTATTATTATTTTTTGGCTGCGTTTGGTCTTCGTTGCTGCTCACGGGCTTTCTCTAGTTGTAGCGAGCGGGGTCCACTCTTCGTTGTGGTGCATGGGCTTCTCACTGCGGTATCTTCTCTTGTTGCGGAGCCCGGGCTCTAGGTGCATGGGCTTCAGTAGTTGTGGCACACGGGCTCAGTAGTTGTGGCTCGCGGGCTCTAGAGCGCAGCCTCAGTAGTTGTGGCACACGGGCTGAGTTGTTCTGTGGCATGTGGAATCTTCCCAGACCAGGGCTCGAACCTGTGTCCCCTGCATTGGCAGGCAGATTCTTAACCACTGTGCCACCATGGAAGCCCCCCTCCTACTTTTTTTTTAAATCTTTCTCACAACTGTGGCTGTTTCTTCATTTATCACCCAGTGATTGAGTTCATCACGCTAATTTTGTTTATAAGCATAGAAGTGAATAGTTAAGAGAGTTGAGAAGAGATGGGACTGTGAGTGAAGGATTTTCATGCGTAATCTACTGACAAAAATTAAAATGTGAAATGGTCTTTTTCTGGTGACACGTTTTTTAGATATTGTTACAACGTAAACCGTGAAAGACTGGAATGTTTTGACAAAGGAATGACTCAGTTATTTTAGACTTTTGGTTAACTTTTCCCCAATTTACTTTTTGCCTTGACTATAATATGGACATCTTCCATATCGTTGCATGTAAAGGCTACCTCATTCCTTTAATAATTGCATAGTAGTCTAGTAAATAGGTATATCTTGATTTAACTGGCTCTTTACTTAATGGATATATAATTAAATATTCAAAACGTTTTGGGCTCGTCACCTGATCATTATAAAATACTGTAAATGTGAAAAGCACATTTAGAGCATGTGTTGAAAATTAGTTTTCTGACTACTTTCATTAATATTTTTGTATCTTGTTATTTTTATCTTTATCAAAAAGTTGAGTGAGAAAAGTTTCTGGATATGTGAGATTCCTGATTTGTTGAGTCTTATATGTTGTCGGAGGGTCAGAAGCTGTACTGAGGCCATCAGCTTATAATAAGTGAACTGTGTATGTCTTTTTGTCTTTTTTTAAAATAAAAATTATGGAATAAAGATAGAAAGTGTATACTCTGGTAACTTGAAAATAAAATAAAATAAAATAAAAATTATGGGTAATAGACAAATTCTTGCATCTTATGAGAAATTCTAATAATACAGAAATATATACAGTAAAAAGTGAAAGTTTATATCTACTCATCTTCCTTTTATAAATCACTGCTGGTGGATTTTCTAGACTTGTTTTTTTATACTTACATAGGTAAGTGTGTGAATGCACACATAATTATACATATAGTTTTACTTTGTTTTTGATCTATATGGGATTATCTTAGATTGAAACATACAAAATTGCCAGTATTCAACCATTTTTTTACCTATCAAAAAAATGCAGTTTCTTCTTGTTCAACCCAATAGTACAAATATTACTCAGGTACTTTTTTCCCCCACCTAATAGTATATCTTCAGGATCTTTCTATTTTGCTATATATAGACCTACCAAATGACAGCATTTTTAAAGGGAGAAAATGCCAGTTTTCTCCTTCCCTACTAATACCATTCTCACTTCCATTTTTCTCTTTCTTCTTGAAGGCAGCGGAGGAAGTTGGATATCCAGTAATGATCAAGGCCTCGGAAGGAGGAGGAGGGAAGGGAATCAGAAAAGTCAACAATGCAGATGACTTCCCTAACCTCTTCAGACAGGTAGAGTACAAGCTGTCGTTATTTATTGGAACTAACATGTATATCAGAGATGCATGTAATTTGGATGTCCAGAAAATATTTAGATTTTTTTGTCTACAGCTAATCTTGTCTTTCTTTCTAGCCTCTACCTGCTTATTAGCAGGGCAAAAGAATTAATAAAATGTCCAGTTCAATTTAAGGTTTTATTCATTTAGGTAATACAAGCAGTAGAGTTATTCTGTCTTATATAAAACTGCTCAGTTTCTCAGATAGCTCTTCTGCATATGGTTTGTGTGGCTCATAGGAACTCATAGTAACAAGCAAGAGTCAGTACCTTTCTGCATTTTTGTGTCCCTCTTCTGCTGGCACTTTAGACAATGTATGTGACACGGTTAATTCCTGATCTGGATGCTCTTGGTCTGGCCTCACTCAAGCTCTTTGATTGACTTCACCTCACTTCAGTTCAAATTGGCTGCAGACTCCTGAGTTTCTGTCATGTGTTCTGGCCCAGCAGTCTATAATACCATGGCCTGTACTGCATGGTCACCACACCCTGGCACAGGGACCCTGTGGCAGGCGCATGTTCTATGAGAACGGAGGGTGGCTCAGGAAAGCTAAACCTAGGCTTTCTCTTTGCCTAATCCTCTGATTTGCAGCCAAGGATGTGGCCATACTACAAGTTGGTCGTGGAGGCCAAAGAAATGATTTCTTTTCAGAATCTTAGAGAAAGAATCCGAAGACAGGAGTCTCTTTTTCCTGCCCTCAGAGTTACCCTTACATACTTGACTCACTTCTTTTTTTCTCCTACCAATACCCAGAAAAAGGAAAATTGGGACACCTTCTGGCCTTTTCACTTCCCTAGCTTCCCACTTTTTCTTATTTTTCCCAGCATCTTTTACTTTGTACCATCTTTTACTAGTACCCCTAGCTGCATATTATTTGCCCTTTTTTGTTTTTTTCTTTAAAACATTCAGCACCAAACTTTTTGCTTCATTGTCATGAGCTAAAGAGAAAAACTCTGTGAGCTGGGTCTTCCATGATTTGATATACTAGACAAAGAAAGTGATAAAGGTATCGTTTTGCTGCATTATCCTATTTTGAGTGTCAGTATTTGAATATTACCTGTCATTTACTTTATATTCCTTCTATAATAATTCTAATTTCATAAGCAGGTCATGGCTCATGTTAATTTTTTAAAATGTTAACTCCTTTAGATAATTCAAAATTACTTATTACTGTGGAATCAAGTAGTTGAAATATCTAGAATACTAAGATTAGGAAGTTTTACGTAAAAGTCCTTAAGTTCCAATAATGATTAACTAAGTAACTCAAATCAGTCCTCCCACTGAGAGCAAACTAGAAAAGGTGGCCAAATTAAAAAAAAAAAAAAATCTGTTTTAAGGCACTAGAGATCTTTCAAGGCAATGAAGAACTTGGGGGCTAAGATATAGGAGAAAAATGAAACCCAGAGAGGTCTCATGTTTGAGGCCATTTTTTCCCTAGAGATATCCTTTAGTTTGAGAAGAAGCAGTTGAAAAGCTGATTAGATTTTTCAACAGTCTTATAAGACTAAAAGAACAAAACTTAGACTGTAGGGTTTGCTGAGGAGGGTTCCCTGGGAAACCTCCCACATTTTAGGTTGGGATCTTGAAGGACTAAGAATGAACTAGAAATAGACCAGTTCTCAAAGGGACTAAATCTCAGCTTCAAAATGCTTGACTCTTGATTCTAGCATGGTGTTCTAGGGTTGCTAGTGTCCCTAGCTACCAGCAGGAAGCAAATATAAATTCTCTCTAGAGAAAGGTAACATCCAGAACCTCAAATTATTTCTATTAATTTTTCAAATGCAGTTTCAAGCAGCCAATTAAAAATAAGCAAGCATCACAACATTGTAAATCAACTGTACTTCAATAAAATAAATTAAAAAAATAAGCAAGCGTATCAAATTATGCGATTGAAAATCAAGAAAAATAAAAGCCAATAGAAACAGACCCACAGCGGGTTTAGATAATGGATCCATCAGACAAGGACTTTAAAGTAACTATATTTAATGTATTCAAGGAAATTAAAGATAAGATTGAGAATTTGGGCAGACAACTGGAAACCATAAAGAAGTAGCAAATGAAAATTCTAGAACTGAAAATGCAATAACTAAAATTAAGTCAATAGAGGAGTTTAATGGCATATTAGATGCAGTTGAAGAGAGAATTAGTGACTGGATGATAGGTCAGAAGAAAATTCAGACTGAAGCATGAAGAGACAAAAAGGATGAAAAATACAGAAAAGAGCATGTGAGAGAGTATTTGCAAAGATGACCATGTTAACTCCTCCCATCCCTATTTTGCGGTATGCGGGTCTCTCACTGTTGTGGCCTCTCCCTTTGTGGAGCACAGGCTCCGGACGCGCAGGCCCAATGGCCATGGCCCACAGGCCCAGCCGCTCCGCGGCATGTGGGATCCTCCCGGACCAGGGCACGAACCCGTGTCCTCTGCCTCAGCAGGCGGACTCTCAACCACTGTGCCACCAGGGAAGCCCTACACACCTTTTTATAGTATGATTTTGCCTTCTTCCCATCAAGAAATAGAGTCTTTTTTTCCCATCCTTTGAATTTTGGTTGGCCTTGTGACTTGGGTTGACCAATAGAATGTGGTAGAAATGGTGTGCAAGTTCCAAAGCCTAAACTGCAAGTGGTCTTGTAGTTTCTGCCCTTGCCCTTTTGGAATGAGCCTTAGACTTGCCTTGTGAAAAGCCCAGTTTAGCCTTCTGGAAAAGAGAGGCCACACAAAGCAAAGATGAGTTATCCCAACTGAGGCTTCCTAGACCTGACAGTCACCAGCACCTTTGAGACATGTAAGTGAGGCCACGTTAGACCATCCAACCCCAGTCAAGTTGCCAGATGACTAACTACATGAGTGGCTCCAAGCCAAGATCAGCAGAAAAACTGCCCAACTGAGCCCAGCTCAAATTTCTGTGAACAAATTAAAAAAAAAAAAAAAGGTCAGCATCCTAAGTCACTAAATTTTTGGTGGTTTGTTAGGCATCAATGGATAACTGACCCAGAAATTGATACCTAAAGGTGTAATACTGCCCTAACAAAAAAGTAAAATATGTGGCATTGGCTTTGAGACTGGCTCATAGGTGGAGGCTGGAAAAATGGTAAGGTGGTTGTTAATGAAAGCTGGAAGAATGGTGAACAAACTTTTAGTGTGGGATGGAAAGGCAGTGAGGGAAAACGTAACCCATGTTCTGTAATGATGGAACAATTACCTGAGGTAACTTGGAAGGTAGAGACTGTATTTAGTGAACTTGTAGACCTAGTTAAGGAGATCTTTTTAGATAAAGTGTTAACAGTATCTGTTGAATGCTTTTGGTTGCTTTTGCTAAGGAACTATAAAGAGGGATGAACTAAAGAAGGTGTTTCAAACTTATTGAGTTTGAAAATAGAACTGTTTCTCATTCCCAATCTCTCCAGCTGGCAAAAGATTTTCAAAGTAAAAAATGACTTCAGAGTACAGACCAAATCAAGAGTGCCTGGGAGATCCTTTAAGACCTCAGAAATACTTAAGACAGTACCTGGTAGATTACTCTCTCAGCTAGAAAAAAAGGGCTTCTAAGAATTTTAAAGATGTTGTCCCACGGCAGCCTGACAAACCCGAGGTACAGAGAGGTCTGTGCAGAAAACTTATGGATATGTTTTTGGCGCAAGTAGTGAATTTCCAATATGATTCATAGGAAAACCACAAAGTTTTTGAGAGACTTCTGTTGATAAATGCACCAAAGAGACTAAAGGGACAGAGACAGTTCAGACTTCAGAGAGGCCTCTGGGACTTTGATTTTCTATGAATAGGAAGCAGACTGGAAAAAATGTTCAGCTGTAAACATTAGTAATTTCTAATAATAAAAAGATTTTTCAGATTGTGGAGCCAGGAGCCCAGAGGGCAGCTAAGAGCAGAGGGGACCCGTGGATTAGGAAACCACTCACAGGGAGCAGAACAAGACCGTAGTAAAAAACAGCAAACAACAAAAAAAATTCCATGCCCCTGGAGTAAGGGAACCTCACAACATCTGCCCGTCTGGATTTCAGAATTGTTGTGGACCAGTGACTGCTATGTACCTCCTGTCCTTTCTTCTTTGAATAGGAGTATCTTTTACAGTTATTCTCTCCCCATCTCATCATTAAATGTTGGGGGTGTTGGGGGCAGATAACTTGTCTTTTTAGTTCCCAGATCTTTGGATAAAGAGCACCTGAGGAGCTGCACCCAAGGAGTCTCTTTTACTTGTGGACATGACTTATGAGAAAATGGACCTCAAGCCTGATGCCATGATTGGATGACTTTGGGGGTCTTGGGAGGGGGTGAGTCTATTTTGCATGTGGGAGGTATGTGAATTATTGTGGCCAGAGGGCAGACCATAGTAGATTGTTTGCAGCGATGGCCGCAATAACCTCTCCTGTTCTTGAGTGTATATCCCTTTGCAATGTGACTTTGCCTTTCCTCCCATTAAGAGGTGGCATCTCTTTTCCCACCCCTTGAATCTTAGCTGGCCTTGTGGCTTGCTTAGACCATTAGAATGTGGCCAAAGTGGTATTGTGTAAGTTCTAGAGGCTAGTGCTTGTGAAGCCTTGCAGCTTCTGCCCTCACCCTCTTCTTGGAACACTGCATTGAAGAAGCCTGGTCTAGCCTACTGGAGGATGGAGGCCACATGCAATAGAGATGAGCTGTTCCAGTCAAGGCTCTGTAGACGTACTGGCCAACAGTCAACACAAGTCAGCAGACATTTGCATGAGACCCTTCAGCCCCACTCGAGCCACCAGATGATGATATGCACATGAATGACTGTAGCAAGACCAGAAGAACTGCCCAGATGAGCACAGCATCACGAGCAAATAAAATGGTTGGTGTCCTAAGCAAGCCACTGAGTTTTGAGGTAACGTGTTATATAGCAAAACAAAGCATAAGAGATACAGAGCATAAAAGACAGTGAAATGATCTAACGTGTACTTTGAGTCTCAGAGGAGAAGAGAGAGAAAATGGAGCAGAAGCAATGTTTGAAGAAATCACGGAGCAGAAGCAATATTTGAAGAGACAATGGCTAAGAATTTTTCTGAACTAATGGCTAAGAATTTCCTGAAAAGATACTAAGCACAGATTCAAAAAACACTATGAGCCCTGCAAGGAGAAGTACAGAGAAAACCACATCTAAGTTTATCAGAGTAAATCTGCCACTCCACTCCCCTAAAAAGACAGAGAAAAGAGAAAATCCTAAAGCAGCCGGGAAAAAAAGATTACTTTCAAAGGAGTAACAGTAAGAATGATAGCTGACATCTCAGTAGAAACAGTGGAAACCAGAAAATATTGCAGTATCTTTAAAGTGCTGAAAGAAAATAATTGCTAGTGTCGAGTTCTGTATCTAGTGACAATATGCTTCAAAACTGAAGAGGAAAGTCCTTTGACTACAACAATACTGTATATAATGAAATGTGAACCAGGAAAGTATCTAGTCTAGAACAAGTTGTACATTTGGTTGTTTGGAATTGACGGCAGTATTTTGCCCTTTTGTGGAATTTGTGTGTGTGTGTTTTCAAAATATTTGTTCTTTGCCTTTGTAACACACTGGATGTTCATACATTTTTGTATTTATCAGTTAATATTGGTTATATAACTAAGAATGCAGTACCTTTAAGAAGGATGAGAGCATGAACTATATTTTATTTATTTTTGTATTTCTAATGATTAACATGGTCCCTGACACTTCTAGGCATCTGCCTGTTGAAATGGAAGGAGCTTATCAAGATAGAAAAAGTGCTTACCACTTAAGAATTTGTTCTATTTCCTTTTCTAATATAGGTTCAAGCTGAAGTCCCTGGATCTCCTATCTTTGTGATGAGACTAGCCAAACAATCTCGTCATCTGGAGGTGCAGATCTTAGCAGATCAGTATGGCAACGCTATCTCTTTGTTTGGTCGTGACTGCTCTGTACAGCGTAGGCATCAGAAGATTATTGAAGAGGCACCTACTGCTATTGCTACTCCAGCAGTATTTGAGCATATGGAACAGGTATGTATATGAAAAGCTCTAATTTTTGTTTTCTTACACAAAACTACTACTCATTTAATTCATATGCCAATCTGAGAATAGTGGAATTTCAAGCAGTGGTTCTGGATAACTGATAAGATTATATCCTTTTCCTAGAGGAAAAATAAAATAAAAATTCTGCTGTTCTCCCTCTAGTAGAGATACCAGTGAACACTTCAAACTCTAAATTAGTTAATGCCTTTGACAAAAAAATCAGTGTACTATTTTGAGTAGGGATAAGGAAGAGAAATGTTTTGGGATTTTTTAATCTTATTGTCTGGTTCTTTAACAAGCTCATGATAAGCAGGTAGTGGCATTTTCTAGATTGATTATCCTTTAGTCTTCAGATGAATTTGTTCAAGTCCATTATCTCTTAAAAGTTCCTCTAAGTATCTTTAAAATTTACATAGTCTATATTTTTGTATGGAAAATAATCTCTCAGCAGTTTTACAGGGTCCCTTGGAAATAGCTGTAGTTTAGGAGTCTGAACATGGTCTTTTCTGGAACCTTGACTCAATCTTCATCTTTTTGGAGATATGTTTTCCATCTTTTTTCTCCCTGATTCCAAAGAAGCTGAATATATGGTCATCTGTGTTTTAAGTTTAATTTCTACGTGTGTGTGTGTGTGATTGTGTGTGCATTAAGATTGATTCTTTAACTACTGTAGTAAACAGGCCTCCAAAGTACAGTGGCTTAAATAAGGTGCAAGTTCTATTTCTCTCTCTCATCATAGTTCAGAGATGAGCTGGTGCCAGGGACCCTGGTTTACTGCTTTGCTATTACTAGGAGGGGAGTCAGCAAACTACAACTAGCAGGCCAAATCCAACCTGCCACCTGTTTTTGTAAATAAAAATTTTTTTTTTCTGTTTTTTTTTTTTTAAATATTTATTTATTTATTTTACTTTTGGCTGCATTGGGTGTTCATTGCTACGTGTGGGCTTTCTCTAATTGTGTCGAGTGGGGGCTGCTCTTGGTTGCGGTGCGTGGGCTTCTCATTGCAATGGCCTCTCCTGTTGTGGAGCATGGGCTCTAGGTGTGTGGGCTTCAGTAGTTGCAGCACGTGGGCTCAGTAGTTGTGGCTTGCAGGCTCTAGAGCACAGGCTCAGTAGTTGTGGCGCTCGGGCTCAGTTGCTCCGCGGCATGTGGGATCTTCCTGGACCAGGGATCGAACCCATGTCCCCAGCACAGGCAGGCGGATTCTCAACAACTGCACCACCAAAGGAGTCCCTGTAAATAAAATTTTATTGGAACACGGCATGCTAATTTATTTATGAATTATCTGTGGCTGCCTTATCACTGCAGTGACAAAGTTGAGTAGTTGTGACAGAGACTATATGGCCCACACAGCTGAAAATAATTATTATCTGGCCCTTACTGAAAAAGTTTGCCAACCCTTGTCCTAGGGTGTCATTACCTTATCATTAAAGCTAGCTCGCAAGAATATGTTCACACTGTAGCCTGTGGGAGGGGGAAAGAGAGGACTTGGAAGGCAAGCATATAAAAATATGAGCCAGAAGTCACACATATTACTTCTGCTCACTTTTCACTGGACAACATTCAGTTACACAATCACACCTAGCTGCAAGGGATGTTAGGAATTGTAGTCACTAGCTGAGTGGCCATATGCTCAGCTGAAATTCAGGAGATTCTATTACTAAATGGATGACGCAATGAAAAATTACTGGAGGGCATTTAACAATCTGTGTCTGCTCCTCTGGCTACCCATTATCCTTTCACACCCTTTTTGTCACTCTTGGAACATTCTTAGCCTTTCCCCAAAGAAGACAGCCCAAAGTCCCACCTAGTTACTATATTCAGCCCAAAGTCCAACTCTCTAGGTAATGCACAGTCCTCTCTGTTATACATACATGTGGCTTTGTATGGGCCAGTGACCTAGAATACAAGTTACCTACCCCTTGTGATTCCTCCTTTTGCCATATACAGTGGTGGAGTAGGAACAGGATAACTCCCATTTGGTAAAAAGAAGAATGAAAAATAGGCAATAATCACTGATCCATAGCAGTTATCAAATTCTTCTAGGTAGGAATTGTGGTGATTTCCTCTCATGTGGTGGAGTAATACCTCCATTAGCCCTCTGGCTACCCCTGGTTCTGCTCTCTGGAAGTAAATTCTTTGCCCGTCATTCCTCAAGGCACCGTTAAGGCCTTTTTCTCTGGGAAGTTCTTCCTTGTTCACGGTCCTCTGTGATTGAGCTTTGGAGACCATGCTTTCTTTGGCAGAGCTTTCACTGCTCACTTCCTGCTGGTGCAGGGTTGGGGCCACACAGATGACTGTGATTATCAGTCATGGGTTTTGAAAGCCAGATTTGTGGTTTGTTTAGAAATACAATTCCGTCAAAACTTAGTAAGTTTCTGGACTCTTTGCTTCTATTCAGCTTCAGGTAGGAGTAACCACACTCAAGATTTCTGGACATAGTGACTTTTCCTCTTTATTTACTTCCTTCTGTGTTCAGCCCTCTTTCTCTCCTCAATTCAGTACTGACTACCTTGAGGCCAGCTGATACTAAAGCAGCCCCCTTGACTTGATCTTTGGCACTGGGTTGCTTCAGGGTGAGAATCTAATCTTCTGGTTTGGGGATACAAAGGCATTTGGTTTTTTTCACATTCTGACTTTTTCTAACCACTTTTCTTAGGGCTTAGTTGGTGTTTTGTCCGCATCCCAAGTTATTGTAGGAGACAGTTTCCCAAATGTTTTCTTATGCCTAACAAGGAGGCCACCAGTTTTCCGGTCTGCAGCATCTGTTTCCTTGAGAGCTGCTACCCTGTTGTTAAGTCAGCATCACATGCTTTAATTTTTTTAAATATCAGCATCCTACCTGAATTTAATAGTTTCTGTATTGATTAGGGTACAGGTTAAGCTATCATAATAAAGAGATCCAAAAAAATACAACACAGCAATAGGATAGAAGTTTATTTTTCCTTCCAATCATAATCTGAGGTGATCTCTCCAGGACCAGTAGGACCATTCTGCTGCATGAGACCATCTTGGGATTCAGGTTCTTTCTGTTTTGTTTTGTCATTCTTAGTATGTTCTCATCTGCATGGTGAAACGGGCTTGTACTGTCATGACCATGTTCTAGTCCATAGAAGGGGAAAAGCCAGGAATAGAGGACAAGCAATTCCTTTTCAAAACATGATTCAGGGATTATGCATATCACTCACCAATGCTGACGTTGCATTGGTTAAAACTTAGTCACTTGCTTTAAGGGAGGGTAGAAAATCTAGTCTCTAGCTGGACAGCCATGTTTCTAGGAAGAATTTCTCGTATTCTAGGAAGAATACTAGAAATACTAGGAACAAGCGTACAATGCAGAATCTCCCATGGTGTTTTAATCAGAGAGGGTGAAATTCACTCACATGGCTAAAAGCCTTTATAAACACTGGCTCTTTGAGAGGGAGAAGCTATAGATAAGTAGTAGCCCATCAGCTGGACAAGATGACATACTTATGTTGCCTTATCTTTCTTCTTTGAGTGTGCGGTGAAACTTGCCAAAATGGTTGGTTACGTGAGTGCTGGGACTGTGGAATACCTCTACAGCCAGGATGGCAGCTTCTACTTTCTGGAACTGAACCCTCGGCTACAGGTGGAGCACCCTTGTACAGAGATGGTGGCCGATGTCAACCTCCCTGCGGCACAGCTCCAGGTGAGTCACCCTGCTCTTGATCAGAGAGTTGCTTACAGAAGTTTGGAATGTCAGAGATGCCTGCAAAACTGGTTCAAGCAGCATCTGTTAAGAGAAGACGCCTCTTATCTGAGTCTCGTGTAATGTTCACCTCTTGCACTCTATGGCTTGGGATGTGTGGGTTGGTTTTCCTGATATGGTACAAATCTAGAAATATTATTATTTTTCAGCCAGACACATCTGATATAAAATGTCGTATATCAGAAAGAAACTTAACAAATAATATGCTTTACTCAGTTGTTTAAATTATAGGAAACCTTACACCATTGTAATTGTCCTCTACGCCTTTTTCCTAGTGTTCTAAATTGAAGCAATTCCACCTTAGAGTGGTGGCTGAGGTTATTCATGCCAAGAGTGTGGCAGCACACATTTACTTTTATAATGTTTAAAGTGCTGGCTGTCAATACTATTTTCTCCATTCAGCCCAGGAAATAAATGCTATGGGAAGCAGTAATAGTTCATGATGAAGTTTGATATTATTTGTAAATAACATATTCTTTGCCCACATTGGGAACCCCTTCTGGTCCCCAGTGGTCCCTGTTAAGGAACCCAGTAAATAAAGATTTATATACTTTCTGCAGTGGTTTGTGGCAATAATTATGAAGTAATTATGACATAGTTAGGACTTTTTAGCTGTCTGAACTTGGAGAGCCACTGACACTGACTCTTCCCTTGGATATTTTCATTCTGATCCCTTGATGGGGAAATGACAATTAGAGGGAAGCTCATGTCTATTGCATTAGGGATTTGGGGACTTTTTAAGGAGTGGGGAGTATTTAACACCTTACGTGTGTTTTGTTTCAAGTAACTTAGAGTCACCTATTCAATGATGTAGGATGCAGGCTATAAAAATAGGGTGTTTTAGGTGGTGGCTACTAAAATGAGAAATCTGATAGCTTCCACATTTTAAGGCAAGTAACTGTGAAAAATGAGTGATGTGTGTTTTATTACCTTTCAGATTGCCATGGGGATCCCTTTGTACAGAATCAAGGATATCCGTATGATGTATGGGGTATCTCCCTGGGGTGATGCTCCCATTGATTTTGAAAATTCTGCTCATGTTCCTTGCCCAAGGGGCCACGTTATTGCTGCTCGGATCACTAGTGAAAATCCAGATGAGGTAACCCATCACTTAAAAGGTTTACACTTTTTTTTTCCCTGTGAACTTTAATATTAAGATGCTATCTGAGGGCATATTTGAAATATCTTGGGACTTCCTCTGGAGAAGGAATTTCATAGAGGCTTCATCAGAGCAGACAAATAAGTAATCACTGTTCCATTGGTCATTTAGACCTGTTTAGTCACTGTAGAGTCCTCAGTGGGTCTGTAGCACTGGACATTGGCTCGCAAGCCTTTATGATTTTTGTGTATCATTTCTGCTTTTTGTGTGTGTGTGATTACACAGAACCTGAACAATGAGTATATGAACGTTCTCTTCCTTGGAAATATAATATCATCTCATATTCTTCATTCTCTAACAGGGTTTTTTTTTTTTTGATTAAAAAAATTTATTGCATGTAGTCAGTTTACAATATTACATTAGTTTCAGGTGTACAACATAGTGATTCAGTATACTCCATTTTAAGTTATTATAAAGTACTGACTATAGTCCCTGTGCTGTACAATACTCCTGTAGTTTATTTATTTTATATATAGTGGTTTGTACTTCTTAATCCTCTACCCCTATATTTCCTTTCCTTCCTTCCCTCTCCCTTTTGTTAACCACTTGTTTGTTCTCTATATCTGTGAATCTTCTAATAGGGTTTTAAGCCCAGCTCAGGAACAGTTCAGGAACTGAATTTCCGCAGCAATAAGAACGTTTGGGGCTATTTCAGTGTTGCTGCTGCAGGGGGACTTCATGAATTTGCTGATTCTCAGTTCGGTCACTGCTTTTCCTGGGGAGAAAACCGAGAGGAAGCCATTTCGTGAGTATAATAGCACTTGATTGCATTTCAGAGAATAAACTTGTGCTAATCTTCAATGAAGGCGTGAGCGTGGGAATGGGAATCATGTATTGCTATAAAACTACTAATATGAATAACCTTCTTGAAGAAATATATCTTTGACTGTACTTACATTCATGTTGTATTAAATTTATTCAGTGTTTGGCAGATGTTTTTCTGTCTGTTGCCCTGGGCCTTTTCAAGTATTTTTGCTTTCAATGTTTTTAATAAACTTATAAAATTGATTGCTTTAAAAATATCATATTTTTCTATAGAAATGGTGTTGTCATTTGGGGGTGGAGGTGGATTCTTGTCCAAGAACTTGACATATGTCAGAGATAAGACCTGTTATTTGTCATCAAAATAAACGTATAGCTGTAAATGTCCCATAGCCATTTAATTTATTTTTATTTTTATTTTTTTTGCGGTACGCGGGCCTCTCACTGTTGTGGCTTCTCCCGTTGCGGAGCACAGGCTCCGGACGCGCAGGCTCAGCGGCCATGGCTCACGGGCCCAGCTGCTCCGCGGCATGTGGGATCTTCCCGGACCAGGGCACGATCCCGTGTCCCCTGCATCGGCAGGTGGACTCTCAACCACTGCGCCACCAGGGAAAGCCCCATAGCCATTTAAAATAATAAAATGAAACTGCTTATTACATGAAAAGGGCATAAGGGAACTGTCCACATTGCTTATATGAGAGACCTCAGTGAGCTATGAAATATACACACAGCGTATAATATGACTGGTATATCATAAGTATTAGTTAATATTCTATTGAGCGTAAACATTAAATATTTAATAGCAGTTTTGCTTGCCTGAAAAGTAGGGCTCTAGGAGGTAATTTTGACAGGTTAGATATTTTAGAAGATCTATCCAAAATTGATCTAGTTCTATGTTTTAATTGTCTATTTACTTGAACCAAGCATTTAATACTATTCCTTTGACCTTTAAACTGCACACATAGATTGTGTAATCAGTAAGTATTTATTAATAATGTTGGTTTTTAATAATGTTTTTAGAAGTTGGGAAACCTCAAGTTTTCTCTATTTTGTCCTCTACAACTCTTCCCACTTATTCAAAACTATAAGTGGAGTTTTCAGAATTAAAGCAATGCTACCAGAAAAACCATCTGGTATAAAAGTTGCCTTTTTTTTTTTCTTTCACAGTCCTATCCTGCTTTGCCAAAGTGAAGAAGGTTTACACTAGAGCTTGCAAATTGGTGGCTTTCCTACTAGTCACAGCCACAGATGTGTTTTGATTGTCTTGTAGAGTGTTAGTTTTTTTAAATCACCAATATTTAAAAATTGGGAGATTGAAGTAAATACATGGATTTCTGTCTTCCCTTAAAAGAACGGGATGATGGTTGGTTTTATATTCCACTTGGCAAAAGTTAACTGAAGCTTTGTGTGACTGCTTCCTTTAGAAGAAACACGAACTCTCTAGTTCACACAGCTCCCGTCCAGTCTGCCTCACTCATTTACATCCCCAGAGTGGCCGCTATTGGTATTTAGGTTTCCAGTCCTGATTGGCACGCCACTGAGCATTCTCTACAGGACATGTCTTATGACCTGCTCCAAAAGCCTTGCTCCTTACTTCCTGACCTGCTCTGTACATTTCTCTGCAGTGTAAAGCTACCAGGTTAATGTTTAGCATATGAAAATTATGGTCTCTACAATAAGCTTGCCCTTTTTTTTTGGCCGTGCTTTGTGACACGCGGGATCTTAGTTCCCCAACCAGGGATCGAACTCACACCCCCCTGTAGTGGAATCGCAGAGTCTTAACCACTGGACAGCCAGGGAAGTCCCTAAACTTGCTTCTTAACACCATGCTAAAGTTCATTCTTCAGCTCAGAGTTTGTTTCTTCTTTCTTCATTATATTAGGTCTGTATTCTTCTGCTTGGTGTTCATATTCTTCTCCAGAATAGCCCCAACCCATATTTCCCACAGACTGTAGTCTAAATGCCATGAGAACAAGACCGTGTCTGTCTTGTTGCTGCTGTGTCCCCTGAACATAGTAAGCATTCAGTAGATGTTTGTTGGATAAATGGACTTGCCCCTCATTCCTGTCCTCATACCCTCTGCTTCAATCATAACATTCCCTGAACACAACCCCTAATTTATTTCCTTTTTCCCTTTGTTCTTGCTACTCCCTCTGTCCATCCATTCATTCACTCCTTTTAACAAATATTTACTGAATATCTAATGGCTCTGACAATATAATGAGGATCAAGATAGGGTCTGTGCCCTCATGGAACTTTATGATCCAGAGTAAGAGAGGCAAATAAGCAATTGAACACAGTGTAGGAAGTGCCATCTCTGATAGTGGGATTACATAAGGGTGTTATAGGAGCGTAGAGCTGAGTCAGCTAACTCAGTCCAGGAAGGGTCAGGGAAGTTTTCGCAAAAGGAAGTGACATCTAGATTGATATGGGAAATATGTATAGGAGTAAGCCAGGCTGAGATAGGGCATAGAGAGGAGGGTAGAGGTGGGAAACGGAATAATGTTCTAGGCTGAGAACTCCTGGACCACTTGGAAGAATATTTCTGTCACAGTCATAATCCCAGCTTAACTTTTATCCCATTTCAGATCCCACATTCTTTTTCTTTTTTTAAATTGAAGAATAGTTGATTTACAATATTGTATTAGTTCAGGTGTACAGCAAAGTGATTCAGTTATATATATATGTTTTTTTCAGATTATTTTCCATTATAGGTAATTACAAGATATTGAATATAGTTCCCCATGCTATTCAGTAAAAACATGTTGCTTATCTATTTTATGTATAGTAGTTTGTATCACTTAATCTTATGTTCCTCCCCCCTCCCTTTCCCCTTATGGTAACCACAAGTTTGTTTTCTATGTCAGATCTCACATTCTTTATGAAACCATAGGGAGGTGGATTTTCTCCCCTCTTAGAACCGCTCCACACTTTGCTTATATCTCTCTACTGGTATTTATGATATTATGTCATATATATATATTTTTTATTATTTTTTATTTTTAAATTTTTTGCGGTACGTGGGCCTCTCACTGTTGTGGCCTCTCCCGTTGCGGAGCACAGGCTCCAGACGCGCAGGCTCAGTGGCCATGACTCACGGGCCTAGCCGCTCCGCGGCATGTGGGATCTTCCCGGACCGGGGCAGGAACCCGTGCGTGTCCCCTGCATCAGCAGGTGGACTCTCAACCACTGCACCACCAGGGAAGCCCTGTCATATATTTTTAAAGTCTCCACATTCTCTCTCCCTTAAGAGTCTAGTATGCGTCTTGAGTCTGTGAGATGCATAATAAATATATATAATAAATATTTGTTGAAATAGGGACCTGCCCTGTTCAGCATAACACTGGGCAGAAGTATACAGAAGTATACAGGGAAAAACCCCATGGTATTTGAAATTTTGTTAAAGTTACATCATTTAACACTTAATTGGAAAGTAATCAAAGTAATGAGCAAGTCATTCCACAGATGGCTAAAATGCAGCTTAAAAAAACCCACCACTCTCACATGCAGTGTCAGGCTAATAATACCTGACTTTCCCCAGCCAGTTACCTCCATTGTATGGAAACCTTTAAATTAAGGTATTAGTGTTTGTAAAAATTCACTGAACAGTATACTTAAGTATATTTTATTAAATGTAAACTTTACCTAAATAAAATAAAAAAGGTGTAAGGAGGGGAGAATTATGCCCTAATTCTCGTTAGCCAGCAATAAATGAATGGAATGATGGGAACAGTGAAAACTGGGTGGTTTGCAGATAATTTGTTCTGTATTCCATATAATGAAATGTATGTGATCTGCTGATGCTCTTATGGTAATATTAATCAGACTCATAAGTTTGCTGACTTCTGGAAAATTCTATCTGGAATAAGCACATGTATATCTGCACCCTCATTTGTTCTTGGAACTGTCTGTCTCTCTCCCCCGCCTCCTGAAACTCTAAAGGAATGAAACAATTCTTGAAAATTATTGAAAAACACTAGAACATTTCTTGCTGAAACAGATCTGCTTCTATCCTTCTCCCAGAAACATGGTGGTGGCTTTGAAGGAACTATCTATCCGGGGCGACTTTCGAACTACAGTCGAATACCTGATCAAATTGTTGGAGACTGAAAGCTTTCAGATGAATAGAATTGACACTGGCTGGCTGGACAGACTGATAGCAGAAAAAGTACAGGTGTGTATTTCTCCACTTAACACAAACAGCTTCTGGGATTGGGTTTTTATAGGCTTGTGGTGTGATCAGTCCATGCCGCTAGATAAAATTTATTTGATTCTAATCTGAATCGTTCTTGGTCTATGTGGAAAAATCTAGGAATCAGTGTGATTTTAGCACTGTAAGAGTTCTTGTGCCTGTGTTACACAGTCACTTTATAGGTTGTAGTATTACTTCCAAGGGTATATTTGAAGAGAGGCACGCAGGGATTGAAATACTTTCTCTTTCCTCACTTGATGTTAAATCTGGTTCAGAGTTACCAACTTTTACATCTATCTACCAAGCACTGATGAGAGGGGCCTCATTTTAATCAACAGAAGTTACCCTTTGTTCCTGAATCGCTGGGCTAATACAAATTACTCAAGATTTTGTATAAAATTGTTAGATTCATGTAAATTAGCTGGAGGTCCAAATTTTGGTTGTACACCATTTTTCTTTGAGATTATTGGTAGCCACATCTTTGTACCTTTTGAAGTTTATTTGTGACAAAAGCTTGTTTTTGAGCTACTCTTCGATTGGCTCAGTGGGAATCTTAGGGAGGGTGGAGGGAAAGGTGTTTTTCATCTCTATTCAAATGAGACCTCTATTCAGATTCTAAAAATAAATGTGTTTTTGTCTCAAAAAATCAGTTGGGGGCTTCCCTGGTAGCACAGTGGTTAAGAATCCGCCTGCCTATGCAGGGGACACGGATTCGAGCCCTGATCCAGGAAGATCCTACATGCCACGGAGCAACTAAGCCCGTGTGCCACAACTACTGAGCCTGTGCTCTAGGGCCCGCAAGCCACAACTACTGAGCCCGTGTACCACAACTACTGAGCCTGTGTACTGCAACTACTGAAGCCTGCACGCCTAGAGCCCATGCTCTGAAACAAGAGAAGCCACCACAATGAGAAGCCCGCACACCACAATGAAGAGTAGCCCCTGCTCACCTCAACTGGAGAAAGCCCACGTGCAGCAACGAAGACCCAGTGCAGCCAAAAATCAATAAATAAAATAAATAAAAATTAAAAAAAAATACTTTTAAAAAAAGAGTAAATGTTAAAAAAAAAAATCAGTTGGACAATAAGGATGGAGACTCAATGGTAGCTGATTCTTCACAGCACATTTGAGCCTGATTTAAATTGAGGGGCCATGGTGCCAAGTGACCCTGCTTTTGATCTGCTCTCTTTTCCTTCTTTTCAGGCAGAGCGACCTGACACTATGTTGGGAGTTGTGTGTGGGGCTCTCCACGTGGCAGATGTGAGCCTGCGGAATAGCATCTCCAACTTCCTTCACTCCTTAGAGAGGTAGGCTTTGCTTCTCATAGTCTGTGCAAGCTAACTAGTGGTCCTGAGTGCAGGACTGAAGTTCAGAGGCCCATTTAGTCTTCTCTCTGTTCCTGGCAGCTTGTGAGTGCTACTTGTTATTCACTGACCATGGAGGCAGGGGAGAGAAGGGATGTAGGAGTTTATGGCAAATGATTTTGGGGCTCTAAGGGCAGATTCTAGAAATTGGTTTATACCACAGTTAGAGTAGGTTGCTTTTTAAAAACTGGAGTCCAGCTGAAGTAAACATTCTGTTCTGTACAAGCATCAAATCTCTCCAAGCCGTGGTGATGAAAATCTGGTGTTTTACTCTAGCAAGGAACCCTGAATATTTCATATATGACCTGTAAAATTTCAGGAATTAATAATTGAGGCTGATATTCAAGATGACCTCATGAGTCTCTCAAGTATGTGTGGGGCTAAACTCATTTCCAACACTGGTTCTGAAGACTGAGCTCTGCCTTTGAGTCCCTGGAGGAATTGTCCACAAGGCTAATCATTTGATAGCACTTTAATCACAGGCACTTTAATTCTTTGTGTCTCGTTAGACTTACATCAGCTCCATTTTGAGGTGTCTGAAAGGAAGAAAAGAAACAAAATTTTAAAAATTGAACTGAGATTTCAGTTGTTCAAGTCTTACCATGAAAATCTTTCACTCTGTTACACTTATGCACTAAAACCTTCATCAGCTCACATTTCCCTTCTGTATCAGATCTAAAATCCCTCAGAGTGACTTCCAACTCCCTATATACTATGGCGCCTTTTTACCACTCGAGCCATACTCATTTCTGTTCTTCAACATGCGATCTCTAACCTAGTTAAATGGTTTCCCTACTGGTGTACAGATGTGTCACACATAATCTCTCCTCTACGAGCTCCCCTTACCTTTTTAACGTTACTTTAAATTTATTTTTAAAACTTGTGTTTTGAAATAATTTCAGACTTATAGAAGAATTGCGTGAATAATACAAACAACTTCTATGTATTCTTTGTCCAGATTCACCCATTATTAACAACTTGCCTCACTTGCATTTTTACTCCCTCCTTTAATTATTTTCAAAGTCTTTCTTAAGAGATAGTGTTTCTTTCCTTCCTTGGCAATGTCCTTCCCTTTCCCCTCCACCCAGCCATGGCCTACTGCCTTTATTTTTTAAGACCCCAAATAAAATTCAGTTGATAGGGGTAGATGAGGGTTGATTGCACTGGAGCTTTTCTCAAAATTTTTTTAAGTTTTAATTTTATTTATTTTTAAGAACAGATAATATATTCACATGGTTTAAAATTCAAAAGGCACAAAAAGGTATGTAGTGAAAGGTCTCCTTCTTACCTCTGTTCCCTGGCCACCCGGTTTCCTTCCCTGTAGCCAACCCAAGTTACCAGTTTCTGTCTGTAACCTTTCAGACATATGGTAAGTTATATAAGCATATATATGTAATATTTGTTTCTTCCTATGACCTACTTTTTTTAAACACAAGTGGTAGCATACTCTGAAGCTGTCCTACACAATTTCACTTGCTTTTTTCATTTAACAGTGTATTTTAGAGAGTATTTCATGTTAGTGCATAAAGGGCTTCATCTTTCTTTTTTAATGGCTGCATAATATTCCATTATATGGCTTTTTTGTAATTTATATATCAGTCCCTTAATGATGATGGTCCTTTAGGTTGTTTTCAGTCTTACTATTCCAGGAAATGCTATAACTGATAACCTTTGAGATTCCCTTGTAAACTTTTAGAACTTTCTAGAAGTGTCTCTCACATTGTTGTTCTTTCAGGGGTCAAGTCCTTTCTGCTCATACACTTCTGAATACAGTAGATGTTGAACTTATCTATGAGGGAGTCAAGTATGTACTGAAGGTATGCTGAACCCCACTGAAGCCAACGTTGTACTTTTTGCCTCTCTCTTTGTCAACTTGCTTCCTTTAGGTCAAGAGATGGGGTGAAAGTTTGGTTTACTGCAGGGCTGGGTGTTAGTGAAATTATAGTCATTATTAGGGTCAGTAGCCTTGTGTCAAAGCAGTATTTTATGATTCTCTGAAAATGTTTTAGCTGTTGCTTAATTTCACATATGCAGCCGAGAGATAAAGGAGACAGAGAGCAACCAGAGCAGGGAGATGCATCTAAGGTCCCCCCTCTTTGCTTGCAGCAAGGCTGAGCCATGCCCACAGACAGTAGTGTTCAGAGCACCGGTGCCATGAATTTCCTTCCTCTCTGGCAGAGCTTTCTTACCTAGATCTCTGAGATACCGAAATTTTGTCTGGGACTCCCCCTGGAAGGGACACACTGACTTGTCTCTTGGGGGTCTCATTTCCTACAGGTGACTCGACAGTCCCCGAACTCCTACGTGGTGATCATGAATGGCTCGTGTGTGGAAGTAGATGTGCATCGGCTGAGTGATGGAGGACTGCTCTTGTCCTATGATGGCAGCAGTTATACCACGTACATGAAGGAGGAGGTGGATAGGTGAGTGGCTGTTTAAGGTCCATTTGCTGGTCATTGTATCAGTCTTTTCTCTGAGTAGTCACTAACTCTTGGGATTTTTCAAGGTATTTTTGTGGATTCTATTCTAATTAAAAAAAAATAGTACATGCACTTAACAAAAATTTCAAGAGTATTAAGAAGTATTTATAATTAAAAACTTTGTCTCTGGGCTTCCCTGGTGGCGCATTGGTTAAGAATCTGCCTGCCAATGCAGGGGACACAGGTTCGAGCCCTGGTCCTGGAAGATCCCACATGCTGCGGAGCAGCTAAGCCTGTGTGCCACAACTACTAAGCCTGTGCTCTAGAGCCTGTGAGCCACAACTACCAAAGCCCGCATGCCACAACTACTGAAGCCCCGGCAATGAGAAGACTGTGCACCACAACGAAGAGCAGCTCGCACTTGCCGCAACTAGAGAAAGCCCGTGCTCAGCAACGAAGACCCAACGCAGCCATAAATAAATAAATAAATGAATGAACAAAAAAACGAATGAATGAATTTTAAAAAATTGTCTCTCCGCCACTCCTGTGTGGGCAGACAATGTAAAATAAATTCCCCTTTTTATATGCTACCACTGTTAACAGTCTCATATGTTTTTGCAGAAATTTTGTATGTATATGCAAGTTACATATATGTACATACTTTCTTTTAAATATATTCACAAATAAAAATAACATTTAGTTCTGTACCTTATTTTTTCCTTTAACATCTTTTATACTGTTCAACACCAATCATGCAGTGTGGCTGTGGTAATTAACTGAATTAACACATGGAAAGGTTGTAGAACATTGTGATATAATAAGAGTTCAAAAAATAGTAGCTATTACATCAGCATCACCTTCATTTTTTTTTTCCTTAATGGAGGTACCTATTCTTTTTAATGGTCGTATATTATTCCATTATATGGATGTATCATAATTTATTTAATCTGACCCTTACTGAAGGAAATTTGGGTTATTTGGCATTGTAAACAAAGATGCAAGGGACTTCCCTGGTGACGCAGTGGTTAAGACTCCGCGCTCCCAATGCAGGGAGCCCGGGTTGGATCCCTGGTCAGGGAACTAGATCCCACATGCGTGCTGCAACTGAGGAGCCCACCTGCCACAACTAAAGAGCCAGCAAGCCGCAAATATAGGAGCCCATGAGCCGCAACTAAGACCCAGTGCAACCAAATAAGTAAATAAATAATTTTTTTAAAAAAAAAAGGATCCAATAAATGCTGTGTGTGTGTGTCTGTGTGTGTGTATGTGTGTGTGTGTAGAATGAAGTTTTCAGATTTTTTTTTTTAAGATTGACATTATCCTACTATTATCTTTTACAATTTGAGGTGCTTTATTGACTTACATACTCCCACTTATCTCCTAGGTATCGCATCACGATTGGCAACAAAACCTGTGTGTTTGAGAAGGAAAATGACCCTTCGGTGATGCGCTCACCTTCTGCTGGGAAGTTAATCCAGTACATTGTGGAGGATGGAGGCCATGTGTTTGCTGGCCAGTGCTATGCTGAGATCGAGGTCAGGGTGGTGATTGGGCTTCCGGGCCATGGGAGGGAAGGTGGGACAAGAGTTGGCTGGAATTGACTAGGACTCAAGAGTAACAGAAAGGAAGTAGAAAATAGAAAGGGGAAGTGTCAGTAGCTGTCATTAATCCCTAAAGCTAGGTCCTAAGAGATTTTATTTTTCACTGTAGGTCATGAAGATGGTAATGACCTTAACAGCTGCAGAGTCTGGCTGTATCCATTATGTCAAGCGGCCTGGAGCAGCTCTTGACCCGGGCTGTGTAATAGCCAAAATGCAGCTGGACAACCCCAGCAAGGTCCAGCAGGTGAGTAGGAAGATACTTTTAATATTGCTCTCCAAGAGCTGATTACACAGTAACAGTAGTTTGGAAAAGCAAGTGATTTCAGTCCTTGGTTTTCCAGTTTTTCCTTAAGCTTTTTAGCCCGATCTTATGGCTTCTATGTGTGCCTTTGGTATTATGGAACTAGAATTTGTAAGAGTTATGATACTAAGATTCCATGATTTTCCTTATGATGTTTCCTCTGTTGACTTCTCTCCTTGTAGCTGGGTATGGTGAAGAGGAGTCTTGATTTTGCATGATGAATCTAAGTTGCAGTGGTGTGTTTGTACCCTGAATAGAAGGTAGTGGATGACTTGATCTCTCATTGGGATTGACAGGCTGAGCTTCACACAGGCAGTCTGCCACGGATCCAGAGCACAGCACTCAGAGGCGAGAAGCTCCATCGAGTATTCCACTATGTCCTGGATAATTTGGTCAACGTGATGAATGGATACTGCCTTCCAGATCCTTTCTTTAGCAGCAGGGTATGAATCACTTTTCTTGGGGAGGTGGTGTGGGGGAAGGCGTATACATAATAGGGTACCTGTTCTCTAAGATAGTTTAAAAGTCACGTAAGGATTTTTTTTTAAGAGGGAGAAAAAGAAAGCTGTTTGATCCGAAACTCTCCCACCATTAGCTGTGGGATTTGAAGTCTTTAAATCCTTGCTTCTTGTCTCTGTTATTGACTTTGCATGTAATTGGGATTTAAACCAGAGAATAAGGACAATGTTAGGTGCTTATATTGCAATTTCAAAGTAAGTACAGGCATACCTCAGAGATATTGTGGGTTTGGTTCCAGACCACCGCGATAAAGCATGTATTACAAGAAAGCAAGTCACATGAATTTTTTGGCTTCCCAGTGCATAGAGAAGTTACGCTTACACTATACTGTAGTCTATTAAGTGTGCAATAGCATTATGTCTAAAAAAATTTACATGCCTAAATTTAAAAATGCTCTGTTGCTAATAAATGCTAACCATCATCTGAGCCTTCATTGAGTTGTAATCTTTTTGCTGGTGGAGGGTTTGAAACAGTGCAAGAATTACCAAAATGTGACACAGAGACATGAAGTGAGCAAATGCTGTTGGAAAAATGGTGCTCAACACAGGGTTTTACAAATTGAAATTTGTAAAAAATGCAATATTTGCGAAGTGCAATAAAGCACGGTATGCCTGTACTATATGGTAGTGAATTCAGATATATTATTTTATTTGGGGGATTGTGTTGATTTTGTCTGGTTCCTATTTTATTATTTCCTTCTTCTCAGGTAAAAGACTGGGTTGAACGGTTGATGAAGACCCTCAGAGATCCCTCCTTGCCTCTCCTAGAACTGCAAGATATCATGACCAGTGTCTCTGGTCGTATCCCCCCCAATGTGGAGAAGTCGATCAAGAAGGAAATGGCTCAGTATGCTAGCAACATTACATCAGTCCTCTGTCAGTTTCCCAGCCAGCAGGTATTTATAGAGTAACACTGTCATTTTCTACTGGCTGCCCATGCTAGAGTTCATGTTGTAGGATTCCTTCCTGTTTGGATCCTCCTTACTGTCTGGATGTTGTGCTTTTGAAGTTTTAAGCATTGTGCCCTTTACAAAACTGCTTCATGATACAAGCCCAATAAGGTAAGTACTGTGTGTGAAATGTAAAGTATCTGTGGTTAAGAGGAAAGCGTATTGGCCATGTATCCCATAGAGTTTTGTTCTTGGGGCTGTGCCTTAATTAGAAGTATTTTTGTGAATTTAAAGTAGGCAGATATTTGTAGTTCTATCATCAGAGACTTCCTTGCTATCTCAGCAGCATACTTATTACCCTTTGCTTTCCTATTTATCATGAATGGGCCCCTAAACTATAGCAGGTAACTTGCAGCTACTCTCAACATGTGAAAGATAGAAACTGTCATGTTACAATTAAGAAGATTCCTAGTGTTGATGCTATGCAGGCTAATGCTTTGGGTCCCTTTACTATGCTGGGCTTCATTTTTTTCCCCTTTCTTATACTTTAGATTGCCAACATCCTAGATAGCCACGCAGCTACATTGAACCGGAAATCTGAACGGGAAGTCTTCTTCATGAACACTCAGAGCATTGTCCAGCTGGTGCAGAGGTAGTTACGTGGAACTCCAGATTCCCAGACCTGCGCATCCCCATACCTTCCTTTCTTCTAAGTAGTCACAAAGAGGTTTACTTCAGGTTTGACTCAGAGAAATCAGAAAGTACCTCTATCTTAGAAAATATGTTATATCTAATAAATATCTTAGAATCGTGAGCTAGCTCTCATACTCAGTGTTTCTGATGACTTTATTCTGCATCTTTCTGTCAATTATTAAGGCACAGCAATCTCATCGTTTTCTTTTTCCTTGCAATTTCCATGAAACTCCTAATTTTTCTTCTGGCATAGGGCCCCATTTGATATTTATTCTCCTTAGCTTATGGACTCAGCTGTTGGATTAAAGGAACCTTCACAGGACATTTTCAACTTTAAGATATTCATAAACTTTTCAGATACCCCTTAACCACTTCAAGGGTGTGGTGATCGTTTCAACTTAGCAATGGGGACTGAACCAGGGTGTTGGTAGGTAGGGCTATCAAGTGGTTTTTGGTTTTGCTTTGCACTCTTTTTCTTGATTCCTTTATAAGAAAAAAAAAAATCTTGTCTGTAGCCATATTTCTGTTAGACTTGAATTTAAATTTATCTGGTTAGTTGACTCTAGGCTGTCTCCTGTCCTGTCCTATATTAGAAGGAAAGCAGTTCAGTAGAAAGTCTAGTAAATCTGGGCTCTGGGTTTATTATGTAATAGTCTGTTATTTAACAGTGTTAGCCTGTCAGGATTTTCAGTGGGGACCTTTTTCTGTTTGCCCAGGTACCGCAGTGGTATCCGAGGCCACATGAAGGCTGTGGTGATGGACCTGCTGCGGCAGTACCTGCGAGTAGAGACGCAATTCCAGAATGGTGAGTTCCTTCCTGAGGACTCTGTATCTGGGAACATTTCTCTCGAGGACTGAGCAACAGCTGAGCCAGTCCATCCTGTCACTAACACTTGACATTAACAAACTCTTCCTCCTTTCACCAGTCCCTTAAAAATTAAACCTCTATATCTCACTAGCGCCAAAGAAAGAACAACAAAACACAGCTTGATGAGATTGTGAATCCAGTGTGCTTCTGGGAGAGGGCTGAGAAAATTTTTCTAGCAGAAGATTGGCATCTTCTTGACCTTGTACAGTGAGAGCTGGTTGAGTCACGACCAGGCTGAAATTGAGAAACCCTATCCAAAGAGCTTGCCTCTCAGCAGCTAATCCATGGATTGAACCACAGGCCTCTGAAAAAGCCTCAGATTTTCCAGTGCTTTTCAGTGTATCAGGTGGAATTTATCCCTGGCTTTCTCTGTAGAGCTTTACTAAATGATGTACAAAGTCTCTGACTAAAATACCCTGGCTAAGATTTTAAAGCAACATACTGCTGATACTGCTTTCTGCCACAAGATGGCAGTGAAACACCATAGAATTTGAAAGATTACCTGATATTTTCTTTTATCAGTCTTGCTCCCTTTTCCAGTCCTTAAAGGATGACTCTCCCACTCATGACAAGGAGAAATACTCAAGTAAGTATTGCAAACTAAATGCAGCAATGTGTGAAATAATAGATCACAACGAAGTTGGCTTTATCCCACTACTGCAAGCTTGATTAATATTTGAAAAACCGGTTAATGTCATTTATCATGTAATAGACTAAAACAGGAAAAAACATGGCCATCATCTTAAGATATGGATTATAAAAGTATCTGACAAAATTTAATATGCATTCATGATAAATTCTTAGCCAACTAAGAATGAAATGGAACTTTTTATCATGTAAAGTTCTCCTACAAAAAAATCTGTAGGATGCATCATACTTAGTGGTAAGATGTTGAAAGCATTCTCTTTAAGATTAGGAATAAGACAACGACACATACTATCATTACTGCTATTCAGCATCATACTGAATATCCCAGCCAGTGCAGTTAGACAAGAAAAAGAATGAAAAGGTATGAGGATTAGAAAGGAGTAAGGAAGTAAATCAGCCACTATTAGATATGGTATGAGGTCTACCTAGAAAGCCTCAAAAAATCCACATATTTATTATTAGAATTATTTAAAATCTAACAAAGTTGCTGGATACAAAAGTCAATATACAAAATTCAAGTTTCATAGTGGAACAATCATTTAGAAGAGCATTTTGGAAAAATATTCCATTTAAAATAGCAACACAAAATATGAAATTCTAAGGAATAAGTCTAACAAAAAATGTGCAACCTCTTTTGGAGAAAATTATAATCAGTAAAAATAATAAAGAAGATCTAAATAAATATCATGGCCTTAGGTTGGAATATATATTTGCAAAGTGTTGATTCTCCCTGAATTCATCTGTGGATTCATTGACATTCCGATAAAAATCTTACTAGTGTATTTTTGTGGAATTTGTCAAGCTAATTCTGTAATTTACATGAAAGGAAAGGTAACCAAGATTCTCCTAAAGAAATACACTGTGGAGGTATTTGTCCAGTTAAATATCAAGTTTTAATATAAAGCCATATTAATGAAGAGATTGTGATATTGGTGTAGGGGCAGATTAATAGAACAATGGAACACTGGTTCTATTAACCCAGAAGCAGATGCAAGCATATATGAAAACTTACTTTACCGCAGAGCAGGTATTGTAAATCATGAGGAAAGAATAGACTTTTCAATAAATGATGCTGGGACAAAGGATTATTCATTTGCCAAAAAAAAAAAAAATCCCTAACCTAGACGATACACACAAAAATCAATTCCAGATGAATTGAAAACTTAAACATGTACTAAAGAGGCAAAGCTACTAAATTTTTAGGAGAATATCCTTATGACCTCAGGGCAGAGAAGATATTGCCATATAAGACCAGTAAGTACAGGGATTTCCCTGGTGGTCCAGTGGCTAAGACTCCACACTTCCAATGCAGGGGGCCCAGGTTCCATCCCTGGTTAGGGAACTAGATCCGGAATGCTGCAACCAAGATCCTGCATGCTGGTAACGAAGATCCCACGTACCGCAACTAAGACCGAGTGCAGCCAAATAAATAAATAAATATATTTTTTAAATTACTGGTAACTTAAAAAAAAAAAAAAGACCAGCAATACAGACTATAAAGGAAAAGGATAAGTAATTTGACCTCACTTAAGAACTTTTTTTTTTGCTGTGTGTGGGCCTCTCACTGTTGGGGCCTCTCCTGTTGCGGAGCACAGGCTCCGGACGCGCAGGCTCAGCGGCCATGGCTCACGGGCCTAGCCGCTCCGCGGCATGTGGGATCTTCCCGGACCGGGGCATGAACCCGTATCCCCTGCATCGGCAGGCGGACTCTCAACCACTGCACCACCAGGGAAGCCCTCACTTAAGAAGTTTTGTTAGTGAAAAGATACCATAAAAAGACTGAAAATACAAGCCACAATGTGGAAGAAAATATTTACAAATCATGACGATTAAGAAAGGATTAGTATCTGTAATCTATAGAGCACTGCTTTGAATCAATAAGTAAAAGACAACCTAATAGAAAAATGGGCAAAAGATATAAAAAGATAATTCACCAAAGGAAGCATAAATAATCCACAAACTCATGAAAAGATGTCCAGTCTTATTACTAATTAGAGAAATGTGAACCAAAACCACAGTAAGATTGGCAAAAATTTGAATTTCACATCATCTTCCACCACTTCTGTAAGCAGAAATGCAAATTGGTACAACCACTTTGGAAAACAGTTTGTCAGTACCTAATGGAGTTGAACTTATTTATACTCTTCAACCTAGCAATTTCACTTTTAGATGATATACTCTAGAGAAACTTTTACACATGTTTATTAAGGACACATATACAGTACTGTTTGTGGCAGTGTTATTCACGAATAGCAAAAAAGACTGGAAACAACCCAAATATACACAAGTAGAATAGATAATTGAATTCTAGTATATTCCTGCAACGGGTTACTCTACAGCAGTGAAAACAGATGAACCGAGGTACACACATGAACAAAAGATGAATCTCAAAAACATAATGGTGAGGGAAAGAAACAAGTTACAGAATGATCCATACACAATGATTCCATTGTTATCAAGCTGAAAACAGGAAGAATGAAACTATGTATTCATTTGTGATAAATATAAAGAAGAGCAAAAGAATGATTAACCTAAAATTCAGCAGTTGATTTTGAGGAGGAGCACACTGGATCCTTCAGAGATACTAAAAATGTTCTGTTAAGATAGATGGTAGTTACTTGGGTGTTTATTTATTCTTTTGTATGTATACTTCACAATAAAAAGTTTTTAAAAGGAGGCACTTGGTATCATTGCTTTCTTTCTGCTTAATGTCTCCACTGCCTCTCCTTGGGTAAATATTCTTTTTATTTCCCCCAGTTCTAGTGATTTCTGTTACCAAGATATATTTCTGTTGTCACTTCAAAGCTAAGTTTTGGTCAGGAGAAATATGTATTTATATAGGACAACCAATTTGTAAACAGCTTCCATTTTGTTCTAAATGGGTCTTTTATGACATTGGCAGCTCTCTAAATATTGTAGTCCACTGTTTTCAAATATATTTAGTTTTATTTTGAAAAGAAATCTTATGTCAATCTCTAATATTTAAAATAGATAAAAGCAGAGTTGCCTTGGTTGATTGTATTCAGTATTTGAGGAATCCATGGTAATGCAGTTTGAATGCCACTGTTTTGGTTTGTAACCTAACCTGCAGGCTGAAGCAAGGTGATAATCCTTTACTATTTTCATAGAATTCTGACCCTTGAGACTATTCAAACACTAATTCTCCTTTGCTTGGAAATTTAATTCTGAGGTAAGCTGTTTTTAAAGAACTGAATATTACTTGTATCCCATGGTAGATATCACTACAGTATACCTGAAGCTTATGCTTCTGTTGCAAAACATAGCTCTGCTAGGCAGAACTAACCTGCCCCTGGTGGCCTTGTGAAAGGCCAATGAAAATATACATAACTGTACTCTCCCCACAGACCTTTTGACTTCATGCAAGGTTCTCCCTGATCTATGCCTTAGTTTGGATTTGGAATTCCTAGGCATTGCTTAGCTGCTTCATGGACTTCCGGGGAAAAATGTTGATTTCAGAGGTAGCAGCCATCCTTCTTGTGGACATCGATAAGTTTGGTGTTTTATTTTTGAGCTAAAACTGTTCCTCCTAGTTAGGGTGAAACAATTTCAGTGAGTCAGACATGGAACCAGAATCTCTAGCTGGGGTTTAATGGTATTGACGTTTCTTTTTAAGCAGCCAAACCCTCTCTTCTAAGGAAATCATTCCAGGAAGCTAAATAAGAGAGTTTAGAATCAGGGTAGGGGGTTGGGGTTATCCCCAGCTCCTCAGTAAGACGCACCCTTCCCTGATCTGTCAAAATTTTTTTTAATGAAAATAGGCCTTAGAGAGGTAGTGATTTGCCCAGGAGCATAGAGTAAATTGGTAGCAGAGCTAGGCTTTTAGCCCAGGTCTTATACCGGATTGCCTGACTCTAGCCTCGGGTTGCTTTTACTAAACAACACTGCCAATTCTATACAAATCCATCTAAGAAAATTCTTACGGTATTTCTTCTCACTTCTTATCAGTTTTCTAAGTAGAGACATTAGAAAACAAATAGCATGTAAACGTGAACATTCATACGTGGGTGAGGATCACTTCTTTTTGCTGCTTGCAGGTCACTATGACAAATGTGTGTTCGCCCTTCGGGAGGAGAACAAGAGTGACATGAACACTGTGCTGAACTACATCTTCTCTCACGCTCAAGTCACCAAGAAGAATCTTCTGGTCACAATGCTTATTGTGAGTACCATTTTTCAGAACCTGTAAAGATGGTTAATGATATGAAAAAGGCATTTCTCTTTGTGACGGCTGTGGTCAGAGGAGAAGCTCCTGTCTTTTGTGATTGTGGGATGAGTGGGGCTTGGGTTGTAGATTAACAATTTCTCCTGTCTTTGTCCTTGACCTGAAGGAACCTGCTCCAGTCAGAAAAGGACTGTTCTGCCAATTGTGCATATAATCTTACATGGAAACTCAAATCTCTTCGCTCTACTTAGAGATGCCCCATGCTTCCTTATTCCTCTTGTTACTAGTGACAGTAGCTTTAAATTTTAGTCTTATCTAGCCAGTGTTCTTTTCTGTTATAACGCTTGTTTGTTCCATGAATGCTCTCACATCCAAAACTGAATAACAAAAAACAACTGTTAGAAATGTAGTACTATTCCTCCCCCACCAAAGAAATTTAAATGTATTCCTCATCTTCTGTGGTCCCTTTCTGTTTTATTTACATGGACATCTAAGCTGGGATTATTGTATTGGTAGTAGATACATGCTTTTGTCCCTATACCCTAGTAATATGAGAATTAGTAGAAAGAGGGAAGGAGAGGTGAGACTAGTAAACGTGAATAGGACTGATGTACATGTGACCAGTGCGTAGAATTTATGTGGACTTAAGGATTTTTGAAGATGATTTGTAAGTTCTCTACTCCTTGGTTTTTCTGGTTGGGTTAATTCTAGGAATCGGAGAACAATAGGACTATTCTTAGAGCCCCTCTACCCCATGAGCAATGAATTGCCTTGCTGCTGCATGTTTGTGTTTTTTGGAGACTATAGTACCTTTTTGCTCCTGTGCTTTTCTTCCTTGTCCCTTTGTGGAATTGGCATTCTTTTTTTTTTTTTTTTTTTTTTTTTTTTTTTTTTTTTTTTTTGCGGTACATGGGCCTCTCACTGTTGTGGCCTCTTCCACTGTGGAGCACAGGCTCCGGACGTGCAGGCCCAGCGGCCATGGCTCACGGGCCCAGCCACTCTGCGGCATGTGGGATCCTCCTGGATCCGGGCACGAACCCGTGTCCCCTGCATCGGCAGGCAGACTCTCAACCACTGCGCCACCAGGGAAGCCCTGGAATTGGCATTCTTGGTACCTTAATTCCCTCATTTCTTCTTGGAGGAGAAAAAAACTATAAATCTTCACTGCTATTTTTTATTTCATGGCTCGGAATGAAGAGAAACTATCTACCTCACATCTCTGGTTAACAACAGCGCCACTCACTCAGTTATCTGCCTAGCTGGCTAACTCTCGAGGATGTAACATTTTTTAGAATAGCCACTTAAAAAAATATGTAACCACAGGGAGAGTTCATTACCTTTGCTACCCTAGAATGGCTAGATGGTGGGGAAACCAGAAAATGCATTTGAAAGGAAAAAACAATAATGGCGCAATGTAATATTTTAACTTCTCCAAGTGATAGGTTTCGGCAAAGAAGTGATATTATCTCTGGCAACCTGCTGGTTTTCTTTTTCTCAATCAGAAAAGGGAAGAAATCTGACTAATTAGATTTTTTTCCTTAAATTTTAATAAAAGGATTGCTAATTCTCATTTGGATAAAGCCAAGACTTTCTGGCAGAAAAAGGTAATGATGAGGGTATGGAAGAATCTGTCAGTTTGGACCTAAAATGGAGTAAAATTTGCCTTTTTAGGAAGGTAGTTATGGTGAGTTTTCATTTTATTATGATTACCTTTTTAAGGACTTAACAGTTTTTATGCACTAAAAATAGGCCAAAGTCCAGAATCCTTGGAGCTACAGAAGAGTAATGATCGTCTAAGACTGTCTCTGGGTTTCTTAAATTCTAATTTGTAAGATATAGGGGCTCGGCTTGCTCCTTTTGCGAAGTGATTGTAAGTAACGCTTGCCTTAAGAATCTCATTATTGGAACACGGAGCCATATTTCCTCTGAGAATTCTGGAGTAGCTTTGAGCTGGGGCTGTTCATTTCTCAAGTAATCACGCTGGTGTGATGGAGAGAGAAAATGGCAGCTGTTCGGAGCTCAGGCCTTCAATTTTCTTCAGAGTCCAGTCACTCAAGTGTGTAATTACACGGGGGTGCTGCAGGGGCGTTGGGCCCTGTCAGAGAACTGGTTTGAGGCTTTGCTTTCTGCTTTTGCCAGTCAGGACAGGCATACGCCAATGAGACTCTGACTTGCTGCTGTTCTTATTTTTCCCCACCTTGTCATCCCGATTACTTCTTACCTGCATGGATAGTACCCAAACTTTCTTTCCAACAGGCTGAGCTCTTTGGAGAAAAGAGCTGTTTGTTAATGTTTGGGTTTAGATGAATAGGACGGGGAGGGGTAGGGAGAGAGGGAAGGAGGGAGGAGGGAGAGGAAGGGGAGGGACGAGGGGCGGTAGAGAGAGGAGGAGGAAGGTTGAAGATGTGAACCAGAAAGATGGATTTGTCCTTTTCTTTATTTTGGCATTTCACATTTATCTTTAAAAAACAAAAGAAAACTTCATAAACATCTCTAGGCTTTTATATCATTAAATTGCATTTGAAATATCAGTTATTTTGCCCTCATCTCAGAGATTTGGAAATCAAGAAGTTAACTGCTATGCTTGAGCTGAGGGCCAGCTAGCAGTGACTTAGGGAGCAGGAACGAAGGCTGGAAAAGTGCTCCTTTCTGATCTGCCGCCTTTGGCAATGGTCAGGTCCTCCACCCCACATCTGCATTAATGGTGGTAGCTGGGAAAAGCCATTTTAGTTGTTTGGATTTCTCTTTCTGTAGGTCTTACTCTCTTTTATGGATAATAACTGGATATGGTAGCATTCGATTCCCCCAGCTGTGTTCTCTGCTGGTTCCCCTTTCTTTGCTTACCTTGGCTTCCTGATCAGTGTTATGTGCCCAGCATTCCGATCTCTGCTTTCTAGAAGTGGGACTGTTGATGGTGTGCTTTGCTGAACTAGATGATGATTTCTGGGGCTTTGGAACCTAGGGGGAGGGAATCAAGAAAATCAGGCTTCTGTGAATCAGTGTTGCAGGATGTGGGCTGCTCCGAGGAAGCCTTCCTCCCCTCTGGGTGTTAGCATAACTTGCCTACTGGTAACTTGCCTCATAGACTCTCTAGCAAATTTCTTCTAATCCTTTGCTGTATCTGGAGAGCAAAATATCAAGTAAAATGTTAAAGTCCTGTCAAGTTTTCTCTATTTGGAGGAACACTGTGCCACATTGAAAACAAAGTCAGTAAGTTTATTTTTTGAAAGTTCTTATTATCTCTTAATTTTATAGAAAAAAGCGTAGAACATTGTTTAAGTTTACTTAAGAGATATTTAAGGGACTCTTTAGCCAAATTGAGCAATTTTGTATCAATAAAAAGTATCAACATTCTCACAGCTGTCTAGATGGCAAAGTATGTATCCTGTAGCCACCTTGATTCTGAGTGGTCTTCCCCTCACTACTTCTATTTTATTTCTGGTGTGGTCCACACGAATGTAGTATAATCCATACTTCCTTAGGAGTAATGCCATGCCTGTGAGCCCCTGATTTGGTTCAGACAGGGAGCATTTAAAATGCCTATCAGGGGCTTCCCTGATGACGCAGTGGTTAAGAATCCGCCTGCCAGTCCAGGGGACATGGGTTCTAGCCCTGGTCTGGGAAGATCCTACATGCTGTGGAGCAACTAAGCCCGTGCACCACAAATACTGAGCTCGTGAGCCACAACTACTGAAGCCTGCATGCCTAGAGCCCATGCTCTGCAACAAAAGAGGCCACCGCGATGAAGCTGGCGCACCGCAACGAAGAGTAGTCCTGCTTGCCGCAACTAGAGCGCACAGCAGTGGAGACCTAGCACAGCCAAAAATAAATAAATAAAATAAATAAATTGCCTATCAGTCTCCTTCATTTTTCCTCCCAACATAACTGCAAATAATTTCGTTCAATGTGTAAATAATGGAGAAAAGTCCTAGTAAACCCAGGTTTACTGAATAAGGGTTATATTAACATTTCTTGTTTAATCTGTCCCACAACATCCTTGGAAGATCAGAAATTCTAGCTGTGACTGGAAGAAGCTTCCAGGCCATTTTTGATATTGGGATTGGTGCCTCGTCCAGCTGAACAGTAGTTAATGTCTTGAGAATATTACCCATTATGTCACATCTTTTCATTTTGAATTGCCTTCAACTCTTAGGATGCTAAGATCAAGTTGGCTATATTGGGCTCTCCTGGCTGTCAGCTACATAAGTTTGGCTACGGTTTTGACACTGAAGCCTGCTTGTTATATTTCTGCAAATCTGAACTATTCCTTGTGGTTAGCCACCATCTAGGTTAAGAATGAAAACAAGAAATAACTGTGTGGTACCAATCTTAACCATTATTGAATAATTTTCACTTTGGCTTGCAGATTTATGCAGGTAATCCCCAAATCAGGAGGTAGGCTCATTAAATGAACCTGCCTCTATACACTGAGGAAACATAGGCTGACACCATCACCATTTAATGTTACTGTTACAAAATGTTCACCAGAGTTAGATGATGATGTTGGGCTGTCCAGTTGCCCAAAGAACATCTGTCTCTAGACCAGAGGGCCGTAAACTTCCTCTTGGTTGCTTGTATCTTAGGGTGGGTGGTTCTGATGAATGGAACCGTCTTCCATCCCTGGTGGTTTCTTTCACAACTTGAACACTGTGTTCAGGTCAAGGACAGGAGAGGGTTGAGAAGGTTACACTACACACAGTTTTCTGTTGCACATCTTTTCCTAAGTACTAATGATGACAATAGAGAAAATAATATTTGAATGGGAAACTTCCAAGTCAGGATAATTTAATGAAAGTAGTGGTTTATTCATACTGTGTTTGATATTTCACATGCCAAAAAGGTCAGGTTTCTGTACTTTATCACAAGGAGTCCAGGAGGATTGTCAGTTGGTGATTGTGAACGAATCATTACTTCCCTATTATTTTTTCTAGTCTCCATAGTTCACTTTTCTTACAGAAAAGAAGCTTCTCTACCCGCTTTCTCACTCCCTCTCTCTCATAATGGAAAGATGAAATGAAAAAGTTTTTTTTTTTTAAGTAGTTGTGTGCATGTGTTTTAGTTAGAATGTGATCTGTAGTTAGGCAAGATGGCAACTCCATTTTTTAAAATTTATTTATTATTTATTTATTTTAATTTAATCTCAAAAGGTAAACCTGGGTTTCCTTTCAAGGGAAACCAGTCCATATCACATCTGATATAGGTTGGGTAGGTGGCTAGTGTTCTTATTTTGTTGTGTTGGCTTTTGCTGTTAATGTTGAGACTTTAGTCTGACTATTTGCAGAGCAGCTGAGTTCTATTACCCAGGACATCTCTTAGGTTTTTGAACCTCTCAGTGGGTCCACTCTGATGACTGAAGTAAGTACCTCAGAAAAGAGTATATTTTCTCTATTAGGAACATTAGGTAAAGAGGGATTTAGGTAGGATAAAGCTTATGGTTTCCCTACCCACTGTTATCTACCTATTCTTTCCTTCCGTCTTGTTACGGCCTTGTCGCTGGTGATTTGATTTGATTTTTTTTTTAATATATATCATCATCCCATTTCTTTTCTTTTTTTTAAACTATATTTATTTTTGGCTGCATTGGATCTTTGTTACTGCACGTGGGCTTTTCTCTAGTTGTGGCGAGCAGGGGCTACTCTTCGTTGTGGTGCGCGGCTGGTGACTTTTATTAAAATTCTGTTTTGCTCATAAGTTCTCGATAAAAGATGAGACTTGGTTGCATTTTCTCCCTCCTCTTTGCTTTTTCGCTGGGATGGGAGGAATAGGTCCTTCAGTCTGTGACTACGTGCTCAGGCGAGCCCTGGATTTATAATCACTTTATTCTTCCACTCAGATGAGTGAATCCCCTGCGTTAAACAGGTGAAAACAATACTTGCACTTCGTTAACTATAAACACCATCATGTGGTTTACAACTCTGGCGCACACCTCTGGTTGTGGATTGGGGAACCAGAAAGTGTTTCCTGCTTTAAAGTGTTTGAGAAGCCATCTTTCCAGCACACCAGTGTTGAGTACTCCAAAACTGTTTACCCTGTGATGTGGAAGGTGGTAGGGGGTTGTAGAAAAAGCGTTTGGGGAAATGTATATTTGCCCCCAGAGCCAAAAGCCCCACATTTCTATTTGTGCTGTGCTGGTAAAGGACTGTACGGAGTATCCCTGAGATGGGGAGGGTTGAAGATGAAATGGAGATTCTTCAAGAAAAAGGCTGATAATCCAGGAGGGAGAAAGATTAAAAGGCAGCCACAGGAAGCGTTTTGGGATCCGGTTGTCTTTCATGTCGGATCCAATAGTTGGGTGGGGGAGAATAAAAGTTCACTAAAATATAAAGGCAGTTGTTTCAAACTCCAAGTCGAGGGAACTATGTGATGTGATATTAAGAACTACTATTATGGATAACTCTGTAAATTTCAAAAAGGACATTTATAAAAGTGCATCTGCAGTTTTTTCAGCTTAGATGAGAATTACATGGATAATGGATGAATTTAGGGAATAAACTGATACTGCTCTGGAGAAGAAATATTTTTCCCAAAATATGAGAGTTTTTATTCTTAAAATTTTTTAATTTTTTGGAGACAAAGGACCCAAGTCTGAATTACACCATTGATTGTATAGTAGGAGCTTGGTTTTTCCCTCTAATCCATCTAAGGAATCACCATGTTTAGGTATCATGGAATGATTCGTGGTACAGCAAGAGGATAAATGATTTGGGGTATAGAATTGTCAGAATATGAGATGGTGTTTTTAGTTAACGTGTATTTATAAATGAATAATTTGTGCTTATGTTTCTGTTTTGCACCCTCCTGGGATGCTGAACATTTGGTTTGTGGAATGAAAGCCACCAGGAGTGTTTCCTTTTGCCTTATTCTGCCTTCTTTCCAAAAGTGGGAGAGGGAACAGGAAAGCTTTTAGTCCCTATATTATTTAAAACCTCTTAAAACTTTGAGACATCCTTTGTTATTTCTTAGCGAGAATCCCTTGACCCCTTTTAATGGTCTCTAATGATTTCTATTGTTTAAAGTCTGGTGTTATTTAGAATCTGAATGGCTGAGGGATTGGGCTTCTCCTTGTAGCAGCTTCCTCTGGGATCTCTCTCTTTTTTCTTTTTTTCTTTTTTGGCCCTGCGGCATGTGAGATCTTAGTTCCCTGACCAGGGATTGAACCCGCGCCCCCTGTATTAGAAGCGCGGAGTCTTAACCACTGGACCACCAGGGAAGTACCCCTCTGGGATCTCTTTACCACACTGTTTAGGATAAAAGTAACAGGACATTTGCATCTTAGTAATCTAGCTCTGTTTACTTTGTTTTTATTCCCTTTTCATATTTCAAAGTTCTCTCCACCTCAGTTCTTTTTAACATGGATATGTATGTTCTTTGTCACATTAACAATCAGGATCAGTTGTGTGGCCGGGACCCCACTCTCACTGACGAGCTGCTGAATATCCTCACGGAGCTAACTCAACTCAGTAAGACCACCAATGCTAAGGTGGCGCTCCGAGCACGCCAGGTAAGGACATGTGTTGGCTGTCCGGAGGGAGGAATGGTTTTCACAGACTGGGCAGTCCTAGATGCAATGAGCTCTTCCTCCAGCACCTTCCAAAGGTCATGCAATTTCCCATGTATGTCTCATTGCCCTCAGAACAAACATTCTCACGTGGTATATGTTTTTTAAAGAGAAAGGAAAAGATTAACGTTAAGTTTCTTTAAAACAGGAGCCCTCTAGAAGCTAACACAACATTGTAAAGCAACTATACTGCAATAAAAATTAATTAAAAAAATAGAAGCCCTCTCCCCATTATAAAATCCTGTTATTCCCTACCCTTCCTAGTAAACTAGGGTCACGTGGAGGAAAGGAAACTGAGGGAAAGCAATAGGTTTAATATTTCTTACTTTCCAAAGGGAGCTTAGAAGCAGGTGAAAACTTTTAAGTGTATAGGGAAAAATCAAGTGTGGAAAGCAAGAAGATAATGAAATGAATCTTAGGTGCTAGCAATCAGCACAACCCCAGAGCAGCCCAGTTTCACCCTGTAGTCTTCATTTCCATTCCAAAAGGTTTCAGCAGGGAAGCCAGGAGTTGGCACTCCCTTTGTGTTCCAGCGCATGGGCATCGACAAGGAAGCAGCATTTGAAGCTGTTCAGTGACCTTCTGCTTTCTCTACAATTGTATCCATGTCACTGAATTACTCAAAAGTTATTGAACCTCTCAGTGACCTGCTGAGGGTATTCAGGTCCTACCGTGTCCCTGTTTTTGTTTGTGACACTGCTTTCACTCTCTCTGCCCGTCACATGCATTGTTGTTACATCCTGACACCTCCTCCTTGGGACTGAGTACCTGGGGCTGTCAGAGCAGCTTTTCCTAGTCTTTCCCCTTCAGAGTTGCAAAAGGCTAGCTCTGCTGCACCAACCTTCCCCACAGCTGTTCCCTGCCAGACCTGATTCCCCATTAACAGCTAGTCATGCAGTCCCCAGGACTAGCAGCTCTGCAATGGTAAATCACATGCACTGATGGAACTTGATTGAAGCTGTTTTTTCTCCCTCCCCCCTCCCTCTGCCCCCATGGGAAATTGCTCACAAGCAAATCATGGTAAGAGTCAACTGAAAAAAAAAAAAGAAAAAAAAAAAGAGTCAACTGAGATGCAGTATTTGGTGGCCTTGGCTTTATGTTACAGGACCCAGAAGTTGTTTTACTTGGTCTCTGTTTTATCTTTGATGCCTGCACTTACAGATTTATATTTATTGCTTTTGTATCAGAGCTGCCTAATAGGAGCCTAGAATAATCACTCCCTCAGGAACTTACGCCTTTTATTTTGCTCTCACTCTAGGTTCTTATTGCCTCCCATTTGCCATCATATGAGCTTCGCCATAACCAAGTAGAGTCTATCTTCCTATCAGCTATTGACATGTACGGACATCAGTTTTGCATTGAGAACCTGCAGGTATACATTTTAGCCCTTTTCTGCCACTCTGCACTCTTGTCCCCTTTATTCCCAAGCATAGTTTAAGTAATCAGTCAATCAATTTTGATTTTCTGTGTAATGAAGTTTCATACCGTGAATTTCTAAAATGATTTATACTTATGTGTTTTTTCTTCATAAAATGCTGTTAGAATTGTGGCTTAGCTTAAAAATTGAATAGGCCTGCCTTGATAGAAGTCTCCTAATGAAGTCTTCACCTCTTGCGCTTTTATCTAGAAGGTATTCTAGGACAGAATGAAGTGGTAGCACTGGTTGATTTCTGATATTTGAATCAGATGTATAAATAGATAGTCGTTAGTCTTCTACAGGCAAAGCTACTTAAATAATCATTTAATTTTATTTTAATGCTTACTATTAAGCTTCATACAGAGCCAATTTTATTTATTTATTTATTATTATTTTTTGCGGTACGCAGGCCTCTCACTGCTATGGCCTCTCCCGCTGCAGAGCACAGGCTCCAGACGCGCAGGCTCAGCGGCCATGGCTCACTGGCCCAGCCGCTCCGCGGCATGTGGGATCCTCCCAGACCGGGGCACCCATGTCCCCTGCATCGGCAGGCGGACTCCCAACTACTGCGCCACCAGGGAAGCCCCAGAGCCAATTTTATAAAAGAATATTGGCTAATTTTACTGCTAATTCAAAGAACCTTGACTATTATTTTTAAAACAACACCATTTTGTCAGGAATGACTTTCTATTTTTCTACTTGGAAATAATGATAATATTATTATACCTAGCCAAGGGAATCTTCAGGGTTTCTATCAGATTTCGTTCTGGGGAAACTAAAGAGGGGGGAAGGATGTTTTTGCTTATTTGGTTCATAGTTGAAATAGAGGGTTCAAAAATCAAAAATCTATGGCTTACCATAGTGGAGTAGTGAGACAATATATTAGAAGTTAAGTATGGATATGTGTCAGAAAGGATAATAATAGCCATAAACACCTATATTAGCATATAATTAATGCACTGTTAATGCATTAGTCTAAGAATTTTACGTATATTAACTCTTCAACAGCCCTGTGAGGATAGGTATTCTTATTTTCCCCATTTTGTAGCTGAGGAAGCTGAGGCAGAGAGAAGGTAAGATCATACATGACCTTCATAGACAAAATTCTTAAGTTTCACTAAATGCTTCAAATGCTAAATATTGTCCATTGGAATTGTTCTCTTATGGATGTAATGGTTTAAGCTTGTCTTCGTACCTTCCAGAAACTCATCTTGTCCGAAACGTCAATTTTCGATGTCCTACCAAACTTCTTCTATCACAGCAACCAGGTCGTGAGGATGGCAGCTCTGGAGGTAGGTTCTCATAGTAACGTGACATGACCTTTTTCTCAGTTTCTGGCTGACTCCTTTTGTCCATTTGGCTATTGTTATCTGTCCTTTTTCTTTGGCCTTAACGTTGGTTCTCAAGAGTAGAGAACCTTCCTCTTTTCCTCTGAAACAAATGGTCTTGCTCAAGTGTGTTCAACTCAATCACCAGTTTCTGGGCTCCAATCACAGGAAAATAGCTGCTAGCATTTTTCAATTCTACTTACCAGGTATTTGAATTCTTCCATTTCATAATGATTAGGATTCCCTGTTAACACAATAAGTGAAAAAATATGTGGCTGATCAGAACAGTACCATTTTGTGATTTGGGCCAAATAAAATGGATTTTAGTTATATTCTGAATTGTCAAGCAGTTCTTATGAACTATTTCGGCATGAGAAGGAAAGTAATAACATTTAATGAACTGGGTTTTAGGTGCTTTATCTTTCTCATTTAATCCTACAATTACTTCATGAAGTAGAAGAAAGTGAGCCTCTGAGAGGTTAAGTGACTTGCCCAAATTCACATGGATAGTAAGTGGAAGAGTTTGCATTTGAACCCAGGTCAATCTGACTCATGACTTTTCTGTTTCCACTACAGCACACTACCTCATTAAGCACAAAAATTGCAGGCCCCAAATACTGCTGTAAAGTTGCCAAGTAGATGTTTTTTTTGAACATGAGGAAAAGGAGTGTCTTCAATGATTTTATGTGATATGATACCACTACAGCCCTTTGCGAGCTCTGTTGGGTTACTTTTTATTTGTATTCTGTGGGGAGACTGTAATGTATGCTACTCAGTAAATATCAAAATTTGAAAATATCTAAGTGTTCTACAGTGTTTTTATGCCATTTAATGCAAAGTCTCCTGACGTACCTCACATGCTGATGTGTCTCATTTTATGTGCATGGCAAATTAGCTGTGAAGTACGTGAGGCTGGACTGACGGGTTTTCCTGAGATGTGGCCTGTTGCTGTTTCTTTGAGTCAAGTTAGTGTATTTGAGAGATTATATGTCAACTTATGCCTTCCTGATTTTGCCTAGGGTTTGGGGGATATAAACACTGTAAAATCTATTTGGGCCAGTGGGAAAACAAAACAAAGATACAAGATAGTGAAAGAGTTAGACTGTACTTCAATTGTTTCTGTCTTCTGTCTTTACTCCTCAGGTAGCCCAGAATCAGCACCTCTCATTTTTCTCCCTGTTTGCTTTTATTTTAATTAATTAATTTATGGCTGTGTTGGGTCTTTGTTGCTGTGCGTGGGCGTTGAGTGGGGCTACTCTTCACTGTGGTGCGCGGGCTTCTTATTGTGGTGGCTTCTCTTGTTGCAGAGCACAGGCTTCAGTAGTTGTGGCTCATGGGCTCTATAGCGCAGGCTCAGTAGTTGTGGCGCACGGGCTTAGTTGCTCCACGGCATGTGGGATCTTTCCGGACCAGGGCTCGAGCCCATGTGTCCTGCATTGGCAGGCGGATTCTTAACCACTGCGCCACAGGGAAGTCCCTCTCCCTGTTTGCTTTTATCTTCTGTTGAAATCATCATGTGTAATGAATTAATAGTCATGGTTCTATATACTTTTGAGCTAACTGATCAAACGTTCTCTCGAGTTTAGGTCAGTGTGAAGGGTTTATAGCACACCTAGAGGTGTCCAGCAGAGGAAGGCTAGCTTTGTTTCCATTTATAGTCATGGGTATAGTTTTAAGACTCCAGCTTTATTAATTAAAGCAAGGTATGTATGTATGGGGCTTTGGGACTTGTCACCACAGACCACCTTCTTCTGCATCAGACACCTCTTTTCAAGACTGTCTTTTTCCTGGGCTAACCGTCTCTTAGTTTCTGTTTTTGAAGTGTATTTACTGAGGATTACTTTTTAACCAGGTGTATGTTCGAAGGGCTTATATTGCCTATGAACTTAACAGTGTACAACACCGCCAGCTTAAGGACAACACCTGCGTGGTGGAATTCCAGTTCATGCTGCCCACATCTCATCCAAACAGGTGAGTTTGAGCTGATGTGTGCACCTGAGCCAACCAGAGCTCTATCAGAGTTAAAGGGAGGGTGGGGGTGGATAATGTGTGTCTGACCATTCTGTATGGTTTTCTAAGCTAGAAATGTAGAGCAGAAAATGAACATGTTTAAACCATGAGAAGAAGAGCCTCTTGGTGTCCATTTCTTTTTTTATTTTTTTGATCTTTGATCTGGAGAGAGAAAGTATGGTCTAATTAAGATAGAAATTTAGGATTACTCCATTCATTCTCTTTTGTTAGAAATTTATTTATTTATTTATTTATGGCTGTGTTGGGTCTTCGTTGTGGTGCGCGGGCTTCTCATTGCAGTGGCTTCTCTTGCTCTGGAGCATGGGCTCTAGGTGCATGGGCTTCAGTAGTTGTGGCACACAGGCTCAGTAGTTGTGGCGCACGGGCTTAGTTGCTCCGCAGCATGTGGGATCTTTCCAGACTAGGGATTGAACCTGTGTCCCCTGCACTGGCAGGCGGATTCTTAACCACTGCACCACCAGGGAAGTCCCTTTGTTCTTTTTTTTTTTTTTTTTTGGACGCGGGCCTCTCACTGTTGTGGCCTTTCCCGTTGAGGAGCGCAGGCTTCGGACGCGCAGGCTTAGCGGCCATGGCTCACAGGCCCAGCCGCTCCACGGCATGTGAGATCCTCCCGGACCGGGGCACGAACCCGTGTCCCCTGCGTCAGCAGGCGGACTCTCAACCACTGCACCACCAGGGAAGCCCATAATCTCATTTATTTTTAAAGTATTCTGAGGCAGTGAAAACTTAGGAATTTCACCCACACATATGTTCATCTCCTCCCGTATTTTCATTCTTTTCAGTAATACCACAGGAAATACAAATAATCACAGCCAGTCTTAAGCTGCCCCCCTCCATTTCTGCTTTATGGGCTTTGGTTCTTCACTTTTTATTTCAAAGTACTATGTCTTTGGGGATCCTTAGTTATAGACAACAGAAATGGTTTTGTTCCAAATTGCCACTTCACCCAAAGCAATAGAAACTCTTCCTAGAGACAAAGAAGTGTGTGCTGAGACTTGCAGCCACTGGATGCCACTGTTGATCCAGGAGAGGTCGGCAGATGAGCAGCAGCATCTTCAGAAAAAGTACTTGTCTTCTTTGTCTGAGAAGGTCCTTTCACTTCTCTACCTCGAAAATACCTTATGGCTGGCAGAGAAAAGCATATATCCTTGATTTAGCAAGCATCTCTCGGTACATTTTTGCCTCCATGGATTTCAGAATCTCATTTTCTAGAAACGAATGGCTGTCCTTCAGCGAGCAGTGAGGTACTCATGGCACACATGGGCTCGGTGCTCAGGCTTCTTTCTTTTCCTGCGTTCCTTGAATAATTGTAGAGAACTACATGCTAAACTTAATGCTCTTTGTAATTCTCGGAACATTCTCCTTTTCTTCCTGCTTTCTACTACCTCATCCCTTTGGGCAGTGATTTGTAGTCAGGCCACAGAGCTGCTTGTGATTTCCTTCCTTCCCTCATTGCTCCCCTTGCCTTTCTGAATTGCTCTCCCTGTCCTACTTTTAAATTTGAGGATCTGTGTCCAATTTGGTGAGGGAAAGTCGATTGGAAAATGAGAGACATGCTTCTTAACTGCTTGTTAAGAAATCTTATTCACCTTTCCATCTCAAGGGTGGTTATTGGTTATTGCTGATATGGTTTCAAAACTTGTATACATGTCCCTCCCAACAACTGAGGTGTACACATTCCTCTGGATAAAGACCAGACCTGAACAGAGCAGTAACCCTGTCATCTTTCTAAAGTCTTCCTTGGTTGTATGTATACAGAATTATAAACTGCTGGATTATTATTAATGTAGATGTAAAGGTGAAGATAGGGAAAATAAAGGAGGAAAGAGAAAATAGTCTTTGTGGAAACCAGAAAACTAAAATTGCTTTAATGCTTTTTAGGTCTAAAATCCTTTTGTTAGTTTAGGAATAGAAGATGTATTATCAGATTTAATTACAGAATGCTATATTTAATTTTAGAGCATGGCTTATTCAGTTATTACAGATTTGCTACTTGAATTTAGTTTTGTAAGATTTTATATTTTCTTATAAATGTTTTTGTTACAATTTGGAGTTATGACCTTATCCTGACACCAGTTGGTGTACTGCAATTCAATTCTGACACTTACCACCTGGAATTAGATCAGATGCCACTAGTTAAGCGCTCAGTTCTTCACAAAACTACCTCTACTTCAGATGTGGCCACAAGTTGGGTTCCCAGGCCACCCACACTTCTGACCAACTGGCTACAAATTTGGGGGTTCCCATGACCCCTTCAGGTTCAATAATTCCCTAGAACAACTTAACAAAACTCAGCAAAACACTATACTTACGATCACAGTTTTTTTAATAAAAGATACTGATCAGGACCAGACAAGTGAAGAGATACATAGAGTAAGGTCTAGGGGGGTGGGGTGGGGCCTGAACACAGAATTCTTTCCCTGTGGAATCAGGGTACCTTGTTCTCCCAGCATATCAATGTGTTCACCAACCAAGAAGTTCCACTGAGCTTCAGTGCCCAGAGTTTCTATCAGGGTTTCATTACAATGTCACGATTGATTGACTCATTGGCCATGTGATTAAACTCACTCTCCAGCTTGTCTTCCCTCCCCAGAGGTCCAGCTGACCCTCTAATCACATGGTTGGTCTTCCTAGTGAGTAGCCCCTGTCCTGAGTTATCTCTTAGCATAAACTCAGGTGTGATCCAAGGGGCACATGAATAATGAAGGCACTTCTATTACTTGAGAAATTCCAAGGATTTAGAGTCTCTCTCCCAGGAACCAGGGACAAAGGCCAAATTCTTTATTATATCATAGGCCTGCAACCCTTACAAGAAGAATTCTAGGGTATCTTAGTTTTAGCTAGTTTTGAGTCAAGTTCCAACTTTTTTTCTAACCTCAGTACTTTTGTTCTTTTCTGTTCTTACTGTTTTGAACAAGCAGGCCATAAGCATTATTGTTTCTAATTCTACAGAAATAAATTACAGGAGACTGTCTACCAGCGTTTATTCCACCCTCAGTTCCTGTAAGGCTCAAGGACACAGTTATGTCTACTAACCTCTAGATCAGTGATTCTCAGAATTATCTGCAAAGTATTTTAAGAATACACATATGGGTTCCTGGCTCTTAAGATTCTGATTAATTTTGAACCAGAGTCCAGGGGACCACTTCTTGAAAAAGCTTCTCTGATAATTCTGTTGACCATCTACAATTGAGAATCACTACTACTAGACCAGCACTGTCCAATAGAAATATAATGCAAGCCACATATGTAATTTAAAATTTTCTAATGACCATATTTAATAAGAAACACACAAAATTACTTTTAATAACATTTTATTTAACGCATTGTATCCAAAATACCTTTTTTTTTTCTTTTTGGCTGGGCTGCATGGCTGGTGGGATCTTAGTTCCCCAACCAGGGATCGAACTCCTACCCTCTGCACCGGAAGCGTGGAGTCCTAGCCACTGGACTGCCAGGGAAGTCCCTCAAAATACCATTTTAATACGTAATAAAAAGTTATTAATCAGATATTTTCCATTCTTTTTACAAAGTCTTTGAAATTTAGAGTGTATTCTCTACTTCCAGCATGTCTCAATACAGGCTAGCCATATTTCCAGCACTTCTAGCCACATAGACAGCTCAACTGTAGACCAAGAATTAATTAGGACAATCACACTGAGTCCTCTTTGGTTTATGTTAATGGTAGTATCCCTAGGAGAGATTTTTTTTCTTTTTACAAACTTTTATTCTTATGTTGCTTATTCTTGGTAGTTACAGCAATCATCCACTTCTGATACTGTAGCTATACTACAGTATTTTACACATGCTTTAAAAATTGTTCAGTGAGAACAGAGAACAGGCATATGAATATACATATTTTACATATCTAATGCTAAACAGAATTTTATATTTCCCCAATATTATATTCCGGGTTAACAAACCAAAAATTCTTGGGGGAGAAAACACATACATTCTTTAACCAGGTTTTGCATTTTCTTTCCTGGTACTTGTTCTTCCCATTTCTAGCCAGACATTCTTTTTTTTTTTTAATGTTTATTTATTTATTTATTTGGCTGCGTCGGGTCTTAGTTGCAGCGTGCGGTCTCTTCGTTGCTGCACATGGGCTTCTCTCTAGTTGTGGCACGTGGGCTCCAGAGCGCGTGGGCTTAGTTGTCCTGCAGCATGTGGGATCTTAGCTCCCCGACCAGGGATCAAACCCATGTCCCCTGCATTGGAAGGCGGATCCTTTTTTTTTCTTTTTCTACATTTATTCTTTTTTTTTTTTTAACATCTTTATTGGAGTATAATTGCTTTACAGTGGTGTGTTAGTTTCTGCTGTATAACAGTGAATCAGCTATACATATACATATATCCCCATATCTCCTCCCTCTTGCATCTCCCTCCCACCCTCCCTATCCCACCCCTCTAGGTGGTCACAGAGCACGGAGCTGATCTCCCTGTGCTATGCGGCTGCTTCCCACTAGCTATCTGTTTTACATTTGGTAGTATTTATAAGTCCATGCCACTCTCTCACTTCGTCCCAGCTTACCCTTCCCCCTCCCCGTGTCCTCAAGTCCATTCGGAAGGCGGATTCTTAACCACTGGACCACCGGGGAAGTCCCCAGACATTCATTTGAAGTAGACTAAACTTGTCCAGCAAGTCCTTGGGAGTATCTTTCTAAGCTGTATTATCAAAGCAAGACTGCAGTCTCTTGTTGTGTATGGGGTCATCTGGTGGAATTCTATTCCTGTGGTTTGTTTTTTTTTTTTTTTTTTTTTTTTTTTTTTTGCGGTACGCGGGCCTCTCACTGTTGTGGCCTCTCCCGTTGCGGAGCAACAGGCTCCGGACGCGCAGGCTCAGTGGCCATGGCTCACGGGCCCAGCCGCTCCGCGGCATGTGGGATCCTCCCACACCGGGGCACGAACCCGTGTCCCCTGCATCGGCAGGCGGACTCTCAACCACTGCGCCACCAGGGAAGCCCTGTGTGGTTTGTTTTTGACTAGTGATTTAGCCCCTGTGGGTTGGGATGAAACATGGCTCTTTGTCTGTAAACTGACAATAGCCGAGTATTTTTTCAGGAAAATGCCTTAGATGCCACTTGGATTGAAGACCGTGTCCCATTTGCACGTTTTGATTTTTAGAGAAGCAGGCAAAACACAAGCAGCTGCCATTGCAAATAAGTGGAGCAGCCTCTGAGAAGGGAGAAGAAACACCCTTTTCAGCGCATTTGGGCAATTAGCACGTGGCCAACACGTTTGGTACCTTTTTGTTTAAGTTCATTTTGGAACTTTGTATTGCTTGACATTTTCTTATACCTAAAAATTTTTTTAAATTTTATTGTGGAAAGAACATTTAACATGAGATCTACCCTCTTAAATTTTTAAGTGTACAATATATTATTGTTGATTTTAGGTACATTGTTGTACAGCAGATCTGTGATGCTTATTCATCTTGTGGACTGAAACTTTTGTTTGACATTTAGTTACTCTGTGTTTCAGTATAATTTGATTGTTTTTTTCTAATACTCCTCACAATATTTTTTTTTAAAAAAAGGCAGCAGATGGCTAAACAATTTCTTACCTCTGTGACTTTCTCATCATCCTTCTTGCTAGGCAGGCTTCAGCCAAGGTATGTCATCTACTTCCTGATCTTCTATGTAAGACTTTAAGATTTTTTATGGGACCTGTAGTTGCAACTTATTCGGCGTCCTCAGGTCTTATGCACCAGAGGATCCACATATTAGAGCTTTACTAAAGGAAGCTCCTGGCCTAGATATACCCTTTTCTTCTTAAATTCCTTTCACTTGAACAGCAGCTACACTTGACTTAAGCGTAGTAGGAAACCTATATATTTATATATGGAACACCTATATATATGGGAAATGTGTGGATTTTTTTTCCTTCTTTATCTTCTTAGCGTATAAGGACTATGTCCTATTGTATGTGAATTTTTTTGAGGGGAGGGGATTTTTGCTGTCATTTTTTAAAGGTGATTTGTAGCCAGTTAGCAATTGTCTTTAGAGGAGAAATGAGGGAGTTTCTTCAGTCTTTTTCTTGGTGCAGGAGTAGTCAGGATAGCTGGTCTGCACTAAGAGAACATTTTATTATTATTCAGACTTTTAGGACTTAATTCTTTTGTCTAAGATTCCATCAGGCCAGCTCTTTAGTGAGTTCAACCAGTATTTTACATGGATTAATCCTGGAGCTCAGACTGTTATCATTCAGCATTCCTTTTTCTCTGTCTTCTTCCAGCGAGGCTCAGGGTTTAGAGCCAGAGGTGGTGTGTGCGTGTCTTTTTTCTCATTCTGAAACCCTAGTTTTAGCACTCTGTGGTGCTGGTGATGGAAAAGCTTGTTACACTTAAAGCCTCTTCCTGAATGTATTTTTGATGATTCATCCAATCATTTGACATTCACGATTTTACTTAGCTTTGGACATATTAAGTAACTCAGAATAATCTGGAAACAAATAAGTTCTTTAGTCTGCCTATGTATTTGATCTTCTAAAATATTTATACAAACATATGTAAAGTATATTATCCCATAAACTCTGTGGCTATGCATATGGCTGTGCATATTATGACAGTCTGGGAGTATGAAATTTAAAACTCCAAATGATTTTCATAAGTAATACATATTAGTGAACATAGTTCATTTTTTTAAACTTTTAATCTGTGATGCAAATAAGAAGCACCACAATTGATGCAGAAGATGGAAGTCCATTTTGTTGTATACTTCTGTACATACATGATGGGTGAAGACTTACTGGTGTTTATTTCCACCTATTTCTTACATGGAAATCCATACTTCAGTTAATTTGAGTTGCGCTGCACTTTCTTTGCTATTTGCTCCTTGTGAATTTGGCCTTCTATGTTATAATGTTTTAATTCAAGCATTTTCCTCTTCTCCCGTCTCACATCCAGAAGAGGTTGGCTGTGTTCTCCCCTGATACCACATGTTTTGGCCATGACTGAGTTTTGGCTGCTTGGCATCTTCAGAGTTTAGCTGTTGGTGGGTGGCCTCTGGGCTCTTTTTTCATGAAGAAGGTTGTGAGGAAGTTTAGAAATCAGAAGCCTTCTATGGGGCTAATCGGCAGCCCATTGCCATTCTTGAGGATTCTGATCATCTTTGATACCCAGAGATTAGACCCTTCTTTGGCTCGTACTGAGACACTCAAAAGTCATCCAAGTTGCAGCATTTTTTTAGCAGTGGGAGCACTTGGTTGTAGTTAGCAGGCCAGAATGAGCTATAAATAAATAAAACTCTACAGTGCTTGCTTCCTTCATGCAGGGTAGTCTGCTGATAAGATGCAAGCGTCTGGCATAAGAGAAGATTCTCAGCAGGTTTAAGTGCTTTCCTGTATCCATGGCTCAGCTTCTGGCCTCTGCTGTGTTATTTTGGCACTCTAGCCTTGGAAGATTGGAGAGTCGAGTTTAAAACTCTCAATATATCATTAGGGTAGCCCAAGGTCCCTTCTTGTCAAGGAAGACTAGCTGATTCCAGGGGGAAGGAAAAGCAGAATCTAGGGCACCTGTAAATCCCTGTAGTTTTGTGCTGTGGGTTTGTAGCTAATTATATAGCAGGCAATAGTAATATGTTGTAGCTCTGTTGGCATACTTGTTTCAGAAAGAGCAAAATCTTCCAGCAGAGCCAAGAAGGGGCTTTAAAGGGGCTGCCAATGAATGAAGCCACGATCATTTTATTGTAAACGAAAGCTCTGCAGTGGAGTCTGGGCATCTGAGCTGCAAGGAGGTGGGGGGGGAGATGCCAGTAGAAGTACATGGTTCAGATGTGTTCTACAGCTCTTGATCTGGATTCTCCTGCAGAAGCATAGTCGCACAGGGAGACCACCACTGGTCACAGCCAGTCAAATTGCTGTTTCTCCTATGGTACTGCTGTTAGTGACTGCTAGTAGGTTATTCAGCCGACCTCTTCTGATTCTGCTTTGCTGCCTGATTTCAAAAGATTTGCCCTATCCTGGCTCTCAGTTACAGCTTGATGTAACCACTGCTTGTTTGCATGCATCCCCATCATTTTCATATAGGGTCTTTTTCTTCCCTTCCAGTTAGAAGGCAAAAGAACCAGGAGCATTTTTATATGATAAAAGATTTATGTAGGGCCAGCTAGAATCAAGCAAAATGAAATTCAGCTGGAAGGGATGGTAAAAGGCTCAGAGAACTTGTGACTGCCAGAGAAGTTGGTGTTCCTTAAATAAAGAGGGTTCAGCCAGCAGGCAGCAACTCTGACTTTGCTTTCGTATTGAAACAGGCTCTCCAGCCATTCTAGGCAGGCAGGTCAGTAAAATCAGAGGTGACTTAATGCCGAGCACCTCAAAATTCAAAGGATTTCTCTTGTCCTTTTTTAAATTTAGTCAATATTGATGTGGAATGCTAGCCTCAGTAGCTGAGATGAGAAAATGCCAGGTCTAGATTCTGGTTTTTGACACCATATTTAGCAGTGTCCTTGGAAAGCTTCCCCTTTGGTTTCTCAGTGATCACATTTGTAAAATGGAGCTAATCTACTGGAAGGAAAATGATTCTAACATTTTTCACAACATTGTGAATGAAGATTCATCATCGTAAGTGCTCTGAAGAGCCTAAACAGGTGTCTTACAAGTGAATTTATACTCTTTTTGTATTTGAAAATGCAATTGATTGCCTTATCAGAGATTGAGAAATTTGATTATTTTTGCGTGATGAGTATGCAGTGAAATGTGGCAGATTTTATTTTATTTTTAGCTATATAAAGTGGGATATTTGACTCATACAATCTCTACGTTTGTTGGTTATTTTTGTGCAGACCACTGAGCTAGCTTTCTACTGTATCACAATAGTGTGCAGTATGCCACGTCGGTCATTTTCTTAAATTGATCAAATAGCCCCTGTATAGAGTTACAAAATATATAGATGATTGTTTTGGACGTGGCTAAGTATTTACCTGGTAGTAGAGAGTTTAACCTTCCTTCTCTGCTCGCCTCCCTGACAGACCCACAGAATCTTATTCTATTGATACCAAAGGGGATAAGCTGACTCTAAACTTACCTCCTAAGTGATTGATTTGAGGCCAGTCCTTTAAAAACTGGAGATGTTGGGACTTTTGTTCTTATCCCATACTGTGTAGATGGTGCATAATTCCTATAACAAAGCAGCAGGGGGTTTCCCGTGAGAGCTTGAGGATTGCTGATGGAGAAGGGCTGGCTTTTTGTTGGTGGTGTTCTTTTCAATTCAGGCCTTTTTCTGCTGAAAACTTGGCCCTCATCCTGTGAAGACTCCCTAAGGGATTAGAGTAGTCACAGAAGCAGTGAGACCATTTTATTAGTGTAAAATATTGGTTAACAGTTGAGAGAGACTATACTGGTTTTTAAATTCGAGAAACCTGGATGGAAGGAGCCTGAGATTGCTTTGGTTGTAGGGTTCTTCTCTCTGAACTGAGGCTTATAGTTTAGAGACTGCAGGTGGCCCTTTTCTTTAGACTCCTTTTTATATCTTAAAAGGAAGACTTTCCTATATTTTCATTAGCATTTACTGTTAGTTTTCTGCTTCTGCTCTAGAACCTCTGCGTACTTTTTGTTTGTTGATGAGGGCCAAGTGCATTATAACTAAGGACCTCTTGTAAAATGAAACTCATCCCCCTGAATGAGAGGCTCAAAGACTCCAAACAGCAAAGGTGCAGGTTTTTGCACCCGGAGGTGGCTCTTGCTGCCTTATGAATTTGCTCTGTGATACAGGTTTGATGCAAAGAGCATTGCTACTCCCAAATCACACGAGGTATACAGTGTGTGTGCAGCGATATGTCATAGTTCTTTATTTACATGGCCGGCTCAGTCTGTTCTGCTCCTTTCGCTGCCATGGAAAGTGCATCATTTTCCTCCCACTCTCCTCCTTCCATATACCGTCAGCACCACCCACTATGTTCTGCCCATTAAGTCCCCTGTGTGCCAGAAAACCCCAACAATGATTAAACGCTGATAAAAGAGTGTTAGAAGGTTAAGATAATCAACCCATCAGCCCCCTTATAGGACTCCTAAATTGTGGGTGGTAAGTATAGCTTTTCCCTTTTAACATTGAAAATAAGGGTTTGATTTTTTTTTTTTTTTTTTCAGTTGAGGAAGTGACTGAGGTCAAATTAAAGGGGGGAGAAAAAGCGTTGGTGTCAAAGACCAAAGAGAAGGCAGGAGACTTGCTTTTCACTTTCCATTCTTATCCTAGTCTTTCTTTCACGATTTGGAAATATTCTTTCTCAGGAAGTTCTAGGGCTAGCCAAATTTAGGTTAAGGTTTTATTTATGGAAGGCCTAGAGATTTTAAGCTTACAGCAATTTTTAAAAGTCATTATTTCCCTAAATTCATTTCACTTAAAGATTATTAATTAATTCATTTGTAACAGTCTATACCACTCTAGTCACAGAATCATTAATCATCACATTCCTGCATGCTTTTCAGTTCCTTTAAGCTCCTATGGCACAGAGTATACTCCTTTCCTACACCACCTCCTACCCCCATCCCAGCCCAGTCTACAGGAGGAAGAGCAGGGTTAAAGAGAATTAGAAAAGGGAGCTGGGAGCCCAGGTGCCCGGCTTCTTTTCTCTAGAGGAGAGTTTGTAGGTTCATCACACATCCTAGAAAATCAATTAAGGTGGGAGAGGCTGTGGAATCAACTTCTCTGAACCTCCTTATTGCATTTTTAGTAAAATAGGAACAAGTTAAGAAGATTCTCTAAGAATTTTGTCGAGAATTATATTTCTTGTTGAAGCTTAAGATAATATACCATATTATACAGCTTTAATTTTCATGAGCCTGTGGTTTATTCTTACTCTGAATTATTATTTTGTAATAGAGCTATAAAAAATACTCCATGGTAAATACATTTTGACCCTTTCCATCAACAGCTGCTGTGGTGAGGTAGGTCAGGAGGCGGAGGCACCCGGGGGGTTGAAGGGTAATGAGCACTTAATTATGTCTGCCGAATGCCAGAGCTGCCACGCTGGGGCTCCTCACGACTGGTCTGTATCTGCTCTGACAATTCTTTTATTATGGCTTGCACTAACCTATCAATAACTAACTGTGGTTGTTTAATTACAGAGGGAACATCCCCACGCTAAACAGGTACCGTATATTTAGTTTTTTTTGTTTTTTGTTTTTTCTCCAATTAAAAGCACCTTTTAGGAAAATCAGGGGAAAAAATAACACTACACTTGACAAGCTAACATGTTATCTTTCTGCTAGGGAGTCCTGAGCTCCCCTTTGGACATACTAAATTATTTTTTCTGTTTGGAAAACATGTCTTCAGCTTTTCTTCAGCCATTCAAAAAGCAGTGCTTGAAAAGCCTCAGTATGGAACAGCTCCCGTCTAGCTGTGTACAATAGGGGAATCCTCTGCCCGATGTTCAGCTTTGCTGTAAACATCTTATTTTGCTAAGTTCTCTGTTTGGGGCTTTCAGAGGAGAAACCCTTACAGTTACTCCTATCCTGGCAAATTGTTCATCAGTTTTTCAATTTATATTTTCTCTAATTTGCTTCTCCTTTTAGAGGAACACACATGCAGAAATAGCTGATCTCATGTTTTATCAGTTTGTTAGCTATTTTTCTATAAAGTGTTATGATGCTATGAAAGTCAAGTTTTATTTTAGACATGTAATGAGATTACATTGGAAGAGTGTATTTGAAGTTTTGATGTGTGTAGCCCTGTGAAACGTTTCCAGACCAGTAATAACACAAGTGGTATTTTAATATTTTGATTTCCTTCTGCTCCTGAGCCAAGCAAGGCAACACAATGCAAGTTTGAGAGGATAGCAATTGTGACTGGAATCCACAAAGTGCTTAAAGCCGTAACATGTTGGTGCTGACGTCTTTGTAGATGATCAGTTATTTGTTGAAATATTTATAGGCTTATGTTTATTTTGTCCCTCTCCCTTTAAATATTAAGTAATCAAAACTGTGTATAGCTTTTGGCATCCAATTTGGATGGGGAGAGGAAAGGGAGTGTTTTGTTTGGTCCTCTTGTCTGCTCTTGAAGAGTGGGCTTGCTTCACTCCTGCTTGCCTTTAGCTGTCCTGGTCCAAGAGCATAGTAGTGGGAGAAACTGAAATGTGGGCATTTCCGATGGGGTTCAGTTGAGTGAAAAAGATTCTTAACCCCATGTTTGCCTCAAGCATAGACTGTTAGCATCTTCAGAGGGGGTTTCCTTTAAGGGTATCTGGATTCTCTTTCCTGTCTAATGCCAGGCAGGAAGAAAAGATACAATGCCTCACAAACTTGCTCCTTTACTAAATATATTTGGTGATCCTAGAAAAGAATGATAGCACTTCTGAGTTCATACAGCTCTGAATCCCAGTTTCTAGTGAGCACCATGTGTAAGACTTGCTTGATGTGTGTTTCATTTGTCTGTTTCATTCATGGTATCAATGGTTTCATCTTCCACTCTACCTTCTAGTCCCTGGTACTGTCAAAGTTGAAGGACTTTTTCATAGTCATCATTTACCGAAGGAATAAAAACCGGGAGTGTCAGTCTCTAATAGTCTGTGTGAGCAGCACTCCCATTCTGTAAACAATTCCATTGCCTTTTATAATTACAGTTCGCAACAGAGTACGCTATGTACCCAGATCTGTAGCCCACTTTGCTGGCTCTCTTGCCCCCTGCAACACTGCAGGCAGTGCACTTCAAGGAGATTTTTGAGCAGCTCCCCAAAGTTCAAGTGCCATTGCCTTGCTCTGAACGTGCTTCAGATCAGTATGCCAGTAACATGTTGGGCAAGTCCTGGAGGCATCCTTTAGTTTGGTCCTTCCTAACAGACTGTCCTGATTGACTGGGCATCACAAACACTTTACAGTAGTATCTGTCAGTACATACTGCTGAGGTGCCTCAAGGAATATCCAGATTCATTATGTTTTTAGATTGAACAAATCAGTTCTCTTTGAGCATCTCCGTTTACACTTGTTTGTCATGCTTATACATACTTTGAAACCCATGCTCTGCCCTTTTGTATCTTGCTGGGATTCATTAAGGGCTTTCAATGAAGATATGTTTACTTTGGTCTAGAAATGTGTTTAAATATAAAAAAGGAAATTTTGCAAAACTGTCTCTCTTTCAAAAAGGGAGAAGCTATAATCCTCATAACTGCGCTCCCTGTCAGCCCATTCAAGGAAAAAATAGATACCTCAGTAAAGTTGCTTTTACAGATTGTTACTTGTTTCTCTCTGATGAATTGTGTTCTTTATGATTTACTGAGCCATTCCAAATGACTTAGAGTTGTTGATACGCATATATCTATCTGTGAATAATCTATTACAATTCCTAGAGAAAAATGCCTTAAGTGTTGCCTAGTTACAGCTCACTTGGCTTGTTTACATCCTTTTAAAAGAGGAGATGTTTTAAGGAAGGGGAAGATGCAGGATGGTTTTTAACCCCTATATGCTATTCATTCGTTAGACATGTCATGATGTCATGGTATTAAAACCACCATGATATTCCTGACAGTCCTTAGATTTTTATGTGGAGAAATTTGGGGGGGGGGTGATTGGTAAAAAATATGGTTTGTGTGAGGGGAAATTGCAGTGGAAGGGTTCATGTGAATCTAGCAAGATGGCCTTACCTATAGGTGGGTAAAAAACCAAACCTGCTCTGCAACCTGACCCTGCTTCAGTTTCCTCCCAGCTCCTTTTCCCTGGTTGACTCTTCCAGTCCTTGTTCCTACTCTCCTTGTCTAATGCACTTGATTGAATTACCATTTAGAATGTCCTTCTCCTCCAACCTCAACCACTATGGCATGACTCATGTAGCTAGTGTCAGCGACGTGCTGCTGGACAACTCATTCACTCCACCGTGTCAGCGGATGGGCGGAATGGTCTCTTTTCGGACTTTTGAAGATTTTGTCAGGTAAGGCACCATGGAACTGTGTCTATACAAGGGGAGCCTTGGGCATCTCAGCTTTGTTCCAAATGAATAGAGGTCCCCTGATTAGCCACGGGCCAGCTAAGGAGATGTAGCCCTTGCGGTATATGCTCTGGGAGAGGTGTAGGTCCTTCCCTTTCCACCTCTGTGCAGACTCTACAAGCCTCTACTTGTTATATGAGCCTGGTCAGAAAAAAAGAAACAAACAAAAACCATCTTTTTCTTAGTAGCTAACACAAGAAACTGTCTGCTCTGTGATGAGTGAAATGTCAGGAGAAATTAAACACAACACTAGAGTGAGCCCCACCAGAGACGATACATCTTTCGATTAAATGCATTCAGCATCTATCTCTTGATGTATACTGATGCATTACCCTAGGGGGAGGGGTAATTACGTTGGTGTGTCACTGCTCTAGTCCCAGGCTCTTTCAGTTACTTTAAGACCGATGATGACAGCAGCACTGCTCATATCTTACATATGAAAAAAACAAAACAAAAAAGCTTCAGATCATTCTTTTTTAAAAAGAAGAAATATATATGGTTTATTAAAGTTTAAACAATCCATCCTCCTAATTTCTGTCACTTGGTGAAATTTTGCATGTCACCTCTAGCCACTGGTGATTCTATTCAGTTGACAATTGAGTGCAGGGTAGGATAGATTATTCTTTTAGACAGAGCTGGCAATGGCAGCGTTAGTTTCCTGCCACTTAGATTTTCTGCCACTTGGGTTTTCATCGTGGCTGTTTCTTTGGTATTTTTCAGGATCTTTGATGAAGTGATGGGCTGCTTCTGCGATTCCCCACCCCAAAGCCCCACGTTCCCTGAGGCAGGTCACACATCTCTATATGATGAAGACAAGGTATAGTGTCCCCTTTGGGAGACTGCTTTGCTCCTTCAGATACAGGATTTGTACTATATACTCTCTTTCTGATTGTAGAACATTGTAGGGAAGAATTCATCTTTTTACCCTACTTTATATTATTTAATTTTATATGCCTCATCAAAGTATTTTTAGAAACAGGTGGAATATAAATTCTAACCTAAAAATAAAAACCACTGTATTAATCATGGAATCCATAGCGTAGAATGAGGCTGTCTATATCCATTGCAGCTGCCTCTAGGTCTCTGAATGTTGTTTCAAAGACTTGAGCTTTGATTGCTTTAATTCTTACTCAGTAATGGCTTGTATATTTGCAGAGCAGTGCGTTCGTAGTCTTCAAGGAATTGTGGACTTTAGATAGTAGAAAAAAATCGACATTTTGTTTAAAATTTTGTCCTTTTATTAAACCCTTCTTTCCCTTCTTTTCATTTCTCTGCAAACACATCCTGTTTTTTCCCTACCAGGTTATTTTCCCATGGTTTGATACTTCCACTGTTTAGAAATATGTTATATGGGAATATGTTCAGATGGCTTCTTTCACTCATTTTCCTTTATATTCTGTGAAGAGATATTGCAAATGGTTTCATTCCCATTCTATTGGTGAAAAAGTTGAGACATAGTGGTCTTCAAGTTCATATCAAGCCAAGATTTGGGGCCGCCTTTAGCTAATGCCTTTGCTGCCTTATTTTTTTAAAGTTAGGTGTCTTTATTTAATCTCCATTGTGGGTGTTGGGCAGTGGTTTCATTTTGCTTATTCATACTAGCAGAAAATGTCCTGTGGGCCATATCTGTCTTTCAGGTATCCTACCAAGTACTATAACTTCTCTCCATCTCTGTATTAGCCAGCCTCCTAATTTCCTTGCCTTGTGTTCTTGGGTTACAGATCCCCAGGGATGAACCAATTCACATTCTGAACGTGGCTATCAAAACTGACTGTGATATCGAGGATGACAGGCTAGCAGCTATGTTCCGAGAGTTTACCCAGCAAAATGTAAGTCCTCAGTTGGATGGAAACTGGTGATGGCCACTTTCCTTCTCGCTGTGTGTCATATCCATCCTTTTATCAGTTGCTACATATAAGGCCTATCACTGATAACGGCTATGTCTTTAACATAGTTCTGCTTGTAGGGGTAAAATTCCGAAGTGATTCAAAAGTATAAAATGCATATATTTTTTTATGTCAAGAAATTTAGACCTCAAATGTTTAAAATGTTTTAAGGAAGGGAAGTTGTATTCCTGAATCTTTTCCAGAGCTCCAGTCTGGAACTTCCAGTCACCTGCGGAATTCCTTTTGGTGACTTAACTCTGCATGTCTAGGCCCAAACTCCCTTCAGGCACCCTCTGAGCCCTTCCATCCCAGCCTTGAAAATATCAGTTATACTTCCATCCTCCTTGCAATTTTATGTCACTTGGATATCTTGTGTTGACATCAAACTCCATATAGTTTAAATGTAAATTCCTATCATTTTCCTTCCTCTTCTGGTCCCCCCTCTCCCCTATCAAAAAGCTAAACAAAAACAAAAAAAACCAAGTAACCAAACCCTTTGCCCCCAATCATGCAGAAATCATTGACTTCTTCCTTTTGTTTGCTGTTCCATTATTCTACCCCTCCTTTCCTACCCACCTTTCCTTCCTTCCTTTCTTCCCTCCCCCTTCTTTTCAGTTTTTAAATTTCCACTGCCATCTTTCTAGTTTATACCCTTCCTCACCTTATACCTGAGACACTGCGACAGGTTTACTTGTGATCCTCACCCTTCCCCTCCAGATAGTTTCCATTCTGCTCACTACCACAAAATTAAATGTCTAAAATGCCCCCTTACCAAGTTACTCTCCCACTCAACAGTGACTCTCTCTTGCCTTCAGGATACCTCCTTACCTTGATATTTGACATCAGCCTATTAATGAAGGCTAACAATCTAGCCTTTGCTGTTCCATGAAAAGACCTAAGTCTTTATCTCATCTACCTTGTTTGCTTGATCTCTTCTACTGCCCCTTATCTGGAATGTTTTCCTCTTTCATTCTTTCTTCCCTCCCTCCTTCCCTTCTCTCGGCCCCCCCTTCTTTCTAAATCCTGCTTGTTTTAAGAACTGTCTCAAAATTTCCCTCTTTTATGAGGACTTCTCTGCGTAGCCCTAACTAAAATGTATTCTTCTCCCTTGAATTTCTAATTGGTCAGCATAAATTGATTAACAATAATAATACTTTTTATTTTTAAAGACTGTATAAATTTTTTATTTGCACCTTACCACAGTCCCACGGGGTTAGATTAGTCAGGAATTATTTCAATTGTACATCTGGGAAAAAGCTCAAGCTCGAGAGATTAAGGCCCTTTAATCACCAGCTGGTAGATGATAGAGCAAAAACTAGAATTTAAGGCTTTGATGCCAGCTCTACGGGGCACAGATCTAGGTGCTTTAGTAAATAATACATTCCTAGCCCTGAAGATGCTTAGAGTCTAATGTTTAAAGTGATCATCTACAGTTATATTTCATTACGATATATGATAGTTGCCAAAGTACCCTTCCTCAACTGCCCTTAATGACAAGACCTATGTGTGTTCTTTGAATGGAAAGCACCTAGTGTGTAGTGCTTGTCATAAAGAAAGAACTCAATAGATTTTTTTTTTTTAGATGTTGGGGGTAGGAGTTTATTAATTAATTTATTTATTTTTGCTGTGTTGGGTCTCCGTTTCTGGGCGAGGGCTTTCTCTAGTTGTGGCAAGCGGGGGCCACTCTTCATTGCGGTGCGCGGGCCTCTCACTATCGCGGCCTTTCTTTTTGCGGAGCACAGGCTCCAGACGCGCAGGCTCAGTAGTTGTGGCTCACGGGCCCAGTTGCTCTGCAGCATGTGGGATCCTCCCAGACCAGGGCTCGAACCCGTGTCCCCTGCATTAGCAGGCAGATTCTCAACCACTGTGCCACCAGGGAAGCCCCTCAATAGATTTTAAAAAATTTAATTCAGCAGTATAAACAATTAGTGCCATAGACATTCACATCATTTATCGCTAATGGTTGATACCCAGGAAAAGATGGTAATTTTATGCTTAATGTGTGTCATAGCATTTTCCCCATGATGCTGTCACAGCACATGAACTGACTGTGGGATTGTGGTGAGGAAAGGTCCTTCCAGAGAAGTAAAAGTAGGAGTCATGCCTCGGAATTTTTCTTTAGAAGAGAAATCTAACTTCCTTCTTGCCCTTGACTCATGCATGACCACATAAAATTAACCTGAGACCAGTGACCAAGGTGACCTTACTTGGAAGAGTCCTAATGTTGCGCATGGCTACTAATGCTGTCGCTTGATGGAATAATCTATGAGAGTTCCTTCCCAGGTTTTGAGGCACTAATTGATTGTTTTGACCTCAACTTTAGGCTTTTTATTACCCTCAGTTCTAAGTGACATATATCATCACACCTTGATTTAAAGAGGCAGTTTCTTCATTTTCACTATGTATATTTGTAACATTAATTGATGATAAGAAATTACCTTTTTCCTTTACTGAACTTGTAAACTGAGGCATAGAGAAACCCAGAGTCTGCCTGTGGCTGTTCAGTAGGGAAAGGGTAGACGGTGCCAACATTCCAAGCTTGAAGAAGCTATTTAGTGCATCACGTGCCGTGCTTACCCAGGCATATTAGGCATTTTCACCTACTTGTTGTGAAAAAAATATAAAACAGAAAAGGAAGCAAAAGCAATTTTTAAAAAAGCTGAAGTGATAACTAGTTTTGTTTTTCACTTCATGATCATGCTCCTAGCAGTTTAGAAAAAGTTTTTTTTTTTTAAGCACACATTAAACTATCAAATAGGTTGATCCAAATTGTCCAAATAATCTTCTAGTCCCAGCATGTCTTTTTTTCTCTCATAGAAATTAGGGTCATATATTTGTAAATGACTTGTGGAGGAGATTGAAGCAGCCAGTGTAAATGGAGTTTCTCCAGGTGCTGACGCCTAATCGCTGGGTAATAGCTGTGGACTTGCTGTGAGACCCGCATTATTACAATGTAATCAGAATCCTGTTGCTCTGCTGTTATTGTCAGCCACTTGTGGAATTTTTAAAGCAATAACAATTTTGATTTTAAATTATGGCATTATTAAAGTTATTTTCTTCCCTGGCCAGAACATAACTATTGATGCTTGTCTCTGAAGGACTTGGCTGTAGTGGAATTCTTTGTTGGTGTCAGAAGAAATGTTTCTGTTCCTTGGCACACTGAGAGTCAGAGAAACACAAACCACCCCACCCCACCTCTTTCTTCCTCCCTCCCTCTCCCTTCCCTCCCTCCCTCCCTCCCTCCCTCCCTTTCTTCCTTCCTCCCTTCCTCCCTTCCTCCCATCCTCCCTTCCTCCCTTTCTTTTCTTATACTACAAATACTTGGTTATTTACCCTAATGGGTATGATACCAATCTTTTTTTTTTTAATTAATTAATTTATTTTTGGCTGCACTGGGTCTTCGTTGCTGCACGCAGGCTTTCTCTAGTTGTGGTGAGCAGGGGCTACTCTTTGTTGCGGTGCGCCGGCTTCTCATTGCAGTGGCTTCTCTTGTTGCGGAGCACAGGCTCCAGGCACACAGGCTTCAGTAGTTGTGGCACATGGGCTCAGTAGTTGTGGTTCGTGGGCTCTAGAGCACAGGCTCGGTAGTTGTGGCGCATGGGCTTAGTTGCTCTGCAGCATGTGGGATCTTCTCGGACCAGGGATCGAACCCGTGTCCCCTGCATTGGCAGGCGGATTCTCAACCACTGTGCCACCAGGGAAGTCCCCCAATCATTTTTAAATGTAGTTAAACCAAAACTTATTTATATATGACCTGGGAATTTATTATTAGGAAATTAATTTTTTCCAGTTATCTTTTGCTTATCCTGTTAATTTTGTTACTAAGCAACGCCATAGTAAAAAAGGAAAAATAAGAGGAAATGGTCCAGGGATGTGCTTGTTTATGAGGGATAGCCAATTTAGATTTAAAAACTATATAATATCAAGAAAGTTAAGAATTGGCTTATGGATATATCTCTCGGTTAAAGAATGTGATAAAATTAAAGTCCGGGTGTAGGTTGTGAAAGTCCACATATTTTTTCTATTTGTGTTATTCATGTATGTTTTCAGGTCATTCAGTGGGTGGGATTGCTTTTCTACTTGCTGCCATGTAGCCCCTCTTTATTAGGGACCTTTAAGAGCATGTCTTTTACTTAGCTCATTAATCTGTTTCTTTGTCTCTGCCTTTTGAGATGAGAGAGCAGTACAGGATAGAGGAAGGCTTAGAACCAAAGGCCCAAGACTCACGTAAGGGGCTGTCTTGAAACTGCTGGTCTCTTCTAATATATTGCTTGCCTGTACCAAGCGGAAGTATGAATAATCACTAAATTTAAAAGCCTGTTAGACATTGTTTTTAACAACTTTTAAAGAGAATCTTTTTTAAAATACCTTCATATAAAGTAGGGAGGAAATGTTTTAGAGCTGAAAAGGTTAGGATTTGTTAGGTCGAATTCTGGGAATGCTGTATCAGATGGTAGGTGATGTCTATAGTCTAAATAACAGTTTAGTACTTGAATTTTCCGTTTTATGGAAATTCTTCTTTTCCCTCTACCTGATTTCGTTTAGCTTCTATATCAGTATTGATCTTCACATTTAAATACAAGCCCACCAGTGTAATTTCTATAAGCAGAAATTGTGTTAAGATCTACCTTGATATGTATCAGTCCTTAGAGAATTTAGGTGGCCTCATGTGACCTTTTCTCCTCCAGAGTTCTCTTTCAGTTTTGTCCAGGTCAATATTTAAAACCTGTTCTGTAAGTCTTATTCCCAGGAGCCAGGTTGAGATTTGTTTACTTGCAAATTTGAAGATACTGAGTCAAGACATAGATATCCAAAACAGTGCTTAGTGCGATCACAGCCTTCTGAGGACTGAATGGGCTAAAATTTAGGATGAATGGAGATCTCATCTAGCTTCTGTTTTTGCATGTTTGTTTGTAGAAAGCTACCCTGGTTGAGCATGGGATCCGGCGCCTTACTTTCCTGGTTGCACAAAAGGTATTGGCATGTGAATTATGCATCTCTTTAATATTTCTTATGCTGCTGCTAGAACTTTAAAAGTGAAAAATGGAATTATAATCATATGCTTACTTGTAGAATTTATGCAAAGAAATAACTGTTTTGGTATAAATTTAATCAAGAAAAAGCATTAAAGTCATCACCTTTTACTCAACTGGTTTTTAATTTTATTACTAATTGCCCTCTTCTTCTGTTTTTCCTTCCTTTCTGTCTTTTATTTGAAAGGATTTCAGAAAACAGGTCAACTATGAGGTGGATCAGAGATTTCATGTAAGTAAGAGCAACAGTGGTGAAAGATTACTTACTGTTTTATCTGTTACCTGCTGATTATTTAGAAGGGCTGGTCTGATGTTTGGTCCCTCTTCTTTGAAAAAGTATTATAATGAATATTCAGTTCTTCTATAGCGTATTCAAACTAAAGGGTTTTTTTCCTCCTCCTTTTCTACCCTATAATGAATTCTCAGTATATGTCTGAGAAATAGTTAAGAATGAGCACATGCATTTATCCAGATGAATAAGGTAGAAGCAGGAGCTAACTACTAATTTCTTCTGTGCACACAGCGAATCAGTAATCAAGGACTGCCAATCGTACTTGGGGTCTTGGCTTCTACCAAAGATGGATTCAAGTTCTGTTATTGAGAACTGTCAGTTTTGAAGAACAATCACTTATTCTTAACAGAACCCAAGTTGGTGTTTTCATCTTACATTAATTCTAGGAGGAGGAAATAAATAAAAATTAAGTTGCTTTTTCTCCCATTTAACTGAATTAACTACTAATATTTATGAGTTTAAAATTTTTATTGAAAAATTTTAATAAAGCGAGCTAAGTTAATAGCCTGACATCTGAACTGTGGTGTATATGTGTATGATCATACGCAATATGATTATAGCAGTGAGGTCAAAAATCCAGTTTGCAGTCAAGATGTCATTCTCCAAAATGGCTGATCGGAGTCACAATATCTCTTTAAAAATTGATCCTAACGTGGTGAAGTAAGATTCCAAAGGATATTAAGAAGTCTTAATATTTCTGATGAGAATTTTATTTTGTTTTTAGCAATTAAGATGATTAAGTTAGTTTTCAAGCCCTGCTCAATGGCAATAATGAAGATAACATTTGGGATGCTGGAAGGGACTTCCTAAGCTCAAGGACCTGTGTGTGATTGCTTTTATTGCCCTTTTGTTTATTAGGTCTCTAGCACTTGACATTTTGTTTTCCTTCTCACGGTTCACCTTGTTGGTCTAGTCTATAGAGAAACAAGAGAGCCTAGCCTGCAGGATAAAGAGCTAGGATTTTCTAAAACGCTTTAGGAAATGTTGTGGACTCCACAATGCCCCTGTGTTATTGATGTCAGGAAATCAAGCAGAGTGCAGATATAGATCAATCAATAACTGTAGATAGGAAACTGGAGGCAGTGGAGAAGTATGAGGAGCTTAAAGAGAACCCTGGGGCTTTAGGAAAAAAAATAAGGAGCTTAGAGAATAAAATTGATACTTGGGGATAGAGTATGAGAGCCCATGAATAAAAACTATAGCTGGTAGATGCTGATCAGAACTCAGGTAGATATGCTGGATCTGGGAAGAGTATTGGGCTAGGTTCTTTAGTGTTAATGTGATTTTTTTTTTTTCTTTTGTAACTGACTTTGGAATAATGCATTATTCTGGGGAATAATACTGAATTTGTAAAATTGTTTTCCTTTTTCCTAATGGTTCAGACACAGTCTTTGTTTCTATAGCACATGAACTGGTTTTTTATAATAAGCATTCTATGATAAATTAAAACTCTCCACTAAAATTTTTTTAAAGCCAAAGCACTTAATTCTCACGGACATTGTTTTTTTTTGTTTTTGATACTTTCTATCTTTGAATCTATATCCTGTCCTAGAATACATCTATAGATTTAAAACATTTTTTCTCCCTGCTCTCTTAATATTTCTGGATTTAGGTTGAATAGGGACATGTCTAAGCAAAATCTGCTAGGAAATGAGCCCAGCAGGGGGTCTTTCTGGGACTCATCGCACAGTTTCTATTTGTAGTGGCATCAAATGGGAAATCAGTTAAATTATCAAGTGACTTGATTTGTCATAAGTGTAGGAAAGGTTGTTTTAGGACGTAGAGAACATTAAGGTTTTAGGTATGGACTGGATTTGCTCTGAAGAATTGGATGGCTGAGGAGTTGGGGTGTTTTTATGTTAGGCCCCTGAGAAATGATTAGCGGTTACACATGGGGCAAGGGCAACTATTACTGAACTCTGGCCAGGATCTTCAATATCCAGGAATCCTTGGCAGGAGTTGTACAAATCTGGGGCTCACTGTCATGGTGCTGCTCTGAGTTCCTCTGCTGGTGGTAGCTTGAAGGACGCTTAGTCTCTGTCACGTCATCTTGTGTGCTTCGCCCATAGTTAGTATAGTGTGAAAAAGTGGAAGCTTTCTGGAAGTGTTAGAGATGAATCCCTTGACCTCTCTGGCTTCTTGGTAATCCACTGTGATGTATGCAGCCTCCCCTGTTCTACACTGCGAAATCCCTATATTATTGAATAGAAGAGGGAATGTGCGCAGGAAGGGGCAAGGAGAGGAGGAAGGTTACCAAGTTTGGTTCAAGAACAACATTGGCTGGTGTGGAAGGACGCAGCCGTGCTGTTACATAATCATCGTCTCTCAGACTGCTTCAGAACCAGAACAAGGCAAAAGAGGGCCAGACCGCATTGGGGTTCCTAGAGAGTGTGTTTATTGTTAGGTGTTTGTTCACATGCCAGCGAAGGCTGGAATTATTTCCAAAACTTAGTTGTTTAATCACCACAGTCCCCAAAGAGCTGTTCAGCTGAATGTCTGCTGCTGCCTAAGTCTCTTGGTTCTACGTGGAGACTGTTCTGAGCGGGCAGTAGTCACCAGCATTAAGGAGGCTTGGTGTTGAGTCTGTTTCCATAACCATCTAATTAAATCAAGTACCCATAATGGGACTTGCATAATTGCTTAACATTGATTATTTAAACAGAAAGTTTGAGGAAAAACAAGTCTAGCCTTGTAAATATCTTCTTCATATTAAAAAAAAAAAATTGTAGCCTCGAAAGCAAAAGAACAGGCTCTTTGAATTTCTGCAGCTATATAAGCTGCAGTTCTCTAGTTTTATGAGTATTGTCTTTATCCGTTTCACTCACATTTCACATCTAGAATTCCAAAAAGTGCAGCAGAAGGTGTTTAATTGGAATATAAGTATTACTTTATGAAGCTTTCCATATTTTTTCCAGCAAAGTTTTGTTAAGGATACTAAAATGCATATTTCTCGGATTTCTTACCCTTTGCCACCTAAACAAAGCATTAGGTCTAAACCACGTGATGAGATTCCAAATCACTTCTTCATCTGTAAGTTTCCTTTTGTTTCTTGTTTGTAAGATTTCATGAAATTTTTAAAAATTCTGCTGTAAATCACCTAGGAGATAATTGCAGTTTTACTGATTTTATGTGAGTGACTCCCACTTTAAATGTTTTGGATCGTTTGCGCCTGAAGGAAGAGCCCGCTATTGAAAACAGTTATCATGGTTAGTAGTTCATTTCTTTAAAAATAATTGATATGTCAATTATATCTCAATAAAGCTGGGAAAAAAATGGTAGTTCTGTTTGCTAGTGGATCAACTATTTGTTTTTCAGAAGGTTTGGTTTGAGATTTTGTTTTAATTACAGTCTATATAATTAGTTCTCAGTGTGTTGAGGTAAAAGAGAATTGCACCAGCAAGCTTCCAATTTCTTCATCTCATTAGGTTTTTAACACGATTATTAGTATCATAATCAGCTATGATGTTTTCTGTTGCAGGTTTTCACATTCTCTGATTTGCAGGGTGTCTTGATTGGCTAATTTAGGCAAATTATTTTGATTGTCCTGATGATGGTTGGCTGATTAGAACACAGCAGGGGTATAATTTCTTCCTGAGAAATGTTGCATTCTTTTGTTTTTTGGTACCAGCACACTAAGAGCGGTTTTATTTGTGTACATTCAATTATGATATTTGCCCATAACACTAGTAGAATGCCTGGAAAGCAATTACATTACTGATGGAATAAGCATGAATGCTGTTAGTGGAAAAATTGGCCACGTGAGGATGTGGTAGGATGAAGGAATTTATTAAAACTACAGAATCAGACTTTTGGATTTCTTCTTTTCTGTGTTTTCTGTATTTCTGTGATTTTTGAATGCCAAATAAAAGCGACTTTCTATAAAAGTCCTCAGACTTTCTTATCTCTTGAAGAATTGTTCATTAATCCTGGTTTCCCGTTGCATGGAAGTTCTTGCCATCTTCTGTTCTGAATGCTTCATGCTAAATTGAGGACTTTACTGTGGAGCTAAAAATTTATTCAAAAGTTTAAGAACATTTGTTCATGTCATCTCATAACACCTTTTTTCTTTTTGGCTGTGTTGTGTCTTCACTGCTGCGCGGGGCTTTCTCTAGTTGCGGTGAGCAGGGACTTCTCTTGTTGCGGAGCATGGTCTCTAGGCGCGCGGGCTTCAGTAGTTGCGGCACGTGGGCTCAGTAGTTCTGGCGCACGGGCTTAGTTGCTCCGCGGCACGTGGGATCTTACCAGACCAGGAGTCGAACCTGTGTCCCCTGCATTGGCAGGCGGATTCTTAACCACTGCGCCACCAGGGAAGTCCTCATAACACCTTTTCTTAGCTAACCTTAATGAAAGTGATTTTTCTGATTGGTAGTCTTTGCCCACCTCTGCCAAGAATTCGTCAGTCTTTTTCATTATTTGTAGTAAAGATATTTATTTCCATTCACTTGTTTGCTTTTTGTGCCTTTCAGTTACTACACATTTTCTTAATTGCATTAGTAGTAAATAAAATGTTTCTTGCTTACTTTTGTTATGTTTTTGAAGGAAAATCATTTTGTTCCTACCACTATACACACTTGAGTAAATGGCATACTAAATAACTATTTTAGTTAACTAATTAAAGTTATGGAGGAATAGAGGAGTGTGTGCTTGAAAGATTGTATCATTACTTTTCTTGACTTTTCTTTCAGAAAATTTCATGGAAGGACTTTGTTACCCTTCCTTTTTTGACTTGTGTTACTTTTTAGCTAATGCTCTGAAAGCCATACCTCTTGAGAATAAAACCAAAACAGAGACTATATAAAGCCCTGAGCATGAAATCTACTGACAGTTCAGCTCAACATCTTCCTGCTTAACCTTGAAGTCATCCCCATGCTCTTCATTATCATTCAGGGGGAATTAGAGAATTATTTAGGACAGAACACCATCAGTACAAGATCAGTGCTGTGTAAATCCACTTTCAAAGGGCTTTTAAAGACCCAAGCCTGGACAAGTGGTTTCCCAGCCTTGCTAAACAAGCTCCTAGAAGCCTATTAAATGCCATTTTACAGTTAAAATGCCAAGGAAAATGTAAAAAGATTTATTAACTGTGCAAGGTTTAGTTAAGGTGAAGCCTAAGACCTGTGGAAAGTATTCAAGTTCTCCATCAACTCAAGAGCCACAAGTTTTGCTTTGTTTTTTGCTTTTTTTCTTTAAAGTTTTAATTTCTGGGGTTTTTGTTTTTTGTCTCATGAAAGAGAAGTCCTCTAAATAAGGAATTTGGATTAAAATAAGAATAGAGAGACTTCCCTGACGGTCCAGTAGTGAGGACTCTGCACTTCCACTGCAGGAGGCTCGGGTTCGATCCC
>NW_020174560.1:7984487-8007211 GCF_003031525.2 Neophocaena asiaeorientalis asiaeorientalis | reverse complement strand
GTGGGGGGGAGGGGGTGAGGAGACAGGGAGGGGAAGAAGAGATAGGTGACACCCTACACTTAAGAGGTAGAGATGAAAGGGCACAGGCTCTGGCATTAGACAGACCCAAGTTCACCTTTGGGGGTCACAATACTTTCCTAAGAGGTTGTTGAGAGCACTCGGCGGTCAACACATGAGAGCGCCTGCCACCTACAAGGCTTTCAGTTCATGTTTCCTTCATGGTTCCTGAAGTTCATTGAGGGGTATGTAGGCAGCTAGTCCTGGTCTCTCTGCCTCGTACCAATAAGTGTTTGGTTACATTGCACTCATAATGAAGAAGATTCCTTAGTAAAACCTCCTATAGAGGCAAGTAGTAATGACTTGATTCCAGCACTGCCAGTAGAGCTTCCCATCTGAGAAACAGGGGTATTTGGTGTTAATAAGTTAAATTTCAGAAACGAATGGACTCTGCTAATTGAATTCATCTTTGTTAATTACTAAGGTTCTGGTAAATTGGTTGCTTTCTTGTGTAATGCCCTGCAAAAGAGCAGTAAGACCTAATGATTACACGTTCACTAGCTCCACCCCATTCTTTCCTATACATATAGTGGTATGAACCAAAGTAACATCTTGCACTTTTCTTTGTCTTGAAATGTCATTGTTTAAACCTTTGAAATTGTTGACTTAAGAGTGAATGAGGAAAAAAAACATGGATTGGGGACTCTATGCTGTCTGGCTAGTTTACATTTTAAGAGTTTCTTAAGGAGAAACTTGGGAAATCAGTCCAGTAAGTACTATTGCAGTGCTGCAGAATTCAGGTGTATTGGTCTTATTTGCCAGGTTCTGCCAAGAGCAACACCCAAGAAGACTTTTTCCACTTGGGAGATGAAAAAATACATATTTTTTCTTTCCCTAGAAGAGGGTAGCTATTAAAGTTAGGTTAATATATGTGGTGGTTCTCAAATTTGTAAGTGGGGTCAAAGTGATGGTTACCCAGAGGATCATGCATATTCCCCAGGCTAAGCCCAGGTAAGGAACATGTTTTCTAGGCACTTGTCTTCTAGATGCTTGACAGTTTCTGTACTATGTATTTGTCCCCAAAGAGCCATATATATGAAGGACTGACACATTTCCCCCACTTCTTTAACACAGAGAGAATTCCCTAAGTTTTTCACATTCCGAGCAAGGGATAAGGTAAGAACTGATTTTTTTCCTCTTTTTTTTTTAAATCTTTGTTTTTTCCTTAAAAGCCCAAGAGTAGCTTATCTTTGCCGTATTTCTTGCCATTCTCCTTCCTCTAATTGAACGTATGCTTCCCTTTGCCTTATATGTGTCTTAGAACTAATAAAGGCTCCCTTCTGAAAGAGTTTGGTTTAGGAAACAATCAAATGTATTGACCTACCCAAAGAAAGTGATAACTTTCAAAATCATCTCTATGCCTTAGGATAATCCTAATGATGTAATAGTAGGAATATTCTTGTCACCCACGGACAGTTCGTTTATCCTCAGGTCTTATTTATGAGCATTTGTTTTTCAGTTTTAAAATATAAAATTTCAGACCATGTTGGTTTCTTCCTACTACCAGCTTATGTTTTTGGCTCTCTCTCTCCATTCACTCAATGGACATATACCCTTTACATGTCTAGTTTCAACAAAACATACAGTAAATGTCAGTACAACTTTTAAAAAAGGTAGGTAAATAATTATGTATGGATATAGGATGTCCAGAGCCAAATATCTCTATTTTTAAAAATTGTATGTTTGTTTTCCAAGTATTTACTATGTCCTTTTTACTCTGCCAGAAATGATAAGAGTATAAGACCTGCCCGTAAGCGTTTTAGACTAGTTGGGTAAAACGGAAATATTGGTATGTGAAATAGATATTAATGTGAAGCAGTCTGGTTTACTGTTTTAAAAAAATGAATTATGAAGGCTTTAAATGCTACAGGAAATCTGAGGGAATTGGTGTTTTTTGTTTGTTTTTAATGGAGAGCATCACCACTTGTAAAAGCGTCAACGATGAAAGCTTGCAAAGTAAACAAGGACTTTAGTGCCTAATCTTACGTAAGCTCTAGCATTTTCCTTGTATGTAGCTCCTTTTTTTTTTTTTGCGGTACACGGGCCTCTCACTGTTGTGGCCTCTCCCGTTGCGGAGCGCAGGCTCAGCGGCCATGGCTCACGGGCCCAGCTGCTCCGCGGCATGCGGGATCCTCCCAGACCAGGGCACGAACCCGTGTACCCTGCATCGGCAGGCGGACTCTCAACCACTGCGCCACCAGGAAAGCCCCTATGTAGCTCCTTTTTTGACTCACTGGCACATCATGGCTTATGTTTATATTTTTAAGCATCTGTTTTACATACACTTTCATAATATAATTTTGTAACTGCCTTTTGTGAGCTGTTTTTTCTTGCGTTCAGTTTGAGGAAGATCGAATCTACCGTCACCTGGAGCCTGCCCTAGCTTTCCAGTTAGAGCTGAACCGGATGAGAAATTTTGACCTTACTGCCATCCCGTGTGCTAATCACAAGATGCACCTGTACCTTGGAGCAGCCAAGGTGGAAGTGGGCACAGAAGTGACAGACTACAGGTTCTTTGTCCGTGCAATCATCAGACATTCTGATCTGGTCACCAAGGTGGGTGCTGTACTTTAATGGGAAGTTATCCCTGAGGGAAGGGACAGAGAAACAGGCATGGGTCAAAATCAGGTTTTCCTCTCTTGAATCAAGGCTCTTGTTCCCTTTCGTCCTACTCTCCAATAACCAGCAGAAGTGTGAGAGTCATTTCTCTCACAGAAGTAAATATTCCATGTAATGAAGGGCTTTTTCCCCCTTTAATTTAAGTTGTCTTGGTAATGGAAGCATGATAGTACTTGCTTGAGAAAATGAAAAAGCATGCTAACAGAGAAATCACAGGGAAGGTTAGAGGATGATAGAGGATAAGGAGAAAAGTTAGAGGTGACCCCATCGTAAACCTGTCTAGAGGTGGGGTGCTTTCTGTACATAGCAAGGTGCTTGCTGGTGTGTTAGTTGTTACTGCATCCTATAGCTGTAACCTTTCTGCAGTTTTTCCTTTCTAAACTGCTCTGTTTGCCATATGTGAGATATAACCCTAGTGGGGTTACTGCTCTGGGGATGCCCAGCATCTCCACCTGTTGGAAGGAAAGGATACATAAGAGGCAGGAGGAAGGTCTGGCAGGTCTTTATCTGACCCTTGCCTGCCCCTGCTGCCTGTGATCATTGGGTTGACCCTAGGGAGAAAGGGAAGAACATCTGCAGCAGGTGCCTTATGACTTGTGACATGCTACTGCTTAAGTATGTATAACAGTTTCTCCACACTCTCTCCAGCATTTATTGTTTGTAGATTTTTTGATAATGGCCATTCTGAACGGTGTGAGATGATATCTCATTGTAATTTTGATTTGCATTTCTCTAATGATTAATGATGTTGAACATTCTTTCATGTGTTTAACAGCTGTTTCTTTATTGCCTCTTTTAAAACACATTAATGTTGGTGGTGATTTTCTTTCCTGCATAGGAAGCTTCCTTTGAATATCTACAAAATGAAGGGGAGCGGCTGCTCCTAGAAGCCATGGATGAGTTGGAGGTCGCTTTTAATAATACAAATGTCCGGACTGACTGCAACCACATCTTCCTCAACTTTGTGCCTACAGTCATCATGGACCCTTCAAAGGTACATTTCTCCTTAGCTTCTCTGCCAGCACTCGCCAACACAAGCAGAGAGATTCATTCATATTTCTTTGCACTTGGACCTGGAAATAGGTACTCTCGGTCAGCTGATTGAACACTTGATCTTTAAAGTTTACAGAATGCTTGTAGGACTGGGTTTCTGGGATGGAGTCAAAAATGTGCTATTAACCATTGAAAGCAGACCCCCAAACTGAAGGTGGTACGATGTTAATAATGCTGGTCACTTATTTGCAGTAGAAAAATGCAAAACTTCTTCCTCTTTTTCTGTTGGTACCTGTTTTATGATATTTGCCGTGATAGCAGTCCTATTTTATTTAATTCCCTAGGATTTCTCATCTGGAATAACTAACTTTGCTATTATAGGGCATTTTGGCAAAATTACTGCTTCTTTTCACAGGTTACCTGGTGGCCTTAGGGAAGTAATACACCTTCCCAAAGTGTCTAACTTAGTTCTCTTTAGTAATTTTCCATGGAGAGAGAATTTGGTTGATATGGAATTCGCATATATTTATGTATGTTTTCTTCCCTGAGGCTCTATTCTAAAATGCATTCCATATAATTTAAGGAAGGAAAACAAGGTGATTCTGTACTTGACCTTTTATCTCAGGTGTAATAAAGACAGGTTGCTCTCTGTTTCTTTTCTCTCTAACCTTTTCATGCTATTTTGGAATTTGAATAGGAGAACCCTTTCTCCTATTGTAGGCATGGACTTTTGCTTTTTGAACTTAACATCTAAGACCTGAGAAATCGTTTTCTACTTTTTTTCTTCAAGACTCCAAACTACTGATGGGTTGCTTTGTCTGTCAGGAAAGCCAAGGGCAGGACTACTCATTGAGTTTCATGAAGTCTCATCATCCAGTTTAAGTAAAGGTTCTCCTGGGCATTCTGGGACTGATGAAACTAGAAGACTTAAAACGTGCCCTGGACACTATATAACTATATATATTTGTAGATATGACCTATCATTTCTCAATGAGTTTTTGCTATCAGCCTCTCTGTTTCCACTCCAGACACTCATATGCCCTGGCTCTGTCTTTCTAATCATAGATAGCTGTCAATTTCCTGTATATAGAGATGTTGACTTTTGTTCCCTCGAAAAAAGAATGGATAGATATCTCTTGGTTAACAAGCAAGTGTGGGAATAGAGATGTTAACTCCTTGAAATCCATTCTAAGAGCAGAAAAAAACTACAAGGGTGGCACACACTTCTGAAGAGCCACAAGAGAAGGGTGGTATGAAATTTTTTTAAAAGATGTTCTGGGCTTCCCTGGTGGCGCAGTGGTTGAGAGCCCGCCTGCCGATGGAGGGGACGCGGGTTCGTGCCCCAGTCTGGGAAGATCCCACATGCCGCGGAGCGGCTAGGCCCGTGAGCCATGGCCGCTGAGCCTGCGCGTCCGGAGCCTGTGCTCCACAACGGGAGAGACCACAACAGTGAGAGGCCCGCGTACAAAAAAAAAAAAAAAAAAAAAAAGATGTTATAAGAACTTGAGAAAGGATTTTAGAGAGATACTTAATTTAAGAAAACATTAATTTTGAGTAGTATGTCCTAGCTGCATGTAGCGCTATTGGAAAAAAATTCTTTTTTGCTTTAGTATGTCAATAAGGAAAAATCACATCTAAGGCCATTTGGTTAAAATAACTCGCCAACCCCTGAAAACTAGGGGCACTAAGCTGTCTTGATATAAAGCTTAGAGCAACGAGGGAACATCTTCCCCATCTACTTAAGTCTCAGTTGGACTTGGCAGTGACCAAGTTTCAGAGCTCCGTTTAGAGAGAACATTCTAGCACCACCTACAAATTGCCTTTCTTTAATTTGTGCAATTTACCAAGAAGCATATATTATAAAGTTTAATAAAATTGTATGGAAAAAAGTTCATGGTGGTAATTGCTATGCTGATTTAAGGTCCTGAAAGTGCAATGAAACATAGTTACTGTGCATATAACTGCTACTTAATAGCTGTTTAACTAGACATTTTATTCTTATTTGGGGCTTTCTCTTAAATCCCATTTGTAATTTTAGATATTGCAGATCTTTGACATACAATATGAATATAATTGGGAAAGGGGAAGGGAGTTGCGCGGATTTGGGTGTCGTGAGCCAGAGAAAACCACTCAAATGCCAGACCAGCATGAAATTGTCCCTGACTTGCAAGAGTAGGGTTGGGAAGAAACTCTGTGACTTTTTGTAAGGAATGCATGGAGGACACATCTCCGGAAGCCAGCATCTTTTCCCATTCCTCCCTCGCCAAAGATGGGCAGACCCAAAACAGGTCCTAGTTACAAGGGATTTAAGTTTTGTGCTTGGCGTTGTGTTTGTGTCAGATTGAGGAGTCTGTGCGGAGCATGGTAATGCGCTATGGAAGTCGGCTGTGGAAGTTACGTGTCCTCCAGGCAGAACTGAAAATCAACATTCGCCTGACACCAACTGGAAAAGCAATTCCCATCCGCCTCTTCCTGACAAACGAGTCTGGCTATTACTTGGACATCAGCCTGTACAAGGAGGTGACTGACTCCAGGACTGCACAGGTACAGTAGTCAGGCAGGCTCCTCAAAGTTTTGACTTGGTCCTAGAGAGAAGCCACTTGTCCTTGTTACAGAAAGACCAAACTCACAAATCCCATTGTTTCACCTAGTGGGGTTATCCTCTCTTAGCTTAAATGGTTGCATGAATTTGAAACACTTCATTTGCCTCATATGACGTGCCACTGTCCTAATCATGGATGTTATGAAACCCTTAACCTTTTGTCATGTATTGGTGAGCCCTAACAGGTGACAAGGGAACCTGACTCCACAGGTAACTGTGCAGTTTAGGGCTCTTTTTTAGAGGGCTCTTCGGCTACTTGAGCAGTCTTGTCTTTTCTGATCTGATTTGTCCTTGTTCCCATTTTCAGCCTATTTAGACCACTCATTGGCAAGTAAAGGAAGGGGAATTGTTGAAATATGAAATATCTCAAAGAAGGAAAATTTCAACGTAATATAATAATAGCTTTAGCAATATCAAGCAGTGACTTTATCTTATTTACCCTTTATTCCATTTACATACATTATCTTTCCTTCAAAGAGTTCAGAGTATCATATATCTGTAAAAGAGCAAAGTGGCAAACTTTAACCCATTTTTTCAGATAGAAAAATTGAGAATATGAAAATGGAAAGTGACTTTCTAAGTAGATTGGTTCTGTGATAACAAAGAATTCCCTTTTAATCTGTTTTACCACCTTGGTTTCTCAATATTTGGGCCATTTGCTATGATACAGGATTTAGCTCAGTTTACTGTTGCTCACATCTTTTTAAGAACTGGGATGTTAATTGTAGGTCTCTGGCCTGAACTTGGGAAGTGCCTCTCTTCTCATTAAAGGATGAACTTGCTCCTTTGTATGTGTACACAAAGGTCTCATTCTGTTCTATGCATTGGGTGACAGAAAGAGATTATGTGTCTCTTGTTTTTATATATGTCCTTTTAAATCTGGGAACAGCAGTAAGAAAAGATATTTTTTGCCGGTATTTTGAAGATGAAAATTCTAGGTTTGGACAGTTGTCAGAGCGACCTTTCATTTTGTGCTTTGATTCCCAGTTAGATGGTCAGAGAAACCTATCATGTGAGAAGTGAACAGTTAAAACAGAGAGAAAGAGTGCACAAGAGTGCAAGGGGTGAGCAAGAGAAAGAGTATTCAATAATTTTTTGCTGCATTTGATGTTTTCAGGACAACCTTAAAGACATTTTCAGTCAAAGCTTTCCATGGGCAGGGATGTTTTTAATTAACTTCTGCAGTGGCTTCAAGGCAGATCTATTCTTGTGAAAAATAAGATGGCCACTTGAGATTTTAATGTTTTTGATAAATACATTTGTTCTTCATAACTATCCCCCCCCATTTCTTTTATTAGAAAGCTCTTAGATTTCCCTCATGCTGGGTAGTGGTGACACAGGGGCATGAAAGGAGCAGATGCCTTCAATCAGGGTTTAGTACTGTGCCTGGCACAAAATAAGCACTCACTAAGTATCTGAAAGAATGAATGAGCTGCCTTTAGCCTGGGGAAGCACCTCTCTTACCATGGGTCTGGCATGTTTAGTAAGCCCTGAAGGAAGGGGGGTCTCCCTGAGGCTCTTCAGTTGAGATTCAACAGCCATTGCCAAGCGTAAACTCAAGCCCACGACTAGAGGAGGGAGACCACGAAAGGAACAGCTTCTAACTCAGTTCTGGCACCCTGAAAGCCTACTTGATGCTTCTTGCCAATTTGTTTTTTCCCTTTCTTTGCTCTAGTGAGTCATTATATGAATTTAAAACAATATAGAACCATGTGTATCATTCATTCATTTGTTCATCAATTTAACATTTATTGACCACGTATAATGTACCAAGCAGTGGATACAAAGATTAAAAAGTGATCTCTCTTCTCAAGAAATTTACCTCATGATGGAAGAAGGTGGATAATTAGTTTCTCTCTTGTATGATTATGATTTGTGCCATCATAAAGTAAGTACCAGGTTCTAACGGAGCAGATTATAAGGGTTCAGAGATTGTTTTGCAAGAGAAGCCCTTTTGATGGCCTCTGGTGAAAAGTGTGTGATAAATAAAATGTGTACCTGTTTTCATGAACTTGTAAAACATATACTTTACCAGTTTTAATTACTATGGCCATTATAGTAGAAAATGGAATTAACATAGACAACATAGATAGATAAGTGACCATTCAGAGGGTGCCAATGCTGTCCATTGCTATCAACCTCTTGCTCCAGAGTAATTTTTTATTCTTTCTGCCAACAAGGAGCAAGGTTGACTGGCTTGAGTTTCAGATTGTCTTATTTTCCTTGTATAGTCTTTGTGGAATTAGCTGTAGTGAACACTGATGTCAGGCAGTCATAGTAGAGAGATCTGAGTAATCCACTGCATAAATCAGTTGATTTCCAATGTGTAGTGTAAGAGGGAAATACACATTTCAAACTCAACTTTGTTGAGATAGAACTTACATGTAATAAAATGCACTCATTTTATGTGTGGAGTTTAATTCATTGTGAAATTGCACACACCTGTGTAACCACCATCACAGTCATGATAGAGAACCCTTGGCACCCTCAAAAGTTTTCTTATTCTCCTTTGCAGCCCCAGCCCTAGGCATCCACTGATCTGTTTTCTATTATTATAGTTTTGCCTGTCCTCGAATTTCATATAAATGAAATTAGACAATAGGTACTATTTTGTGTCTGGCTTCTTCTGCTCAGCATAGTGTTTTTGAGATTCATCCATGTTGCGTGGATTATGGGTATGTTCTTTTTCATTGCTGAGTAGTGTTCCATTTTGTGAATATACCAAAATTTTTATATCCATTCACCTGTCAATGGACATTTGAGGCTTTATTTTTCCAGTTTGGGCTATTCTGAGTAAAGCTGCTGTGAACATTCATTTACAAATATTTGTGTAGATATGTTTTCATTTCTCTTGAGTAAATATATGAGTATAATTATTGAGTCATAGTAAGTGTATGTTTAATTTTATAAGAAACTGCCAAACTGTTTGCCAAAGAGGTTGTACCATTTTAAATTCCCACCAGCAGTGAAAGTACCTACAGTTATGTTGCTTAAGTGACCAGCCTGACTTTATTCCAGACCTTGCAAAACTGTACCTATCTTTCTATCTAATAGAAAGATAAGACCTATAGGTATGTACTTGGAATGTAGTTCCAAGAACCTACTGCTTTTGCTCCTTTTTTTCTTATTTTGATTTGGGTTATCTCCTCTAAGTCCAGTTTTCACATACTAACACCCTGGCCTCACTTAACACTTTGAATCTCTTGAAACATTATTATTTCTACCTCTCACATTACTAAGACAATGCTAATTCTGCCTCCCACCTGGTGACTTTCTTCATTGGTCATGTGCAAGAGGATTGGGAGCTCCATTCTGGTGGGCTTTAAGCAGCCCAAGACAAGTTTTGCCCAGAATAGGACCTGATTGACAAGTCAGTAGAACACATTTGTTCCTCTGATCTAAAGGGCTAAGCATTTGCTTAACTGAACTGTACCCAGGATATAGGAGAGTACTTAATTCTCTTCTAATGCGTGTTTAGCAGATCTGCAAATCTATTCGTTAGTGGTAGACTTAAGGCCTGAATAAGTATGTGGGTATACACACATACCCTCACATCCCAATCTGCATTTGTATTCACTGCATTGGGAATCTATGTTTTGTGTATTCATGGATAAAGTGCCTAGTTGAGTGTCATACAACCTCTGGGCACTCAATAAATATTAATTGAATTGAAATAATGGCATCCCTTATAAATATTCATAAGCAAATAAAACTGTCTAAATATATGAAATATGAAGTACTCTTCTAGAAATATTTGAGTTAAAATAATTGAAAACTGGTGTAGTGATTTTATTATGTGACAATATAGGTATTGCAGGAGCTATTCACTAGTTGTAGACATAGTATACTGAGGGAAATATGTATGTATAGTTTATATATTTTTTTTAATAAATTTTTTTTTCTTTTTTACTATAGCCTGTGTCTTATGAGCTAACAAGAATTAGCTAGCTAGATGGATGGATGAAATCCGCTTGTGTCAGAAATTTTTGAAGCCTTTATATAGCTAATCGTACTTATGAAGCACCTTCTAATCAAATAGACTAAAGTGTAGGTGACCTGGTAGAGCCTCAACCTGGCCTTCTACCACTGGGGAAAGAACAGAATTCTCTTTAGTGCTTAGCTGTTCCTCAACTTAAATACTAGAACTGCTTAGCTGGTTAGTTGACATGCTTTGTTTTTGAATATATGGGATTCAAGTCACTTTAGAAGGCAAGCATTGTCAGTCTGTCTCTGAAATGTGAAACTTAAACTGTGCTTTCTTGTTGATTTCAAAAGTATGATGTGTGGTTGGTTACATACCATCTTTTGGAGTTGGTTAATCTGTAGAGAGGTGAGAGCACCATGTACCCAATGTCAAGAGGCATATCTTAGCTACTCAACCCACCAAAAATGTGTTTCAAGAAATAACATTTGTGAAGAAGAGTCCCTCTAGGCAGCTGATCTGACTTTTTCCCCCTGTCTTTTAACTCCCCATGCCATCCTCTTTTTCCTGCAGATCATGTTTCAGGCATACGGAGACAAACAGGGACCATTACATGGAATGTTAATCAACACTCCATATGTGACCAAAGACCTGCTTCAATCAAAGAGGTTCCAGGCACAGTCCTTAGGGACAACATACATATATGATATCCCAGAGATGTTTCGGCAGGTAAAGGTGGCTAACGGTGGGGGAGATCTGACATGTGCCAAAGAGGCAAGATTTTTCCTGAATTTTCATCAGATGCAGCTTAGACTGGAATAGGGCGCTTCCAAAAGGCAGGAAATATCTTGACACTGTTCTCACTTCTATCTCTTTTGGGATTGTGACTGCCAACTCAGATGTTGGGTGGTTCTTTATGAATTAACAGGAAAAATGGTGAGAATAGAGGCCTCTGTTGAGTAGAAAAGAGTAAACTGAGACCACATGCCTGCGATGGTAGTTTACGATGACCGGTGTAAGGAGTTACATTTAGGTGTCTATTTCCAAAGCCTGTATTCAAATCAAAAAGAGATTTGAAACTCGAGTTCTCGTTTTCCTATTTTCCAAGGTAACCCAGGTCTCTAACTGATAACCTAGGTTAATATGATGAGAATCAGTATATAACATATACAAATGGATATAGAGTTCATGGTACACAGTTTAAATTATCAGTTCTTTTGTGGGAGATTTATTATAGCTGAATAAAAACTAGTGTATCGAAAGAATACTGAATTTGTCCTTAAAAAAATCTGTGAACATAGGATTTTTCCAAGTCTCCTAGTCAAAAATACCATTGTTACCACATTTGAATTTTAATAAAGTAATACATGCGGTCTTAGTAAATAGTCTTTCTGTACTTCCTGTATTATTCAGAAATACAAGAGATTTCCTTTATGTAACCATTTGTTTACAAGGTCTCTCCCTTGAAACATAGCTGTCTTTGTTCAGTATTACCGGCGTTGTTAGCCTAGAAGTTGAGTGTTGATTCTGTTCCCCAGTGCCAGTGCCATAAAGAGAAATCACATTCTATATAATTCTTCCTATAGAATAGACATAAACACAGTGATTTGGACTTGTAAGTATGAATGAGTCATACTGGTTTTAAATGTTGCTTTGAGGCAAGCTGAGAAACAACTAAACTAGTTTCCACTTCATGCAGCAATATTTTTGGTAATATGAAGCTGGGAGTGGAAATTGAAATGGTTTTAAAATGATAGGTGTGTCTCTCTGTTTTCTCAAATTTGAGCAGACTTGATTTGCACATTTACAGTCATACACCTCTAGTGAGCTAATTCCCGTGTATGGGCCTGTAGCTTTGAAAAGATATTAGAAAGAGGATGCTTCCCCTGAACCTCTAGTAGAAACTCTATTCTTGTGTTCTTGGGTTTACTTTGTATTAGCTGAGTGTCATGTCACTTTCCTGGTTATTCTTCTGTAGCCAAGTTTCTCTAGAATTTCTCTTTTTTAAAGAGGGACTGATTCATTCTGATTCATGATCACTCAGTAGTTTGATGTTGTTGGAAAAGTGCCTGATTTTTGGCATGTAAAAAACATTATGTTAAAGACAATTACAAATCTATTTCAACTGAGAATGAGAGCTCTAGAATTTGGTCTAACGTTTAGACACTCAGCAGAACATTTGGAAAAGAAAGAGCAAAACTAGACTGATGATATTTTAATATTTATTTTGTTCATGTTGAAATGCTAATTGTTACTGATTAGTCAAACTTTTCTCCTCCTTTAGTCCCTGATCAAACTCTGGGAGTCTATGTCCACTCAAGCATTCCTTCCATCACCCCCTCTGCCTTCAGACATGCTGACGTACACTGAGCTTGTGTTGGATGATCAAGGTCAACTGGTCCACATGAACAGACTTCCAGGAGGAAATGAGGCAAGTAGTTGCGTCCCGCTCTCCCCTTTCTTATCTTTGTGCCCACTAGTACCAGCTTTCCATGGGGGTGGTCATTAAATAGCATTAAGGTCTGAGTGGCATAGGCAGCATAGTAGTCCTACTGGTAGAAATAGTAGTCCTGTTGGTAGAATTCTTTAGCCAGAGAACATTGACTGGATAGCAAGGAATTATCATTAGTTTTTTAAGTGTGATAATGGTATTACATTTTTTTAAAATGCTATTATAATTTTGCTTTTTAAAAAAGTATTGTTTTCTGTTAGAGATACATACTAAAATAGTTATAGATAAAATGATCTAATCTCTAGGATTTGCTTCAGAATAATGAGGGGGTGTGAATGTGGGAGTACAGGTGAAACAGGATTGAACATGAGTTGTTAACTGAAGCTAGGTGATAGATACATAGGACTAGATTATTTTCTCTATTTTTGTATATGTTTGAAATTTTGAGAGTTTTCGATAATAAAAGCATTTAGAATATTTCTTGATGTTTTTCCTTATTTGGATACTTACTTTGCATAGTGGTGTACAGTTTTTGATATGTATTTTCGTGCTCAGGTTAATTTCATCTGGTACTGTTGTGAGCATGGTAAATATTTTCTTCCTAAAGGGGCCCAATCAGAACCAGGGGTTTAAACATAAAAGGAGGTAACAGAGAACCCGTGTCTGATAGTTATCTAGGAGTGCCTTTTCTAGCTTTGGATTCCTTTCTCCTATAGTACACTGTTAATGATGTAAAGTCGTATTCTGCCCTATACCCCACATCCTCCTCATTGCACTGAGATTCTTCCTGAGTCTAACTATGCTTCTAATGTACAGTTATAACAACAGTGATAACAAGTCATAAGCCTAAAATGAGATATGTTTTTATTTTAACCTTAGATGTAATCCCTAGATAAATCTCGTTCCTTAGAAGGAGTAATCTCTATCTGAGTGTTCACCATAAACAGATTGGGTAGACCTTTGGGGATAAATGTAATTTTTTCCCATTTTATGCAGTATCTTTTTCAAAAAAATTTCCTATGTGTACAAGGTGCGTGGTTGTTCAGCAGGTACACCAGTGGCTGCCAAAAGTAGATGGTTTGGTATTAAGATGGATGCAAGCATTGGACCCGATGGAGAGTATCAGACTTGTAGGAGTTCTTCTAATCTAATAGCAAAGGCGAGAGGCTGGGGAGAAAGGATGCGTAGAATTTTGACGAGAGTAGGTGTATGTATACTCATTAACACACAAAGTTGCAGCAGAGGTTTATGCCACTGTGTGTAGCATCTACTTAGTGAACCCCTCAGCAGCAAAGAAAAGCTTCATTGTGCTAGACTTAAATTCTGATTCATTGAACAGTGGAGTCTTCAGGAGTGGAAGGCACCCTTGTGAACAGGGGACTGAGAGAAAAATGCTTTTAACTAATGTAATTAAAACACAAAATGAGATTTTTGGCCACGTGAAAGCTAGCTGCAGTGCTGTGTGAAACCTCTTGCCATGATCTTTCTGTCCTGCTTTCTCTCTGCTCTCATTCTGTTTGAGCGAATGGAGACTGGGGGAATAGTGAAGTCCCAGAGGGACAGAGCTCTGTTCTTGCTGAAATTACAAGCACAGAGCTGCCTGGGCATGAACATGTAGTGTTTACTCTGCCAGTATGAATACAAATAGTCTTATTATACGGGACTCTGTACCCAAAGACCACACACACACACACACACACACACACACACACACACACACACACGAATTAAAAAAAAAAAGGGTTTTTTTAACCCTTTTAAGACCCAACAAACCTTGGTGCAAAGGGATGTCTTAAACAGCAGCATAGGACTAGGGCTATGAGTAGTAGCGTCAATACAGGGACCACATGTTTTCCTTTGCCCAATGCTTTAATAATAATCTTGAAATCTAATAGTATTTGAAATTTTTTTTGCTTTTCGTCAGTTCTTACTTTCTTCTTGTCCTCCTCTTTTCCCTCCTTAGTTGCCTGTTTTCTTTGTTCTCTTTTCCTTTCCTTCAAATGGTTGACTAGGATTGAAGCTGAGTGTCAGCTTGCTGTTTCTGAGTCTTTGAGCTCAGGAGGAGTGAGACTGATTTCTTTTGTGAGCCCTTAGTGACTAATGCCCGGCATGGCTGGTGAAGTCAGTCAGTGGCCTTAGCTAGATTATAGGGTCCTGCACAACAGGAATGAGGTTGGGGTATTAGTATCCAACTCGGTTACCAAGAGCTTGAACGTACAATGAAGCATGTCCACTGAGCGACTGACCAATCTAAAGATGGAGTTTCAGCGGTCAGAACTCTGAGGGACAGCTGTGCCTAAGAGATGACGAGGTGTCAGGAGGATGTATTTCCTCGTGCTGAGCCCAGTTTTATCAAGGCAAGTTGACTTACAGCAATTGCCGTTTAATTTTCTTTGGCCAAAGAGACAAGGTTGTCATGAGCTTGGCACTCTACATATTACCCCAAGAATGATGTGAGGGGAAGGAAAAGAGCTCATGTTGATGAGATTGGGAGCAAATCAGTCCTATCCCAAAGAGAATGGGCATCTAACGGAGCCTTGAGAAACAGTTTTATTAGAAAAAGGAATAAGAGATTGACCTGTTAATGTTCTGAGAGCCGAGGCTCAGTGTAAATGCCTCAGTGCTACGTAGCCATTAAATCATCATAATGTGGTGTTCTCCAAAGGCGACAGCTCCACCAGGTCATCGTGGTGGGTGATACTGCATTACCTTGAAGGACTGGAGTTTCTGGGTTTCAAAGCTAGCACATGGATATAAGGAATACAGGTAAAACAAGAGATTCCTGCAGAGTTTCCCCGTGAATTGAGATGCTTCCCCCCGTAATCAAAGGCAGAAAGCCTGCACTTATCATACCATCGGCTGTGTGGGTAACCAGTCTTTCTTCCCGATTTTTTTTCCAGGACAGTAAATAGGTAAAAAGGTGATGGGACCAGGACTTGGAACAGTTCAGTTCCATTTAGTTTTAGGTAACTTGTTTGCCATTTGAGGAAGAATATTGGCTGTTTCAGCAGAGATGTGAGCTGCATTTTGAACATTGTGGCCGAGTTAAAAGCAGGCAAAAGAGCTTTTCTGATGTGACGTTAGCTACTCTCTCCTTTCTATTTTCCTAGTTGTCCCTTCCCCACTGCGAGAGATGTAACTGAAGGAATGCCACCTTATGCGTGATGAAAGGTATAGGAGAACCCATTTTTCTCATTGTCAGATTTGAATGGCATTGCATTTAGTATGGATTTAGAGTAGGAATAAAAAAGATGTAGACCAAATCTGTGAACTACGTTCCTTGCAAATAGCTCCAAAGATAAGTTGTCTAGGATTTTTTTTTTTAATCGTTTCAAGTAAAGATGAAAATTGAGGAAAATGTGATTGCAACGTAGACTAAACTAATTTCATGCTCCTGTGATGGGCACTGTATGTAAATACACAGCTAGATGAATGTATGCTGTTAAGCCTGGATATAGAAGAAGCGCAGCTAACCAACAGTTCTGCTTTCACCGCTTCTCAATTTGGGGGGAATTGTTTTCATTTTCCTGCCAGTTCGCTAACCTGTTTTGATCATTTGGTGGAAGCTGTAATTGTAGGTGGGAACACTTTGAGTAACAGTTCACAATCCAATGTAGCTGCTTTTCGCACCAAATCCTGTTATTAAAAGGCTCAGGCTAAGATCAAGCCAACGTCTGTAACCGACTTGACGGAGAACAACTTAACTTTGCCTGGTAGGACAACGAAAGCACTGGCCTTCTTGAGACTGTGTTCTTATATATTCTGAAATGTTATTAGCATTCTTTTATTATATTTCCTTTAATTGCTCTGTGAACTAGATGATGAGTCTCCAAATTGGGCAATGCTGAAAGATACAATAGACAGGCACCTTTTATAGCAAAATTAGTGGGGATAGAAATGAGGACCCTGTTTTCCTTACTGTTTCGGAACATGGGCTTTTTAACAATATGAATCTATCCATTCCCTCTCATTGCTCCTGTCGTAATGAAAATCTGCAATGAGAAGATGCTGTGTCTAGAAGCAGATATAATAATTAGGTTTAGGATGTGTACTCCAAAAAGGATTGGTAGTTAGAGACTGGAATTCTTGCATGGCATTACATTTTTTCCTTAAAATTTTTCTGAGAGTTAAGTATGTTCCAGATTGAATGCAATTTGATGATCACCTCCACACACACTGCCAGGCTTAAAATTGTAGTGGCTCCAAGACTTCGTTTTTTCAGATGGGCACTAGGTGTCAGGGTTTTTCCTTCTCAGCAGCCTAGCCTTCAGATAAGCCTCTTGAATTGCCCTGTTTGGTGAGGCAAATCCAGCAGTATCCTTCCCTTTTTTTTTCAGTTGGTATGGTAGGCTTTGCCTAGTGTTCCCACAACGTGCAATTGCTCTCTTAGCCCTTTGGGTGGAGATCTGTTGAATCTTACATCATGATTGCACATTTTTACAGGAAACATTTTTTAGAAAGAGGATGATTGAGGAGGGAAATAAGTAGTATAAATTAAAGTTCGAAGGCTAACTGCCATTATGACTGGTATCTTGGTTTCAGTTCTGCTTTGTGTTCTGGGGGGTGAAATGGTGGGGATTAAGAATTCAGTTCTAGAACTGCTCAGGCTTGCCTGTATTTAACTGTCATCTAATTGTTGGCAAGGTACTGTTGTCCAGTTCCACGAAGGTGTAACTATCTCTTTAACTTTTTTATTATAAAATATTTCAAACTTATAGAAAAATATGGAGTGATATGACAAATATCCCTGCATCTATTGACTAGCTTAAATAAATCTTACCATTTTGACACTGCGTCTCACTTATTTTTGCTATCATCCTTTGAAATCTCTAATTTGAGTATAAAAACAAAAATAAAATTTCGGAGTTGGATAGGGAAAGGAGGTTGGTAAGCTTATGTAAGCCTGAAAGATTGGAAGAAATTAATTAGTAGATCTATTTTGACAGTTCTTAGGCTGGACCTCTTAACCCAAAGGACCTCTTATTTTAGAAAAACCACCATAACCCTCTGTCTTAATTCACTTGGTTGACATTTTCCATACTCTCAAAGGAATTCCTTGGGCTCTCCTGGACTTAAATTCTAGTGCCATCCATGATGCTTTGAAACTGACTGGAGAGAGCGTTTGTGGGCTTGAGTTGAGTAAGGAAAGGGTTGACCATTTCTAATGCGAACAAAACCCAAATATTTTTCTAGTTTAACATTAGGCTTTTGCCTATTGTTTTACTCGATTTAACCTCAGAATAGCTCCATGAATGGGAAGCTAATTTAGGTGTATTTTACTGTGCTTTTGTTTCATTCTTTTGAAATCAGTTTACCTTTTCATGCTGGGTGTGGAAATTGAGTCCATATCAGTCTTTTAGATGTGTGTTGGAAAAGAGGCATATTTGTATTGTAGCATGCTGAAGGTGAGCTCTGAAATAGACCCAAGAAAAGCAGATCTGAAAAACAGGATCATGGTCTGTGCACTGACTGTTCAAGTTATAAAAAGAGACTAATGGTCCTTGCCACCAATCTGCCCCTGAAGATGGGAGAGTGTTTCTAAGTGCTTTGAGATCCTCGGCAGAAAAGTATCACATTCCACTGATTATATATAAACATTCATAATTTGCACTTACCTTATTTTTCATCAAGGACTTTAAAAAACCAATTTTGAATCTTTTTAACCTAGCAAGATAGGAATTTCAAGTACGGAAAAAGACATATTACGGAATACATGGTAAGATAGTTTTATTTAAAATTATTGTGTACTTTTCTTCTTTTAGCCTCATTCTTAGTGAGTGTGTTTGGCTACAAGTCTTTGTCTGAAATGATCTTCAGAACCAAAGTTGAGTCCCTCATTAGAAAAATATTGAGGCTACTTTTGAAAGCTAGGTCTTGCTGCCGTGGAATTACTTCTAATGAATTCCTAACACTGTTCTTCTGGGATGTATATATTTTTCTTCAAATTCCTTCTTAATGTCTGTTACTGGAGCTGGAGAGTTCTCATCGGGTCGATTAGTTGATTTTGACTTATTTCGTTAGTAGCAAACCAAGGCCCAATGAGCTTGACTGACCTTGAAAATCCTAATGCATCCCTTGGCCAACCAAAGCAGCACTTGCGGAGGGCTCCTCAGTGCCTTTCAAAAGTAAGTCCTTAAAGTTAGCCTTTGAACAAATGGATGAACTTGCCAGCATTTTCATACATCTTAATTTTTAAGATTTTGCAGAAAAAGGGTGTGATATAGTACCCTATGTCAAGAAATTTTACAGCTCCAACCAGAGGCAATAATGAACATCAGGACAGCAACAGATGACACCAGAGGATGAAGTGTAGCGTGGAGCATCAGAGTTCAACATTCGTTTACATGATTAATGGGGGAGGCTTTCTGAACTGTGGTAGGCCAGCTTGGTTAATTTCCCTATCAACCAGTCACTCCGGCACCCCATTTCTCAAATACCACTGGCTTGTATGTGCTCCATTGCATGTGTTTTTAAAAATTGGTATGTTTATTAAAGCATTGTGTGTACATGTGTAAAATTACTGTGGTTTCAAGCATATAAATAGTACAGGAAGAAACAATTCCCCTGTTTAAAATTATTATTTCTAATCTTTGGTAACATTTTCAAAGAATTACCTCTGGGAAGAAAATTTTTTGCTCTAAAAATGATATTTTTCTTATCCTTTTATCGCTTTTTAGAAGGGTTGAGGTAAGTTTGTTCAGCCATTTTTGAATTATCCAAGCATGAAAAAAAGACTTTTTCAGCTGTTAAGAAAATTGTTTTCAGCTCCTTTATGTGCTCACACGACACTAGGCAATGGAACATGATATCCAGAAGATAATACAACATGGAAGGCATTGACATTTTTTCAGCATGTTTTTTCTGAATGGCACAAATTAAGTCAAATATTGCATTGCCTTATGGTTTAAAAATACACCTTTTAAGACCTATACAGTATTTTCTAATATTTCATGATGCATTTTTTTCCCCACGAGGTTCTAATATAAGTTAAAATTGTAATTATTTTTTGATAGTATCTAATTAAAAGTGAAGTATTCCATCCAACATACAAAAGGAAGGGGGAAAGGTAGCATTTTGTTATCTGTCTGAAAAGGAACTCAAGTTCATATTCCTTCTCTCTGGATCTTAGTTTTTTCATCTTCATGATGCAGATGCTGCCTGGGTCTGTTTCGGCTCTAAAGTTCTAGGATTCTTTATATTTCTGCCCCAGAGCCTTGTCGGATAGTCATCTTCCCAGCACTAGCAGTAGTAGCACAATAGCTACTGGAGGCTTTGCCAGAAACACTCAACTTGTAGACTTTCAGCATGGAAAATAAATAAAGCTTCAACATCTCAACCACAGTCTAACCTGTGTTTAGGTCCATGTAGAAAGATATTATTACCGATGAACTCAAAGTGTGGAGATATAAGAAAGGCAGCTGTGGCAAAGATACTCCCTTTCTACTTCCCACGGCATAGCTAGACTTGAATGCTTCTTACATCCTTGAAAACAAATTCCTGTCCTGTTTTGCCCCTTAGCTTTCCCTTCAGATTTCTTTATTGAGCTTAAATATTGTTGTTTTACTTTGTGGTAGCAGCAGCTTTGGAAAGTGCAGGTGTGTACATGTGCATATGTACACTTCTACCTTCTATTCACACTGATAGTACAATTAATGCTGATGTCAATTTTGGTGTTAATTTTGGGTCATGATTAGTGTTGACACTTTGTGTCAGACTAATGGCATTTATGGGCGTCATCAGAATAAATGTTAATATTATCATGCTTTTATTATCTGTTATAGTAACATTAAACCGAGGTCCTCCCAGGAGAAAAAATACACATATGAATAGATAGATAATGCCTTTCTGTATCACTGGTGTTACTCAGCGAGAAAATGACATCTCAGGGCAGAATCCTAATCACTGTTTGGAGCATCAGAAATAATGATCACCTCTGATCGGAGGTTGTGAATAATTCATTCGGTTTGATTTTCACGTCCTGTCCAGTGATACTTTTCAAACCAAATGTGTTTCTACAGGAAAATAATGGTCCCACTTCTTATGGAAATACTGTAGCACAAATCATTTTACCCACATAAAAACAGTTAAATAAGACTGTTCTCTTCTGCTTGCCTTCTCCGCCCCATCCCCTCCTCCCTTGCTTGCGCGTGTTTATTCCAGGATCAGACTGTGGCCAAAGAAATATCTTCTTCCTTAGAACTTGTATAAGGAGAACAAATGTTTATTTCTGCTGATCCTTAACTTATTCACGGTAACTCTTTTGAACCTCTTCCCTTTCTCACTTTAAGGTAATTAGTTTAGGTGGATAATCCTACACCTAAGAAGCCTGCTAATTGGAATGCTCTGTTATCAAAAATAATCTGAGATTAGATATTTTGAAAACTGATTTATGGCTATATTAATGAAACTATAATTGGCGGTAAGTCCCTAGAACCAGTTGGTTAGTCCATGCCTCTCTCGGCAAGACAGTGGTCAGGGAAGAAGTCAGTGGCACTGCCAGGGACCAAAAGCCTGAGTCTGACACTCGTTAGACCATAAACCCAGCCACTCCGACAAGCCCCTTTCAGGCTACATGTTCTCACTTTGTTGCTTCCTTAGCCCTTTAGTCGTCCTTAGCCCTTAGTCCTGGAGTGTCATTTTCACTAGGTTTTATTGCATAGAAACGTTGGACGGAGAGAGAAGCTGAAACAAGAGGATTCAGTGATGGAATTTCCTTCGGTTGTTATTTTTAAGTTAACATACAGGGCAGCTTGGCTTAGGTGAAATCAGTGAATGTCATATTCCTAATCACATTGTCACACTTGTGTATGCTTTTATATAGTGATTGCAGAATTTTCAATATAAAACCTCCATTGTGTGTATAATATAGATAGACCCCATCCGTATAAAGTAATTTGACTGAAAAACTTACGGTGTCCTAATTAAATGGGAGGAAAATATGACTGTCTTCTGAAGTAATGACCCAATCCTCTGAGACAAAGCTATTCTTAGATAGAATATTTTGAACCATTTCTCCTGAATGTTGTGACCCCCTTTTTTTTTTTTCTAAATCTAACAAGGGCAGAGGAAAGCGTTTTTTAAACTAGTTTTCATCATCAGACAAAGTACTTTGCATTCAGAAACCATTTCCAGTATCAAATTCAATTTTGTCAGGTGATTAGTTGAGTTTGGTAGAGAATAATTTAAAAACACAAAGCTGGCAATGGCCGTGGTGCTTCTGCACTGGAGGAGAGCAGTTGCTGTTCTCAAGTTGCAAGCCCTCTTTCAGTGACTGGGTATAGTGGATTATTGTGTTACATGTCTTTGCAGCTGTTACAGACCTGCATCTGTTGACACCATGTGTTCCTACCCCAGACTGCTGGAAGAAATAGGGGAGCCGGTGAATTGATATCTTGCCTGCCTATCAGTGCAAATGTCCTTTTATGTACATGTTTGTAAAGCTCTTTAGCCCCCTTCAAGATGAAAGGCTCTGTATAAATATAAGCTTTTGATTTTAGTACATGTTTGGAGTACATGTGGTACAGTCCTAAATATGTATTTAGCTGATAGGCACTGTTCTTGTCTATTGTACAAATATTGACTTTAAAAGTATAAATATGTATTTAACTATCAGACCAGAAAAACACTGAGGCAGTACTTCTAAGGTAGAGATATTAATATTGTATAAACCTATATATACATATGTTTACATTATACCACATCATTGCAGAGCATTTCTTTTTAAAAAAGGAAATGATAGCCCCAACAGACTAAGACAGTTCTTGATACTCTTCTCCCTTTAAGGTGAGTCTTGATTTTAAGTTTTCATATGTTTATTCCTCTCTTTAAATTTTATATAAATGTGATCTGTTGTAATATAACTAAAACTTAGAGTCAGTTCCTCTAAAACATGAGAAATACGTTGGGTTGGTGAGATTTTTTTTTCTCCTTAAAATTTTTTTTTTCACTGTGAAAATGTTCAAATGTGCACTAGAGATAATAATATAAGCTCCCATGTACCTGTTACCCAGTGAAGAAGTATTTGGTAGTTTTTTCTCCCTTTTTTTTTTTTTTTTTTTTTTTGGTACCCGGGCCCTTCC